>NC_140079.1:12154217-12580019 GCF_964194135.1 Talpa europaea
GCAGTTTGCTGAGAAAGGTGGAGACTTAAGAGAGGGAAAGGAGAATTTCTTTTGAGCCAGGTTAAATTTGAGAGAACTCTTGCATCAAGCAGAGGTTCAAGTTGACACGTGGGTGCAGACATCTGGAGTTCCAAGAGGTCAGAGCTGTAGATAAAAATGTGGGGCCACCCCCAGGCCATGTTTCTAGAGCCCTGAAGGAGAGGAGGAAGCCTACAAACAAACTCTGCATGCTGAGAAGGAGTGAATATGCTTTTAAAAGCAGGCAGTGCCGCAACATAGAAGCCAGAAGAATAAACGGCTTTTGAACATGGTTATGAGAAAGTAAACCACCACGGTCATAGGCAGTACTTCTGCAACAACCTGGCTTGTCCGTGTCTCATTCCTCTCTGAAGCCTTACGGCTGCCGGTATCTGGCACACAGGACTCATAAAATAAGTCTTGCTTGCATAAAATAAAGCTCAGGCAAGAGGCCTGGATGGAGGTTTGTTTATATAGATGTGGGAAACTTGAAAACTGAAGCACTGGGAGTGGGTGAGTGAGATTACCCCCAGATGGGTGTAGGATGGGATAAAAGCCAAGGGCAGACAGAACCCAGCAAATAACAACATTTAGAGTGTTTGGCAATGGGATATTTAGCAATGGAAATGGGGGAGGAATACTCAGAGAGCCCAGGAGTGGGGCTAGGAGAGCTTAGGATGGGCAGCTGTGTGCAAAACTGCAGTCATAGAGGCCTTTGCTTGTGGTGAGCAGTAAACACAGAGAATCTTGGCTATAAGAGCAGTAGAGGTAAGAAGGCAGGGAGAGCACATTTGGACAGTTCTGTCAGTAAACTGAAAGAGACAGGGTGAGAGGAGGTGAGATCACAGAAAATGTGTAAGTTTGTGGGTAAGAGACAATGGAATAAAGAGGTTAAAAATGCACACAGCTGTTAGCGGGAATGCGAAATGGTGCATCCACTATCAAAAACGGTATGGCAGGGGAGGACCTGAAAACAGAACCAGCATATAATGCAGCAATTCCCCAAAGAACTAAAGACAAACGTTGTTTTTTATTGTTTATTGAGGTGATGTTGGTTTACAACACTGTATATGTTCACACCTCTAAAAATGCTTATTATCACACATCCACCTTTGAAGTAACCATAATCCACTGAGCCCCTTCCCCGTTTTGCTCCAGCCACCCCCCACCCTCTCTCTCTGGTAGCCTCAGTCCTACAGGCAGATTTCAAGAGTTTCTTTCGTTTTGTTTTTGTCTGTTCCTTTGCTTCAGATTTTTTTTTATATTCCATATATGAGTGAAATCATCCAGTATCTGTCTTTCTCCTTCTGACTTATTTTGCTTAAGATAATTCCCTCTAGTTCTATCCATGTTGTCACAAATACCAAGATTCATCTTTTTTAATAGCTAAGTAGTATTTCATATATAAGATTTTATATATATATATATATATTTAGAATCCCATATATAAGATCATACACACACACGCATACATGTCATCTTTTTATCCACTCATCTTTTTTGGGGCACTTTAATGGTTTCCGTGTCTTGGCTATTGTAAATAGTGCGGCAGTGAACATGGGAGTGCATATATCCTTTGAATTTGAAGGCAGTTTTGAAGAGGTATTTATATATTCATGTTCATGGCAGCACTGTTCACAATAGCAAAAAGATGGAAGCAACCCAACAACCCATCAACAGAAGAATGGACAGACAAGATGTGGTCTGTGCACACACTGGAATATCATTCAGCCTCACAGGGGAGGAGATTCATGCTGCACCGTGAATGAACCTTGAGAACATTATGCTAACTGCAATCACCTGGTCACAAAAAGCAAACACCATAGGATTCCACCTAAAAGAGGTACTTACAACAGACAAATTCACATGGGCAGAAAATAGAATGGTAGTTGCCATGGGCAGGGAGAAGAAGGGAGTTGTTGTTTAACGAGTGTAAAGTTTCTGTTTTGCGAGATGAAGGGAGCTCTTGGTTGCATAATAATATGGGTGTGCTAGGTTTTGTGCTATATGTATTTTACCACAATTAAGAATTTTTAAATGCAGGTAAACAGCAAAGGTAGAACAAACAGGAAATGGATAAAAAGGCACTAGTCTTGTTCCGAGGCTGTAGGAAAAGAGGTGAAGGTGCTCACGAGGACAAGTTTATGGTCTTCAAAACAAAAAAGAAGGAAGCAGGTCCCTTAACTTCACATTCTTTGTCAAGTATAAGGTGAGGTCACCGGTGTGAAGGGGAGGGTAGGTGGGAGTCACTCCATCTCAGCTCTCCATGGTGTTTAAGCATTTAAGCTTCCCCAGATGAGTGTCCAGTAGTATGAATGAAGACCCAAATAAACTCCATATATTGCAATTGGTTGATGTGAGTACTAAGTCTTTTTCCATCTATAGGTTCCATTTCTACCTCGCTTGCTTTCCCCTACCCTTTTCCTTCTAACCTGAAATTGAACAATAGACCAGGACCTAAGCTAGTGAGATCACAGAGGAGCCAATCTTTGTCTGTGCCCTCTCCTCCCCTCTAGGCATTGCCCACTAAGTGTATTACATGTTAGTATAGACAGTCAATTAGAGAAATGAGTCCCATTTCACAAATGGGACAAATACAAAAGCTTCTATATTCAGACTTACATCAAACTGTTCCAGTTGAACAGTATCTGTAAAATCATTGCTTTCACAGACAAGGAATATTGAAAATGTATTTGTTGACAACCCTCCTGGCAATCATAGGGAGGTCTTGGATTCATCTAGAAAGAGGAATAGTAGTGATTTTTATTTTAAATGTGAATCATGGTATCTAAGAGTTGATTCATTTGTTTTATAATGTCAGAAGAGAAGCACTCGTGATATACAAAAAACACCAAAAATACCTACAGTGAAATACCATGACACAGTGTGACTCTTTGTTGCTCACTCGATTTTGAATGCCAGAGAGAACAGGCACACAGCCGGTGTGTCTGAACCTGGCCTGGCATTTAATTTATTCCCATGTACTGTGTTGTAATGTTGTATTTGCTTATCAGACTTTCTGTGCACCTATACAGGCAAACTTGAATTTTGAAAAGAGCGGTATATAGCTACAATCTTTTTTATCAAGGATGTGTTTTATTTTGTTGTTTTATTCATAAATATTTTAGTATGTATTTCTACAATCCAGGAACTCCTTTTTCAAAATATAGTAATAACTTATCATCTTTAAAAATATTCCTTGATATCATCAAATGTTCATTCAGCCTTTAAGCTTCCTCAGTCAATTTTCCAGTAGTATGAATGAAGACCCAAATAAACTCCATACATTGCACTTGGCTGATGAGCATCCTCAGTCTTTTTCATCTATAGGTTTCCTTTCTAGCTTGCTTTCTTTCCCCAGCCCCTTCCTTTCTATCCTGAAATTGAACAACGGACCAAAACTTAGGCTAGATGCTCACGGGATATTGCTTTGTAAGGGGTTCCTCACCAGAACCCTTTATAGTCAGGAATCACAATAACCTGATACATCAGGAAATGAAGACTTGGGAAAATGAACACACCAGCAATGTCAGGACTGAGTTTAAGCCTGCACACCTACTTGACCCCAAAGCCATATTCTTGCTGCTAGCTACAGCCTGTCATGTCACCATATACTTGTACATTCAAAGCCCAAGAGAGCCACTGTTTAATTTTCAAATGCTATCCAAGAAAATTTGAACCCAAAAGCATCCCAGAAATCTAGATTTTTTTGGGCCTCCCCTGGTGGTGCAGTGGTTGAGCGCTGGGCTGTGAGGCTGCCCGTAGCCTCTGCAACACCAGTTCGTTCCCCGGCCACCGGCAAGGGTCCCACAAAAAAAAAAAAAAAAAAAAAAAAATCTAGATTTGTTTAATGAACACAGGATAGAGCACTGCACCTTCTAACCACTATTTCCAAATTTGCAAAAATTTCAGGACTAATTCCAAATTATAATTCCCATAAAAGTAAGAGCAATTGCTGAAAGAACAACTGGGAGATCATGCCCCCAGACTCCAACTTCTGATACCAGCTTTTTGGCTTACAGGCTGAGAAGGAAAGGAAGCTGTTGTGTTGGGTTTTCAAGGGTGCCACAAGGAAATATCGATCCAAAATGGCGCCTGTCATGTTTGTCTCCTTATCATCCAGTTATGTGTAGCTAGCCACTACTGAATAGTAACTCTAAACATCATGGAAGTCAGCAGACTCCATTTTTCCAAAAATTGAGTATACCTTAAAACTAAACAAATTTAAAGTTGCAGTCTCTCAGACAGACAATATTTTGATTAGGGCTTGGATTCTTTTTCTTTTTCAATGATATTTTCATATATAAACTTAGTTCTTAATATTAATTTATTTAATAAACAGCCAATCCATGAGGTTTCTAGTGTGTTAAAATTTTGGATATATCACATTTGAATGTGTTTTCTGGTTAGTTGTATTTTTAGGGTATGACTGACATATAACATTGCACAACATGGTGATTTTATATTTGTATAGACTGTGTATCACCACAATAAGTCTAGCTAACATCTGTCGCCATACCAACCTACAAAATTCTGGTTTTTTGTGATGAGAACTTTTAAAATCTACTTTCTTGGCGACTTCCAAATATACAATTCAGTGTTATCAACTCTAGTAGCCAGGGCTCTCTGGTGCAGGTCCATGACTGATTTATATGATTGGAAGCCTGTGTCTTTTCATCCCTTCACCTACCTCAACCACCCTCCTACTCCCCACCCTCTGCCTCTGACAGCCATCAATCTGTTCTCTGTATCAATGAGTTTGGTTTTGGTTTTGGTTTCAGGTTCTACATGCAAGTAAAATCATAAGGTATCATCGTTCTCTGTCTGACTTACCTCACTTAGCATAATGCAGGGCTTGCATTTTTGACCACTAAACTACCTCAAAAAAAAATCAAAAACCTGAAGACATATCCAGAAATATGTCATAAAACCACATGACTAAGAAGTTTAAAATTATTTTAATAAAATAAGATTCCAAGTGCTATACATGAGCATAAATATATGCCTTGCATTTTGATGTTTAAAGCAGCCCCTACTGTATTTACTTATAGAACTTAAAAAATGTCCTACCAAATCTCCCTTTTTACTACCATTATACTTTTATTCCATTTCCCGAACTGGGTCTATCATTTTCCTTTTGCTTTTTCAGATACATAGTGAATATCACCCTGTGTCTAAGAAAAAGCTGATTTTATTCCTATATTCATTTCAAACACATTTAATGAGCCAATCTTAGGCGGCAGATCCAATGTTAGATGCTAGGTACTAGCCATCCGATGATTAATAAGTCAAGGTTATCACCTTCAAGTGACTCATCCCTGTAGAGAGCAGACGTGAAAGGAATCAAGACAACCAACACAACGCAGGGAGTGCTGGTGTATGAAGTGCCACAAGGACAAATGACCAGGACTGTCTGCGGCTGGCAAGAGTCTAGGAGGCTGCCTGGGGAGACTGTGTCTAAACTGATGGTTGAAGGATGAGGAAGATGAAGACCAGGAGGATGACAGAGTGGTGGTGCTGATGGTGGTATTAATGATAGGGACAGCAGCTTCACAACTGAGCACTGGCTAAGGGACTGTCACTATGCCATGTGCTATGTTTATTGCCTCACCAACTCCTCACAACAGACCATTAAGATCAGTTTAACCCACACCTTACAAAGGAAGTAACTGGGAGCCAGGGGTTAGGAAGTTTACCTAATGTCACACAGGAGATAGGTGGCATCAAAACCACCTACCAAAACTTCTGGTTAAACCAAAGTTTCTGGTTCCAACAATAGCAACTTATACTAATCATCTTGGGCTCCCTGCCCAGGAGTTTGTCACTTTATAAAAGTGTCCTCTCTGTACCCCACTATCTCCATTGGCTACTGCCCATTTCTCAGTTTTCCTTAGCAGCAAAACCACTTGAAAGATTTGATTATTCACTATTTCTCCTTCCTGCTCTCTGATACCATGCTCTAATTAGACTTTTGCTACCACCAATCCCTAAAATAGCTTTTCCAAGGCCATTAATGATCTCCACATTGCTGAATTCAGTGGCCCCATGTGATGTTACCAGCAGCATCTGCTATCACTGATCACATTCAACTTCTGGAAAAAACTTTCTCCACTTGGACTTGGACTTCGACTTCATGGCAACTTGGCTACCTCCTTTGCTGTGTAGACTTCTTCCATTTCTGCACCATCTCTCTCGGTATCTCACAGTTTTAAAGACCCAAAATGCCATGATGGTCTACCAAACGGGGACTTGTGGAGGTCAAGGGGTAAATATAATTTTGACATAAGTCTTGAAGTCCAGAGACCCACCCTGTGATTCTTTTCCCAATGTCATGAAGTTTAACATTTCAGCAACTGACAGACTTCTCCCACAAATGGCAGAACAGTGACGGTTAAGGTTACAAACTCTGAACCTAGCTGACCTGGGTCCAAGCCCCGATACTGCCAATATATACATGTATGCACACTTCCTATCCTGCTCTACTTCGGAAGCATTGGTCACCTTGTGTGTAATTTACTATGGTTACTAGAGCCCACAGAGGATCAAGACATCCCAAAGGATCAAACCTCCTCCAGAGCAAAGGGATCTGAGTGGCTGCTTGGAGCAGAGCTGTCCAGGAGAGCCTCCTGACCCATCCCAGGTGCACTGGATTACCCTGAACAGGAGGTATAAGTAGTCATTTCACAGGGACAGAGATCACTGCTTCAAGGGCCTCTTCAACTGGTCAGCTAACAACCCAAGGGTGGAAATAACCACGCATAGGAAAAAAAAAAAGTAAAATAGCACCTAAATGACCTGGCATCCAGTAAGGGAAAAACAAGCAGAATGCTCCAAACTGGCAGCACCCATGAAACTAGCATCGCTAGAGAAGAAAGATGACAGCTTTCATTTTTGTGTGAGATAGAAAATAATAATAACAATAGCAATCAAAGAAATTCAGTACCAATGTTTAAAAAAAGACTCCAGAATTCAAAGAGTTTCATTCTTGTTTTGTTTTGTTTTTATTCACTTTACAAATTCTTCAGATGAATTGAAGGAACCGTTAGTGTCTGCTGGGGACTGAATCGGGGGCTGTATGATCAAGTAAAGCTATCTCGACACAGAAAACAAAACCACAAAGAGGTGGAAATCATGAGAGAACTTTTTAAAAGGGCTTGGAGGACAGATGCTGAGACCGAACATGTGAATAATGAGTTCCAAGGGAGGGAAAGGGAACAGATGCAGGAGCGCATTAATTAAGGAAATAATAGAAGAACTTTTCCCTGGTTTGAAGAAAGACTCAAGTTTGCAAATTTAAAGTGCTCATTGAATTCCAGGCAGAATTTATGGGGAGAAGTTCTGAAAAACAACAATAAAAATACACGGGCATATCCTGGTGGAACTTGTACATGCAGGCATAAAAAAAAAAATTACAGGCTGACAAACACACAAACTACATTATGCATAAAGGAAGCGCCACCACAAGTGGCCCTGACGCCCTGAGAGAAGAAAACAGGAGAACTACATCCACAGAACACTGAGGGAAAGGATACACCCCAGACTCCTATCCCCAGCTGAGGGCACCACAGCTCACCTGCCAGGGAACAAGGATCTACCGCCCTTGTCACCACTAACTCCAACTAAGGAGATTCATCATCAGGAAGGACTTTACAACAGCAAAGTGGGAATCAAATCAGAGTCCCCAGGAGGGCAGCAGGAGGTGAGGACACAGCATAGAAATGAGTCTCCCTCTATATCTATGTGTACGTGTGTGCATTATGTGTTTATGTGTATACACATGTGTGTGGACATATATCATGCATGTGTGTTGTGTGCATGTGTATATGTGCACACGTGTCGTATATGTGTAGTGGATATGTATGTGTGCATATTTATGTGTGTACTGTGTATATGTGTATGTGTGTAGTTCGTGTTTATGTATATATGTCTATGTGTGTGTTTATGTATATATATGTATTTATGTGGTGAATGTGTACATGTGTTCATGTGCATGTGTGTCTGTGTTGTGTGTATATGTAGTATGTGTATATTCAAATCTGTTTTGTATATCGTGCGGTACATGCACCTATGCATGTATGTGCATGTATGATGTATATGTACATAATTTTATATTTAGATATACATATATTTAAATCTAAACAGAAAACAATAGAATGAATGGGATTTTGTGATATGCCAAATAAATAGAAAAAACATCCTACAGGGAAAATCTAAAAATGTCTAAAAGTACTAAACTATCTCAAAACCTTAGGAAAGGAGGAAGAAGCACGTAGGGGAGGGAAGTAGAAGTTTTCTTAAGGATTCATCTGAGATAAGAATAGGGAAATGAAAGCACTAGAAAGGCGGAGGAGGACAGTGAGAAAAGAAAGCACTTTGATGAAGAGATAGAGTTGGTACCTTGTTTCCATATTAGCAGCAGAGAAAGAAATGATTCAACAGAAGTAAATGGAATGGGAGGGTAATCCCTCACAGAGTGGGAGAGAAAATGTGATGGGAAATTTAAGTGCAAAGAGAATAGAGAGAATTAACAATACAATGATCAATCCACCAAAATTAAGGGGAAAAAAGAAAAAACAAAATATAACAAATGATCTGCATGAGGTAAGATGAAAGAAATAAAATCAAAGATCTAAAATCAAAGTTTCAATTAAATCTGAGTGGGCTGGATTCATCTTTCAAAGGTAAAAATTGCCAGATTGGGCTTTAAAAATCAAATACCTCTTTCAAAACACACTTGAAGTGTTGGAAAGGTGGGAAAGCAACAATATAATTATAATTCACAAAGCAACATCTATGGATAAAAGCATTCATTGGTTCAAAGAAAGTTTCAAAAGCATAGACTCCATCTATGAAAAGTCTTTAATAGTCATAAATCTGCATGCACCAAATATCTAAAAAGCTAAATATACGAAACAAACTTCATTAGTGATCCTTTTTAAAAATAACACAGTGGGAATGCAAACTGGTCCAACCACTACGGAAAGCTGTGTGGAGATTCCTCAAACTACTAAAAATGGAGTTTCCATACAATGCAGCAATTCCACTCCTAGGAATCTACCCAAAGGACACAAAAACAATAATTCAAAAGGATACCTGTACCCCTATACTTAATGCAGCACTTTTTACAATAGGTAAGCTATGAAAACAACCCAAATGCCAAAAAACAGATGACTGGAGCAAGAAGATGTGGTATATATGCACGATGGAATACTACTCAGCAATCAAAAAAGATAAACTCATGCCATTCACAACACTGATGGAGCTGGAAGGGATTATGCTCAGTGAAATGAGCCAAATTTCCACGATTTGTGTTTGGCTTCCCAGTGTTTCCCATTTGGGGACAGTCTGCCTGATCCGTAATGTAGCTTCCATGCAGCTGAGGCAAAAATTAGAGAGAAGTGCAACAGAGTGAATATTTCAGTGATGCTAAATCCATTCCACTTAAAGAGCTGTTCTTTATCCTGATAGGATATCCTTCCTCCTTTTAGTTTTGAACTGGTCTCTCTCTTATGACATGATGGTAGATGACACAACTTTGTTTAGGTTGTTGTTTGAAAAATATTTTTGAAAAATAGAAGGTTGGGGGGGCCTCCCTGGTGGCCTAGGGGTTAAGTCTTAATGCTCTCAACACAGCAGCCTGAGTTCAATCCCTGGCCAGGGAGCTGACCCACATATGGTGCAGGAGACCTCTCCTGTCTCGCCTGCTGCTCCCCTTGGAATGTATCTCAGTAGATTCACCTGTTCTGCTCCCCACTCTATCTCTGGGGAATCCTCTCACCCTCGTACCTCTAGCTTATACCCCAGTTCTTCTATAAAAAAAAAAAAAAACCCAGAAGGTTGACCACTCTAGCCCCCCCCCCAATTAACAAATGTGTAGGTAGGTACCAGATGTGTTCATCTGTAAATTAAATTAAATTGTATGGAGAACCTGGTGTCTGTGGTTTCCTTTCTGTAGCTCTAAGGACTTTGTGTAACACTTCTGCAGTCACCTCTCTGCAAATGCATCTTGTCCAGCAAGTGAAATGGTCCAGTCATTTAAGAAATCAAATTTCCTCTAGAGGATGGCTGCTATCTAAGACAGAGTTCTGCCCCAGCTTTGGATGAGGGGGAGGGTGATGAGGAACAAGCTACTTGCAAAGAGTTGCTGAGTCTTAGGATCTCGACCCTTCCAAAACCTCTGATGGAATCTGTCCCCACATTGCCAACTGCTATCATAAGCCTTCATACTTGGTCCCCCACATATTCTACTGGGGAAACTCATCATAATTCAATGTCATTCTCAAAGAAGACTTCTCAAATAGACACGCAGCAATCATCACACATATGACAACATTGCCCTGAATCTGTCTTCCAAAGAAAAAAAAAGAATGAAAATTGGAGGTAATAATTTTACCAATATCAAACCAAAGATAGACAAGTATTGACTTCATTTACATCGTGCTTTTAACCTCCAAATTTTTCAAAATTATTTCTTCTGTTATCCCCATCAGTAAGTGACTAAAATTTTTGGGACTTTACTCTTTCAAAGTTTGGGGACTTGAATTTGGAGACGGGGCTCGTGTTCTTTCCACTGTGGGAGACAGCACAGTGAAGGGCCTTTGCACTGTCTGACAGAAAAGATCTCAGCTTAAATCTGTGTATATGTGCTTCTCAAATTGTGTCTAATTTATATTTTAATTGTATAAATTTTTATTGAGGTGACATCGGCTTAGCACTCTGCCTCTGATTTAGGGGCATAGAGTCACGCCACTTCAGACACATGTCAACCACAACACTCCCACCACCCAGGTCTGACACTTGACTGAAAGTTGTTAAACATTCTGCAAGTTTTTAACCCTTCAAAGTCTCTGTTTCATCATTTATAAAATGAATTTTATGAGACCAACATACATATCTGTGATGTCTCTGGTATAAAGCACTAACAAAATGGTAGTCGTGTTTCTTAGAAATCTCATTAGAATTCAATTTTAATTTCAAGTGAATTTACGTGGAAAACCTTTTTGTTCCTCTTTGTACCATGAAAGAAAACATTGGCAGAAAGAGTTTGAATTTGCCTCTCAAGTTTGTGAAGAATGACACAGACGAACCTGGAGCAAAAAATCCTATGCCCAAGTTTTGCTCACCCATAACAACAAACACCCACAAGTAAGAACGCCCAGCAGTCTCAGCTCTCATTTACACACCACTGTCTCTTTAACCAAGCAGTGTCCCTAGCTCTGGGTTCCAGCGCTGAATCATTACTGACTCAGAGATTCTAAATACCGCTACTTGAATCACTTGGTGTTTTCTTTCATGGTCCCCTTCCCCTCGCTAAGTTTCAATTAGACCTGACCGGGCTCAGGGAGTGATAGCTGACAAGTTCACTTCCCACATGAGTGTCGCTGCTAAGTCTCTCTGACGTACATGATACATTTATAAGAAGGAACATTCTAAAAATAAGCTTAATGTATTCTCATTCAATTCACTAAATAACTGATGTAACTTGAAGGCAGTAAGCCACACTCATCAGTTTTCTCTAACAGCTTACTAAATGTCAGAAAGAAACGGAAATGTTCTAAATTAGGACGCCACTCTTCATTCCTTGCAAGATAAATTAGAATGCATACCTTTTTTTTAGAAGAGAAAAAAAAACCACCTTAAAAAGATCATATAAATATATAGCATCCCAAACCTAAATCTCATTTGGTAGGAATGGTTAAAAGAACATTCAGAAAGACAGCGAAGGTGCCGTGCAGAAAGCAGCAAAAATGTGGCTGCTGGAATGTGACATCATTTTAGGAAGAGATTGAGCTAGGAATAGAGGATGCGGACATGCAAATACAATGCACAAATCAACACTGCTAGAGTCAGCTTGTCATGTTTCCTAACAATACCGTACGGCAACAAAGACAGTTCAAGAATCTTTTATCTTTGCTTTTGTCTTATATTATTATTGATATTTACAGATTTAGCTTCCCAATTACATTTAAGGTGTGTTTAGCTTTGAGGGTATTCATTCATTGGCCAATAGGGATACCCAAGAATACCCTCAAGGACATAAGGATGTCAAAGAGATGAAACTTTGCTGGAAATAATTATCAAAATAAATCATGTCCATGGTGGAGCTGGAGGTATGGCCTGGAACAGGGAGAGCATGAAGTGAGGCCAAGTGTGACACTTAGTGACTGTGCAGTTCATCAGGCTCCCTACAGATGGCCCCAGGGAGAAGGGCAGTTGCCAAGTTTATCAAAGGTGCAAATTTCCAGAAAGTTTACAACCTATGTCCCCTCCTCAGAAAAATGCAGATGTGGACCAGTGGACCAGTGGGAAAGAGGAGATGCAAATAATGCAGCCACAGATGGAGGTGGCGTGCCACTGGTGGCCCAGACAGACACACAAATAAAGATGGAACAAATCTAAATGACTCAGCAAATATGGTTACAAAACAAAAACAAAAACAAACAAACAAAAAAGGGCCAAGATGCAAATCTAAATCTTGAAAGAAAATATAATAAATTTTGAAAGAATAATATTTTAACAACTCAGTAATTTCTAGGAAGAAATCCCAGAGTAGAATACCTGAAACCTGGGAAATGAAAAGCAATGTTATTTCTGATAAATTCTTCACATGAATAGGTGATAGTTGTTATGGTATTTCATATTAATAGTTTGGAAACTTCGTACCTAAAGACTTAAAATAAGCCATCAATGAAAGTAATTATTGTCTTTAATCCACATAATAACGGAAACAAATTTAAGGGAAAAAAATATAGAAAATTTAAGGGGGAAAAATCACTATCAAGAAAGATAGTAAGGGAACAGAAGCAAACATGAAATGAGGTGAGGGAAGTAATAAACATGTTATAAAAATAAATGTAAAGGGAACAATCTCACATTAAAAGAAAATAAAGTGATTCTGAAAAGTTAAGATAAAAGCTAAAATACAGATATATTGTGTCAATATTCATTATAAAAACTCCAAACAAACAAAAGCAAAAAACAAGGCTCACAATGCAAACATCAATGTAGAAGTTAGAGAAAAAGCATTAAATACAACAGTCATTTTTGTTAAGTGACAATTCGTGTTGAATGTTATGTATCATCAATGTATAGATCAAATAAGATGCCATAATCATGCAATTTAAACATTAAAAATAAATTACTATAGCTGTCAAGAAATTAATATGATTATTGCAGTCCTAAAACATTATGTAGATAATAAAAATAAATAAATAATAAAATTATTTAATATCTTTATACATGCTGGATTTACAGAGTACAACTCCTTCTCAGATAGCCATGGAATATTTGTACATCTAACTATAGCAACATTAAGTGTCAACAATTTCAGCCAGTTGAGATGATGTAAACCACCTCTGACTACAATGAAAGATAATGGGAAATAATCATTTAAAGACCCACAAAGAATCTCCAAATTACTGAAAAAATTAAAAAGAAAGCAAGCAAGGAGAAAAGAAGGGGAGGAGAGAGAGAAATAAAATCTGCAATTTCAGAGTACTTAGATATGAATTATAATGAAAACTCATGAAAATGTGTTATTTGTATATATTATGAGATATAATTTTAATTCTCAGAGAAAAATGCATCGTCTTACTTGCTTTCCTTACTTAGCAGTTCCCTTCTCATCATTTTTCTTCTTTTGTTCATTCTGACTGTCTTGTTTTCTTTCTTCTGTGTGAAGGAATATGCCAAGAAGAGAAAAAGGAAAGAATGAAGCTAGAGTGAGATTCAAATTCCAGGAGGAAGTTTTTGGCATGGGAAGGAATGGATAATGTCAATCATTGCAGGAGACTTCTTCGTGGGCCCACAGGTTAATGACGAAATAAAAGGAAATTTTACAGTCCAAGGACTTACTGTTCTGAAAACAAGACTCAGTGCATACACGAGCTCCCGATTTCCTAATGAATAAGTGACTTTAGAGACAGCCAGGAATTGTTTCAATTACTGTAATAACCCCATGGAGCTTTCCCTACATGCCAGACATTGTTCTAAGCACTGTTCATGTATTATTTATTAAATCCTCACCACAAATTAAAATACTCCACACTGTCCCAATGTTAGCATCTTTTCAAGTGTTGAATTGATTTATTACTTAAAGATTTTATTTTCTCCCTTTCCACTTCCAGTTTAGAAAAATGAGTGGATATTTTCTAATCTGATAACCAAGGAATCCCCCAGAGAAGCATATCAGGTGATCAAAAGGCCCTTCACCGTCCCAGAACTGAGTGTCCTGTGTTAAACTAATACACCTACATCCCAGATCTGCTCATATATTTCATACACACACACACACACATATATATACACACACGTATATTTGAATGACACAATACCTAAAACTATTAGAAAGAATCAAACTTGGTAAAATTGTCTTCTTCAGATTTAAAGAATTCAATGTCTCCCTCCTAGTTGACATTCATTGATATTGTTCCCATTCTTGATGACAGAATGAACCAGGGTCTGAACATATATCCAAACATTAGAACTTTTCCCTTTCAACTGCATACATAGGGCAGCAAAGTAAATACACAGTCAACGGATGTTAAAAGTAACATCCAGGAGACTCCCCGGTGGTGCAGGAGATTGAGCGCCGTGCTATGAAGCTTTTTGCAGCCTCTGCAGCACGGGTTCAATTCCCGGCCAGCCAGGGAGAAACCTAGATGGCGCGGCAGACCTCTCTTGCCTCACCCTCTGCTCCCCTCAGCACTGTCTTCGGTCAGTCTGCCTGTTCAGCTCCCCACTCTGTCACTGGTGAATTCTCTCACCCTCCCATTCCTCTAATTATACCCCAGTTCTTGTATAAATTTTTTTTTTAAAAAGGTAACATGCAGCTCTGATACACAATTACAGTGACAAGGACAAGCTGCAATAATATTCAGAACTGAATCTTGTTTTAATGTTATAGAAAAAAATAATAAAATTTAAATTTAGGTGAGCATTGCCTAGAAATCAAAAATTCCCCTGTGAAGCATCTACAAATTCTATCTGAGAGGTCATAGTCCTCTGCAGATAATTAGTTTTGTTGAATAATGCTTAAAGGGAAGTAGTCTTTTGGTCCTAAGGCTGAGTTGATTTTCTGGGAATTTGAGGTTTCTAGATTGGGGACAAAAGATCCTTTTTCAAGGTCTGTCACTCTCATGTCTGACAGGCTGTCACTGACAACTTTGTTTCTCTCCAAATGGGCCAAGTTGTGAAAGTGCTTGACAAGGTGACCAACTGTCTGGAGTAAGTGGCTGGAGACCCAGGGCCAAGCAGCAATGACTTCATGAATAGTCTCAGAAGTCGCATAACGTAATTTCAATCACACACTACCAATAACTCAGCCCCTATTCAGTGTGAGATAGGCACTGAACACACACACACACACACACACACACAAACACACCCCACAGGGGAGGCCCATTGATGGCATCCTGAAGACTGACTACCACAATAATAGAACATTTTTAACTGCTAGAGGGAAAAAAACAAACCTGTCAACCCAGTATTCTTTATGTGACAAAAATAACTCTAAAAGATGAAAGCGGAATAAGAATTTATCAAACAAAAATTAAGAGAAGGGTCACCATGATACCTGAATTACAAGAAATAATAAAGTAAGCACTTTGGCATTAGGAAAATTATACCAATGAAGAGTTAAGTGTACACAAAGAAATAGAAATCATAAATATTTAGGTAAATGTAGAACATATTTTTTCCTCAACTCTAAATTTATATTAAAAATAATTAACCATTTATTTTTTTAAGATTTATTTTTATTTATTGATGCATACAAGAACTGAGGTGTAGTCCAGAGGTGGGGGGCAGGTGGGGTGAGAAGATTCATTAGAGATAGAGTGGAGAGCTGGGCAGTTGGACCTAGTGAAATACACTGCTGAGGGGAGCAGCAATTGAGACAGGAGAGGTCTGCTGTGCCATCTGGGTCAGTTCCCTGGCAGGGGATGGAACTCATGCCACAGTGGCCGGTGATAGCTTGATAGCACTGAGAATTTAACCCCTGTGCCTCCAGGGAGGCCCCCCAAAATAATTAACCATTTGAAACAAAAATAATACATGAGGATCTATAATATATTTATATATAAAATATAGAACAACAATAGCATAAAGAATGAGAGGAGAAAATGAAAATATACTATATTCTAATTTTTATATTGTAGGTGACATGGCATAAAATTATGTAAAGTCGGGCCGTGATAGATTAAAGATAAACGTTGTAAACATTATTTCAATCAATGAAAACAATATAGTATAAACTTCAGAAGAAGTAAGTGTACCTAAGCTATAAAGGGAACATCAATTCATCAATAAGACACAACAACCTTGAACATATATGTACCTGATATCAAAGCTTCAAAAGAGATGAGGTGAAAATCTACAGAATGTAAAGGAAGACAAATTCCCAAAGTCAAGATAAAAAGGCTAATTACACAAAGTGTTGGTGAGGATGTGAAACACAGGGAACTGTGACACACTGTTAGTGAGAATATAACAGGATGCTACTACTTTGGAAAACAGTTTGACAATTTCCTAAAAATTTAAGCACAGGTTTTACTTTTCCTTGAGAAGCAAACTTAGTACTCCTAGAAAATTACTCTCAGAGAAATAAAGGCATATGTCCATTCATAAGACTAGTGTTTCTGTTCCCAGTGACTTTATACACCATTGCCACAATCCAAACAATCCAAGTATCCATCACCAGGTAAATAGAAAAACAAATTGTAGCATAATCATACATTTGAATTCTAGTCAGCAAAAGAAAGATGAATTTAAAAAAATTATGCAGAGCAAAATAAGTTATACACAAAAGAACGTATTTACATGATTTCATTTATACAACGTTGGGAGATAATTGTGGCATTTCTGCATACCTTTTGAACAGAGGGCATTGACAGCTTTGTTCAAGGATGTTTACAAAGCTGCTTTATAGAGGGATTAGATTTTATTATATTCTAGGGTAAGAAAATTAAGATTTTTCTCTTCTACCCAGAAGCATTCCAGAGTTATAAACTTAACGTTTTCCCTGAGTCAGTAGGCAGATTTGCTTCCAGACCACAGGAGAGGTTGGCAGATTTGCTAGAATTCTTTTTATAATGCTGATGGGGATTTCCTACTCTGTGTTCCTCAGCTATGGCCCCGATCTAGTGTTATATGCATTCATCTGATTCTCCTCCACATCTACCCCATAAGTCTTAGGGGGTCAGGAGAATCAATGCAAGCAAACAGCTCATGCTACCCACTGTTATGAGCAATAATCTGTGTAAATCCACTGGGATTCATGGCTTCTCACATCCACTGGGATTCATGGCTTCAAGTCTATGAAGTAGTCAGTTGGACTAGAATCTGCAGTAGATACTGTTGCTTGGGAACTTTTTGATTCTTTGACTTGGGAACTGTTTGGGGACAGCTTGACATATAAAATTGGAGAGAAGACAAATCTAATCTACATTAATCAAAAGTAGATCAATAGCTGCTTGGAGCTGGCATGGGGAGGATTCCCTGGGAAGGAGCATAAAGGAACTTTGGGGGGTGATGACTACATTTGTCACAGTCCATCCCAATATAAACTTCACACATATGGCTTGTACTGTGTGAGAAGAAAGCTTTTAATAAAATTTACTTTCAATGAATTTTGGCTCCCTCATATGACTAATATATGTTTAAGAAAGTATGTGAGCGGTAAATAAGAATGGCTCACAAGTCAAAGGCAATATGTAATCATTCATCATGGAAAGAATATTCAACTAAAATTAATTTGCCACCTTGAATAAGTCAAATAACTTCTCTGACCAAATATTGTAGAAAGGTTTTAAATTACTTTTATCTTAAGTTTTCACTAAACTAAAAAGCAAAGCTTAACATACCTACACTGAGTTTTTTTGAAAAAGAGTCTTATTTACAAATTTATAGTTGTCACATATACCTATTAACTGTGTTTGTTTTCAAAAAAAAAAGTGTTTCTATGATAAGGTACTGAAAATCCTCCCTATAAAAACTTAATGAAAAATTGGAATAAACAATTCAAAATTCTGTGCAGTGTTCTAATCAAAGCAACAAAAAAAACAAGAAGAACCCCAAGAGAGAACACTAGTTCCATTAAAAAAAATTATATCCCTAATAAAATCCCCAACAGTGTCTTTTTATGATGAAATGGGATAAAGAGGAATGGAGGGTTTTTTTTTTAAGATTTTTTTTTAAAGATTTATTTATTATTTATTTATACAAGCACTGGGTATAGTCAGAAACGTGGGAGGGTGAGAGAATTCACCAGAGCCAGAGCAGAGAGCAGAACAGGCAGACTGACGAAATACACTGCTGAGGGGAGCAGCAGGCAGCAGGAGAGGTCTAAGTGCCATGTGGGACCCTCGCCCGGCGGCTGGGGATTGAACTGGCGCTGCAGAGGCTGCGGGCAGCTTCGCAACCCAGCACTCAACCACTGCGCCACAGGGGAGGCCCGGAATGGAGGTTTTGAAGTAGAGAAACACAAGGGCAAATACTGAAAGGTCGAAAGAAGACAGTATAAGTGCTTGTAAGACAGAGCGTGTGTCCTCTCTGCGGACAGGAGTGGAAGGCAGGTAGCTCACAGCCTGTTCTCTCCCACACTTTGCTGTGTTCAGATCTTGAGTGGATATTGTGCTTTACCTGGTTGCAGTACAATACGGGGGAAATCTATACCATCAGAGAATGTGACTTTCACTTTATACTGACAATATTCTCCAATTTATCAATCACGCATGAGCCAAAATCTCCCATCATTTCCGTCAACCTTGTCAACCAGCAATCATGTTGACAGCCCTCAGCATGGCTTCAGGCCAGGGAACTTGTCTTTCAGTGTCTTGTCAGGTGATAGACAGATTGGGTTTAAGGAATTGCCAAGAGTTCAGGTGGGTTCTGATGTAAGGTTCCATGAAGAGTCCCAAGAAAAATAAACTCAGCACCTCAAAAGTTAAGGGCTCCTCTCAAAAGCAAGACAGCCCTAGAACAGATTTGGATTTCCTTTCAGAGATTTGTACTTCAAAGGGTCCTCACATGAAGGTGCTGGAAATGAGAACGCATTTACTCAGAAGCAGGACATCTTGTGGTTAAGACCAAATACTGGAGACACAAACCCCACCTGGGCTCAAAGTCTAACCGGGCCTCTCGTCAGTTTCTCTCTGGGCAAGTCACTTAACTTCACTGTCTTCAGTTACCATGACTAGAAAATGGGGGTGTCAAGAGTACCTAAAGTAGATGTAAAGTAGTTCTATCACAGAGTAGTTGCACAATTAAATTAACTGATACTTTAAAATGCCTAGAGTCATACCTGGAATCTCTAAGTGCTTCCTCAGTGTTTGCTCAATAAATCATCTCCCTGACAGCATTTAGGGGACTTCTTGTAGGGAAGTTCTCTTTCTTAGTTCCTAAAAGTGCAGCCTGTGGGTCTGTTTACTCACCCTCGGCTGATGGCTTGGGAAATGTGCTCATGTTCCACCTCAACACATAAATCAACAGAAACCTGACATTTAGAGCTAAAAGTCACACTTCACTTCATCTCTAAGGCCAAAGCTAATCTCTTCAGGAAAAATAAGCTTAATACATAAATATATTTTTTAAGAAAAGAAACCTTTCTTAAAAGAGTAAAAACTGTAAACAATGAAATCTGCACACAAGACAGGCACTACATCCTGGGTCACGCCACTATCACTGACTAGTTATCAGGCCACTAGTTAGTGTCTCCCAAGTCTCTCTTCCTGCTTCCTAGTATAGTTAGATTTGTATTTAAAATTCTGCTCTTGCCAACTTAGTATTTTCAACCAACTCTGGGCATGGAAACCTTCACAATCATTTGTATAGGTGCTGCCTTTGTGGGAGACTTAGCAGAAACCATTACTGTTTTAGAGGTGCTTGCTTAATTAGTCTCTTTGCTTCCTTGGTGGCCCTGATAGTTTGTTCTCATTAAACCTTTTCAAGATTCTGATTCAAGATTCTGATTCCTCTTGGCCATAACAACAGCAGGTGCTGTTCAGTGATGGCCTTGTGGAATTTGCATGGTGAATTCTTTTCTTCTGAATATCTCTTGAATCTCCCTTCTTATGCTTGCTTCTGAAGTAAGAGAATAGTACAGTTTATTTGCCACAGATTCCTCTTGGAAAAAAATGCTGAACTACATTTTTGCAAGAAGAAATAGGAAAACCTTTCTGTTGGTCCTGGCTTGGTGCCTCCTGTGTCGAAGTAAATCTTGTAATACACAAGTAGTATTGCATAATGCAACTGCACATTTCGGCTTTCTTTGTTGTGTGAGTTTGGGGTGGCCTGGGGGAGGG
The DNA here is from genome assembly GCF_964194135.1 of Talpa europaea. NCBI lineage: Eukaryota > Metazoa > Chordata > Mammalia > Eulipotyphla > Talpidae > Talpa > Talpa europaea. Next base: position 12,174,536 of record NC_140079.1, read on the forward strand.
AAGACGAAGGGGGAGGGGGTGAAAGACAGTAAAGAGCTCAAATATAAAAACTAAATTATAATGGTTGCTTCACAGACAACTGAGCAAATTCAGAGAATGCAACTGCTCCTACAAGACAGGTCAATGGGGGCTGGCATGCAGCTCATACACTTACCCTATGTCAAGCACTTTTCTAAATGTTTTACAATGATAACATAAAATTATTACTGATTTTAGCTCTACTTTAAAGGTGAGGTATATGATGCACTGAGAGGCTTTCACAATTTTTTAAGAACCGCATGAGCTAGAGTTGAAACCAGAATTCTCCAGAACTCCTGTGTGGCGCAGTTCTGCCACGCATGGACTGAGGACACTGAGCACAGCCCGACAATCATGAGGCACGCGGCTTCCATCACCATGCAGTGGCAAGACATGTAATAACCAGCTCCAGTTATCTGTGCCTTCAGGATCCATGGAGGCCATGATCTTCCTGGGAAGTCCTCAACACCAGGCATAAGGTGAGTCGGGGAGAGCCTGGCTGCTCCTGCCCAAGCAGGCCTCCTCTACCAGGCACTCTTTGCTCTGGAGTTCCACTGGGTTGCAAGAAACCCTCAAATCTGCAGTGGGCAAGACTCTCCCTGCCCTGTCCTGCTTCCTCTCCCTTTTGACTTTTCTGGGTGTTGCCCCCAATACACTTCTTGCACTAACTCATCTTAGCATCTACTCCCCAGAGGAAATATTGGGTATCGCCAGTTGAATCCCTGATTGAAAACATGCCAATAAGAGTAAGAATTTTCGGTTAAAATTTAAACTGAGACAAGTGCAGACCTAGCACTCCAAGCTCACTGGCTGGATGAATTACTTGCCACATGGGACATTGAGCTGTGCCACCAGGTCACTGTAGCACTAAGCACTGGCCTCAGGCTGCTTTGCCCCTTACTTGGGCAGGGCCTCAAGCACTGATCTTAATCTTATGCTAGGACACCTGCTTTCCTTTTGTCATTTCAGCATCAGTAAGAGGATGAAATCTGGCTCAACGGCAGAACAGCAACATCTTGGCAGATACGAATGCTTCCTACTCCCTCAGTTTGACCTAGAAGAAAAGATACCACCTGTACCCTACACGACACCATTACTGAACTATCTTCTCCCATCGAAAGACAGACAGTATAGTATGCCTTTTCAAGACACCACTCAACTTTTATGTTCAGAAAAAAATTAGATGCTTTATTAATGGACTCCCTTAATTAAAAAATATATAGAATCATGTGTAGGAAAGAGGAATACAGGGAAGCATTCAGATTTCTCTACCATGGATAGGTCTCCTGGGACAAAAGAGGGATAGCATGTTATGGTAAAAAATTAAAGGTAGGCAAGTCTTATAATTTTTTAGAATTGTATGAGTAAGTATTAAAGAAACTATTAGGGAGAAATGTTGTAGGACTGTATGTTTACAAGCACACCACCATGTACAATGGTAGTATTAGCTCATGTTCTTGGATTTTAAGCAATAATAGTAACTCTAGCTAACCTAAGTAAAAGGGCTGTGTATTAGAAGGATGTGACATTCATGTATGAATGGAAGGTCAGAAAGCAGAACTACTATAATGGCTCATAGCAAGAATAGTATAATCAAGGAGCCCTGCTCAGCTAGGATAGAAATCCAGCTACTTTCAGCACCACTCTCCTTCTGTTCAAGATTCAAATTCCAGGGAGACAACATCAGATTGGTCTACCTTGCTCATGCATCCTTGGGGAGGAGTACACGGGACCCTGAGCACAATCCCAACAGACAGGGAAAGAAAAGATAATTGCTAAAAAGGAAATCAGGTTCCTAAAAAAATAAGGAAGAAAAAAGAAAATGAATGCTGAAAAGTCAAATAACTTGAATTGTTTAATAAGTCATGCCACACTTCCCAATTAGTACTTGTAAGCAAGTACAGCAGATGGAGATGATTTCTATCTGCCCCTCTTGAGGCTAATCAGCCTTCAGTGGAAAGTATTGAGCATGATTAAGAAGTGTCTTACTGTTATTAGATCACAGCTTTGAGAAAAATATAGATAAATTAGAGTACCTTTTTAGTAGGAATGGGGTGGGGGCCAGAATAGTGAGAAAATCTAAAAATCATAATATATGAAGAAGAATAGAAGCAGAATGAATATTTAGTGAGGAGAAAAAGTTCTCAGGAGCAACAGGTTAGCAGCCATCACATATTTGTCGCATGTTGACCACAGAGTCACTATCTTCCCAAGCATAGATCTGAAACCAGTGGGGTTCAGAACCAAGGGACAAATTCAGAATAAATGAAAGGAGTTTGGATCTGCCATCACTGTAAGTTCAATGCTGAAAGAATTTCTATCATAAAGAAAACAATATGGAAAAAGCTAGACCTTGGGTTAGAAAATTATATTAAAAAACAATTTAGCTTTATACAACAATTATAGTATCAATATTTTTAAACAAACTATCTTCTAGGCACTATGTTATATGCCTTAAAAATCATAGCAGTTTATGCATGGTATTGGAACAAGAACAGACATACAGACCAATGGAATCAAATAGAAAATCCAGAAATAAACCCACAGATTTACGGTCAACTAATCTTTAACAAAGGAGCAAAGACTATGCATTGGAGCAAAGAAAGTCTGTTCAATAAATGGTGCTAGGAAAACTGGGTCGCTACATGCAAAAGAATGAAGCTTGACTACTATCTCACACCATACACAAAAATCAACTCAAAATGGATTAAAGAACTAGACATAAGACCTGAAACCATAAAATACATAGAAGGAAAAATAGGCAAAACATTATGTGATATTCACATCAAAGACATCTTTACAGACACATCACCCAAAGCAGTGATAGTGAAGGCAAAGATAAACAGCTGGGACTACATCAAATTAAAGAGCTTCTGCACAGCAAAAGAGACAATAACAAAAACAAAGAGAAACCCCACCAACTGGGAGAATATTTTTGCACACAACACTAATGATAAAGGACTGATCACAAAAATCTGCAAAGAGCTGATGAGACTCAACAGCAACAAAGAAAATAATCCTGTCAAAAAATGGGCAGAAGAGCTAAAAAGAAACTTCTCTGAAGAAGAAATGCAAATGGCCAACAGGCATATGAAAAAATGTTCAACATCACTTGTAATCAGGGAAATGCAAATCAAAACTACCATGAGATACCATCTTACACCAGTGAGAATGGCACATATTAAAAAAACTAGCAACAGCAAATGTTGGCGAGGATGAGGAGAAAAGGGAACTCTTCTGCACTGTTGGTGGGAGTGCAAACTGGTCCAACCACTATGGAGAGCTGTGTGGAGATTTCTGGACCTACTACACATAGAGCTTCCATATGATCCAGCAATTCCACTCCTAGGTATTTACCCAAAGGACACAGAAACATCAATTCCAAAGAGCACCTGCACCCCTATGTTTATAGCAGCACTGTTTACAATAGCTAAGCTTTGGAAACAGCCCAGATGCCCAAAAATAGATGACTGGATCAAGAAGATGTGGTACATATATACCATGGAATATTACTCAGCATCCAAAAAAGATAAAAACATGCAATTTGCAGCAACATGGATGGCGCTGGAAGGGATAATGCTCAGTGAAATAAGCCAGAAAGAAAAAGAAAAATACCGGATGGTCTCACTCATAGCAGGAATCTAGAAAACTTAAATAAGGGACCAGGAAAATGAATAAATATAAGAAAGTGAAAATCAAAATCAACAAAAAACTATGAACCAGAGACATTCTATAGGGGGTGGGGGGCGGGGAGGGGAGGGATTGGGGTCAAAATAAGGGGGATGCAATTGTATGGGGAATATAAAAGTAAAATTTATTTAAAAAATTTTTTTAAAAAATCATAGCAGTTTAGGGTGGAGGTTCCTCAAAAGACTAAAAATGGATCTGCCATGTGACCCAGCAATTCTGCTTCTGGATATTTACCCAAAAAAAACACAAAAACAATAATTCAAAAGGAAATCTGCACTTCCATGTTTATGGCAGCAATTATTACAATAACCAAGATATGAAAACAACCTAAGTGCCCAAACACAGCTGAGTGGATCAAGAATGTGTGATATGTATACACAATGGAATACTACTCAATGATCAAAAAAGATAAACTCATGCCATTTGCAGCAACATGAGTGGAGTTGAAACAGATTATACTAAATGAAATAAGCCAGAAGAAGGAAGATAAATACCTGATGGTGTCACATATATGGAATATAGAGAAACCAAAGAAGGGATCAGACCAAGAGAAACAGTAAAACAAACCCTTGAAAGCTAACCATAGATCTAAGGCACCCAGAGAGGGGTGGGGGTAAAAACAGAATGGGAGGTAGAGAGCACATTAGACTACAGTGGAGGGCTATGGGTGCTTCGGGGGGTAGGGGAGGGACAGTGACCACACCTGAGGGGAGAAAGTCTATGCTGTCAAAAAATTAACAAGGATTTCTTTCCTCAGATGTGGTCACTTCTGTTTTAAAGAAAGAAAATCATTGCATTTTGAGTTTTCACATGATCCAACACTCTCAGCAGAGTGACCAGCACAGGGGGAAAAGGGAGCAAACTATCAAAGATTCATAGATGCTTCAAAGAGACTACCAAATGGACAACCCAATGCATAGGAAGAAATCACTATTTTGCTACTAAATTAGACATGCTGTAAGTACCAATTAGCCTATTCTTAATAGTGAACAATAATATGTCCAACATACTTTTGTCAGTGAAACAGAAAAACTATTACATTTATTAAATTAGTCAAAGAGCTTAAAGCTAGAAGGAATCTGAAGGCTTTTCCAGCCTCCCTCATTTTACAGTTGAAAGGACTGATTCGTGGGCTTGCCCAAGATCACACAGCTTGAGAAGCAGAACTGGGGCATTTTATTTCCGATTGGACACTCTTTTTACAATGACAAGGTGTGTTGTAATGGAGGAGAAGATTTAAAATGATACTCTCCGGCACAGCCAGTGATCTAGCCCTGTGACCTTGGAAGTCTTGCTGATTCTTTCTGAGTCCCAGTTTCCACATTGACCAAGTACAAATAATTCTCATTTCCAATTCCCACCCTATCTTGTTTGGTTGTTCTCAAGTCTTCCTGATGATACTGCTCCCATAGTTTTAGTCAGAAGAAGGGACTTTCTTCTTTGTAAATCACACAATGGAGAGACACACAGAGAGACAGGGAGATGGGCCCATGCACTGAAAGATTAACAGTTGGGATGTCTGAGTAAGGAGGATCTCAGAGATCTCTGTACTTGACTTGCAGGTTTGTGGTTTCAGTTTGCAATCATTTCAAAATAAATTACCTTTGATGTAAAGATAAAACCTTTACTGACACATGTTTTTCCTCCATTCCCAAGTCCTATTGCATAGTAACTAAGAGAAGGACCTTAACCACCATACCCCCCCAACCCCACCCCACAACTCCCCTCGCCCTCCCCAGTCCCCCAAGTGCATCTTAAACTGTGCATTAGTAAGTGCTCCCTTCCAATCCCTCTGTTCTAGAGGAAGTTAAGTTTGTGATTCCTCTTTCATTCGTTGGTCACAGGATACAAAGAGGAACTGTGTCCAGGCCCCAGGCCCAGGGGGCACAGGCTGGAGCTCAAGGGTATGGGTTTGCATGATAAATGTCTGGTCACCCCACGTTAACCACCGATTAAGAGGTCATGTGCCAAATTGGAAAAGTCCCAGCCAGGGGAAAGTAATTGAGAGTCTTTGTATCCAAAATACCACAAATAGATTCCAGCTGGGAAGAAACCTAAATTTGTTTTCTTTTCACATGATTTAAAGCTACAGTTTTAAAAATGACTTGGAAGACATTGCCATCAACAACTGACTCCTGACTCAGATACACGTTCTTCTTCATCTGGTAAAGCACCAGGATCCTGGTCAACCATAAGCTTAGTAAGCAAGTAGCAATAGTCCCTACATGCATTATTTTTAACTTTATAGGAAGCCCTCCAGTTTCTGACATTTAAATAATCTGTGGACAGTTTCTACAATGCAAAAGGGGAACAATAATGGCATTGTGTTAATAAGGACATTTTCAGATTAGTATTAACACATATGGTAGGAATGCTAAGGTAAATTCTTTAGCAACTTCCCCTCTTTTAAACTTCAGCATTAACTTGTTATGTAATAAGTATTTACATAAGTATTTCTCGAACTACCTGTCATTGTGCTAGAAGCTGGAGCTGGGGCTTCTGTGAACAATCTAGAGGACAAACAGCTCGTACTCAATGTACAACATAATGGAGAAAACAAATGTGAACACGCTATTATAATAAATGCCATACATCTCTAGTGGGATGCAGTGAGGAAGCACAAGAGAGGGCCCCTCAGCTCAGCCTAGTGGGGCTGGGGGCTTCCCAGGGGGGATTGCATATAAGCTGAGACCTGACTTTCAAGTCAGAATTAACCAAGTCAGTCGAGTGGAATGCTTAATAGGCAAAAGAAACAACATGTGTCATTATCCAGTGGTTAGAAATTCCAAATAGCTGGATTGTAGAGTGCAAGAAGGTTGGGATGAAGAGGAAAAGCAGGACTGATAAGAAGAAAGAAAATGCTAGAAACCATGCAAATGTGTAGACTCATTCACTATTTCCAGGAGCTTCCATCTTCACTGTCCTCCAAGAGAGGGAAAAAATCTTTGGCAACATAGTCCACAAGCCTGCTTCTTTGATTGTTTTCTGATGCCCAGCCTTCTCCCTCCAGATAAGACTGCCTGGATAAGTTAATGCTGCAAGAAGTTATTTTATAGCCATTCCTTTGTCTAGGTGTCTTCTCACTCCCTACCCAAATCCAGCTCTCCATTCTGATGCAATAGTAGAAATAATGAATATTCATGGAAGACTTCATATGTACTTAGCCCTATTCAAGTATCTTTTGTTGAATCAATTCTCAAAAATAACACCAAAGGGTATTATTTTCCCTGTTTTACAAATAAGGAAACTTGGGTTTAAATACATTAGCTAGCTAACTTTCCCACTGTCATAGTACTTGTTATTTGTCAATCTGAGTTCAAAATGCACCCTCCTGATCATACTGGTATGTAACCTGAAGGGACATAGAGAAGTCTGTGGAGCCTTCTCTCAGATATCCATCCACTAGAAAATTAAAACAAGGTTATCATGGGCCTGACACATAGGAGAAACTCAACGTGCTGATGGTTAACTAAAGTACTAACTGATAGGAACAGATCTATTAACAAAGGTTGTTAGAAAAATCTTGGGCCTTCTAGGCTGAAAGCAGTAAAACTATTCTTATGAAATGATGATTGGCATTGACATATTTGATGGTAACCATGGTACCTTGAAAATCATACCTGGCGGGGCCTCCCTGGTGGCGCAGCGGTTGAGCGCTGGGTTGCGAAGCTGCCCACAGCCTCTGCAGCGCCGGTTGGATCCCCGGCCACCAGATGAGGGTCCCACATGGTGCGCAGACTTCTCCTGCCACCCGCTGCTCCCCTCAGCAGTGTATTTCGTCGGTCAGTCTGTTCTGCTCCCTGCTCTGACTCTGATGAATTCTCTCACTCTCCCGCGCTTCTAACTGTACCCAGTGCTTGTATAAATAAATAAATAAATCTTAAAAAAAAAGAAAAGAAAAGAAAATCATACCTGGCGAACAACAACTTCCTGCTTATTGCTACACTACTTCCTCTTGGGTGATGCTCTGAGGTCTCAGGAGGAACTCACCGTGCCATCCCCACTTTCCTCGTGAGTCAAGGTGTTATACAATGGGGGCAGAATTAGTTCCTTTGCCAAACTTCAGCTGAAATAGCAGCTACAGACACAGGAATTTCCAACCCCAGCCAGAAGGGAAATTTAGAGAAGTCTCATGCCATGAATGATATGCTGACCTGTGGAGCCTGTGTGCTTTTTCAAACAAACAACATGACCAGCTCTGTGATGTTGGCAAAAAAAAAAAGTGTACTAGTGTACTGTGCATGATGGAGCCTCATTTTCTTCTATTAGAAAACAACAGGCTCGGGCCTCCCCGGTGGCACAGCGGTTGAACGCTGGGTTGCGAAGCTGCCCGCAGCCTCTGTGTCGCCGGTTCGATCCCCGGCTGCTCCCGGGCCACCGGAAGAGGGTCCCACATGGTGCGCAGACCTCTCCTGCCACCCACTGCTCCCCTCAGCAGTGTACTTCGGTTCTTCTGCCTGCTCTGCTCCCCGCTCTGGCTCTGGTGAATCCTCTCACCCTCCCGCGCTTCTGACTGTACCCAGTGCATGTATAAACAAAACAAACAAATAAATAAGTAAAACATGCCTCTATAAAAAAAAAAAAAGAAAACAACAGGCTCAAAGATAAGCACTAAGGGTTAAATGGGTTCTAAAGATCATCCCCAGTCAATAACGAAGAAATACATGGCATCTGAGACTTTTGTTACAGGTCTGAGTATATAAGGTTAAGGGAGACCTGAGAGATCTTTAATATCACCTGCTAGACAGTCCCATCTGGTTTTGCTTTCCTTATTTCTAGCACAAAAATCCTGAAGTATTTGCTATTCCCAAGCCACTCCTAATGTGATTTGTGAATCCTCTCTATTGTCTCTGTCATTATCTCTGGCCACTGGTCAAGTTTAAAGTACATACCCTCAAAGGCTAGGATGTGACTTCTGCAGACAGCTCATGTATTTGTCAGGCACCTATAACAATGATTGACTTGTCTGTATACTGAGCCAAAATCAACTCCCTGTAATTGTACTTATTAGAGGAAAAACATGTTAGGTCTCATGGGAGGTGAATAGGCAAAGGGCCTGACTATGTGGGATTTAGCAGCAAGCCTTGGAGTCACCAGGGCCCTTAGAGGTCTTCTTTGAGCTTCCTTTAAATCAGATATGTAAAAATAGTCGACAGGAGCAGAGAAGACAAAAATACTGACCCTGTTAAACAAAAGGAAGTGGGGTGAAAGTGAAGCAGACCTCCCTGCAAACAGGGGGAGAGTTCCTGTTTTTTATAAATAAAGGACGAGAGGGGCCAAAGTCCAAACTACAAATGACCCAAGGGTTCTGCTGGTAATGAAAGAGAGAATGTGAAAAACTCAAATGAATCACTGTCTCGATTCAGGCTACACGGCAGATCTGACAGTGAAAAATGTGTCCTGGGAGGAAGGGCCGTGCCTATTAAGACAAGAGTGGAGTCATTTCAAACACAGCTTCCTGGGCTCTGATGAAAAGCACTGCTGGTCACTCTCATCAAGGAGCATCCCATTCGTGGCCTGTGCCCTGGGAGCAGAAGTGTAGGCCGAGTCTGACAAGAGACGCTGTACATCAAATGCAATATAAAGTGGCCACCTGCCAGGGGCCGAGGGTCAAGGGTGGGGTTCAGGGCCTTTGTCTTATTGGTCCCTTTTTGTCCTGTGAAGGCATGAAATACTTCTGGCTGTTCATCAAGAATGCAGTGTTGTGGCAGGAAGAAAGTGTGGCTGCACCTTGAGCAAATCCCTTAAGGCACGGCGTGTCTGCCTCTGGCCCAAAGGGGAAAGAACACAGCCCCTCCGGGAGCTGCCTCCTCCTGGAGTCCTGCATTTACTCACTGTTTTCTCTACCATGGATGTACTGCTCCCCCAAATCTGAGAAGGGAATATGTAACCTTCTCTACACAAACATTTTCCCTAACCAACGGCCAGGGTCATGGGCAGCACTGTTGAAGAATGCCTGGGAACCACATTTGCTGCAGTCCATGCCCCCACAGGGCCTTCCTTTGTTTTGAACCAAAATCTGATCCAGAACTACTAAGGGATCCAGTCAGTTCCAGAGACTGTGAGTCACTCTAGAGACCTATTACTAACTTCCTGCCCCAAGGACCCTTGCACCTTCCTCAAACCAAATCCAAAGTCATAGCCAATTTTCTTCACATTTTAGGGTGACCTTACCCAGAGTCTACACTGGGCCTCATGTGAACACCTAGAAAGAGTTCAAGGGCCCTGAAACCAGAGAACGGATCAGTGTACCGGGAGCAATATGAGCGGCCACTGCGCAAGTCACTCCGCTTGTGGGTGGAAGATAGGCTGCTAAATCACAGAGCTAATATTTTTTCTTTACTTCTAAAATATATTTGGACCTCTTCATTTTAAAAAGTCGGTACCATCAATCTAAAAGTTTGCAGCAATACACCGATCTTCACCTGAAATTAAGAAAACTTAATTTGAGATCTGCCCCCTTAACAGAGTTGCAGGTATATAACACCTGGTTGTATGCACCATCTCAATACAGCACTGTGGACAGTAGGGACGACGGGGTCTTAGAGATCTTAGAACGGAATGGAAACTTCATGCCTGTTGATTAGCAACTGCCCCTTTCCCTCTTCCCTTTGCCCCTCAGGACCCCCATTCCACTCTGACTCTATGGATGGACTATTTTAGGGACCCATACAAGCGAAGCGTGCAGTAGTTGTCATTCTGTGACAGGCGTATTTCACTTAGCATAATTGTCCTCCACGTTCACCCATGTGTCACATAGTGCAGAATTTCTGTTTGCTTTTCCTCATTTCTTTTTTGAGGACACATTTATTCAGCGGCATGATCAGACTGTTACATTTAGCAATCAACAGCATGGGTGCAAAAAGAAAAACTCTACATTAAAACCCTTTGTTGGAATGCTTTACACTTTCCACAGAACAGAAACTAAAATAACCTGTTATACAATGAGTCACCAATACAGCCCTCCAGTTTTTGGCCCATACACATGAGTGTTGTCTAAAACATGTCTTCTTTGTAGGAGTGAGGCCCTGCCACCACTGTGCTTGGCTGAGTTCACAAATCTGTTGTAACCTGTAGCTTCCCTGTCATCTCTCCGGCTCTCCTCTCCTGCTAAGCCTTGTTTCCTGGCAGTTAAAGCTTCTGCCACGGCCATAGCTACTGCTGCTGCTGGCACCACCACAGTCACCTTGGTTTGGTGGTTTGGTGGTTTGGCCTCCATCAATACAGGGGTCAGACTTTCTGCCTCCGAAGTTTCCTCCTCTCTTGGGTCCAAAATTTGAAGGTTGATGTTTTAACTGCCAAAATTATTGTAGCTTCCGTCACCTCCAAAACTGCCTCCATCATTAGCAAATCCATTATAGCCAGCCCCACAGCCACATCCACCCCACCACAGCTGCCACCAAAGCCACTTCGGCCACTGATGTTTCCTCCAAAGTCGTCATTCCCACCAAAGTCTCCTCCACAACCACCACCAAAGTTCCCAGAACTACCAAAGTAAAGCCTCTCCTGCCACAGGCTCCATCAGTCATGATTTCAATCACTTCAATTTTCCCACACTGTTCAAAATCATCTCTTAGGTGACATTCTTCAGTGTCTTTGTTGATTGTGCCAACAAAAATCTTTCTCACAGGGAAGTGGGCACTGGGTCTTTGAGACTCTTCTCCTAAGCAGCCCTGTTTGGTTCTGTGGCTCCTCCATCTACCTCGTGTGGCCTCGCCTTCGTGGCTGCAGACTCCTCCTCCATGTGGCATCAGTGACAGGCCCGTAGCCTCTGGATGGCTGGGTGTATGGCTCTCACACAACAGTCTGAGCATCTCCATAGCTCAGGACAGCTTCTCAGGCTCTCACCAGTTGTTTCAAAGTTTAAACTTCCAATAGAGAGCTTGCACAGCTGTTCCGGCTCCTGCAGAGACTCTGACTTAGACATGACGGCAGTGGAAGGAGAGACTTTTGTGATGCTTACTCAGTAGCAGCCACAGGCAATACCTTCATCTTTAAAGGCTAAATAGTATTCCCTTGCATGTAACACTCCATATTTTCTTTATCCACTCATCAATGGACATTTAGGTTGTATTCAGATCTTGGCTGTTGTGAATAGTGCTACAATGAGTGCTAATAAGCTCAGAGATGCCAATTTTGATTCTTTTGGCTAAAAACCCGAAGTGGGGTTACTAGACCAAATAGTAGCTCTATTTTCTATATCTTGAGAACTTCTATTCTGTTTTCCAAAGCAGATGTACCATGTTGGCGTTCTTACCAGTAATATGCAAGAATTCTAATTTCTCCACATCCTGACCAAAGCTTGTCTTTTTTTTTTAATAATACCATCCAGACATGTGTGAAGGGATAACTTATTGTGATTTTGATTTGATTTCTATCATGAGTAGTGAAGTTGAGTATTTTTTTATAACCTGTTGGCCATTTGTATGTCTTTTGGGAGAAAACTCTGTTCAAATCTTTAGCCCATATTTTAATCGGGTTATTTCAGATTTAATGTTTTATGATACCACCTTAGTTTCATTTATTCCAGCAAGGACCAAACATCATACTTGAGTGAAGCAAAACAACTATCAATAGTTGCTTTGTGGTTAATGGTCATCTTCTCCCCAACTTCCTTGATGTGAGTCTCACAGGAAGCATATAGGGGACTGGCCACCCACCTGCCCAGATGGTCCAGGGGTAGCCCATGGGTGGCCCATGTGTCCTTAGGGTTCAGCTACCTCTAAACTGAGAGATTTTACCTCTCACTAAAAATTGTCTGAGCTCTTTGTAATAGGAAAGCATTTTTGCTTTTATAAATCTATTTTGACCCTGGTCAAATCTTCCCAACTATGTTAGATCTTAGGATTTGCCTTTCGGGTCAGAGGGAATGGAAAAACTGTGCTCATAGGATGCTTCTCTACTTTTTAACCTTCTACAATCTGTTTCTATGACTATGGTGAGTTTAAAAAATAAAGTCTTCTGGCAACGAAGAAAGTTGCAGAAAGAAATTGCGTCTTTCCTTTCTGCATTTTGTTATTTACATTAGTTCTAGCACACCACGTGGGTCCATTGTCCCATCTCATTATTAAAATAGAAATATCAATAAGGCTTACTGATTGCCCTAAGTACATAGATGTTACTATGACTACATTAATTTTAGTAATTGAAAACAATTTCTTCCTGTGGCTCTTATGAAGTATACATATTATTTCATTTTTGATTTTCCAAGTAAATTCAACCATATGCTTTACCACTAAAGTGAATCAATAAGGTATTAATCTCATTCCGTGAAACACATTTTGTTATTCATCATGCCTCACCAAGTATTCCAAAGACCTGAAAGTACTCCAAAGTATACCCTAAAAAGGGCTATCATTTTTTCCTTTCTTAGTGTATCTTCTTCCCACTAATCCACACTTCACCTGGCTTTTTCCTAACCCCTTCTACAGTCATCCTCCCTTATCACATCCATGTCCACTCTGTGCTTTTCTGGTCCTTTTCCAATATGCTTATGTTTTCTTTGTCCCTAATGGCTCAACTCCCTTCCACTCAGCAGCATTTTCATATTCTTCTTCACAGACATCTGCCGCTGTGGGTTTCCTTTTTTGTTCCCGGGTTTCAATGCCAGGTTTATACTCCATTCTCCTCCCTCGCTCCCTGTCTTCCCTTGCTGAGAGCTTCTTTGTCTGGTGTGCCGCGGGCCAGACCCTGCAGGCTTCGACAAGGCGCAAGACTTCAGCATTTCTGGCCACAGCTAATGACTCACCAGCTCTGTGAGCTGCAGGCAGCTTGCGAAACTCAGGCAGGAAAGAGAAGCACATTGACAGTGCCCTGCCACCATCTTTGCAGCAGTGCAGTTTGTTTCTAGGAACAAAATAGGACCAACTCTATTTGGTGTTGGAAATGACTTGCCTTGGGCAACACAGGGTCCTCTGGTGGTCTGGCTCCCCAAGTGGGTGCTAAAGACCTCCCCCCTTTCACAGAGTGGACATTGTGGCCACAGCTAATGACCCAAAGGCTCTGTGAGCTGTAGGCAGCTTGAAAAATTCAAGCAGGAAAGTCTCAGACAAAGAAAAGATAAGCCTATTAGAAAGCAGCAACATGGAACATGGATGCCAGGAGAGAAAAATGAATGTAAAAGTGGTTAGGAGAAAACAGGTGAAGTGTGGGTCAGTGGGGAAAATGACATCTTGTGTTCTCTTGCTTTTGTTTGCCTCTTTGTTTACCAAGAAAGTAATTTTACGGCTTGCTGGGAGAGTTTCTGGTGCTTACTTAATCTCCAGAGTTTGTTTTATCTTCCTGGTGGCCTCACCCTGCAGGGAGTGTGCCAGGAGACATGGGGCTCACAAACAGCGATGCCAACATGAGACCTCATGGGGGTCCCCAAGCAGCCTGGTCCTATCTATCCACATGGATTTCTGAGCAGGCGGTCATCTCTGTCAGATCTCAAAGGTGATATGGGCATTACTCAGTGGGTTCACTGGCTTCCAGGAGTCAGCAGTCGAGGTGGGGCAGTAAGACCAGTGCAAACCAGAGAGAAGCAGTCAAGCAAAGCCACGCATGCTGGAGCAGGGGAGACAGATTGTGAGAGCAGCTGGGATGGGATAAACCAAAGCCAGGGTGGGCTGTGAGAAACAGGGAGAGCCTCTGACCTTGAACCAGCTGGGATGTGGGGGTGGGGGCATCAGATAAGGAGTTCAGAGGTCAGAGGGTTTTAAGGCCCATTGTGACACATACAGCACTACATGCCAGGGTCTCCCAGGTCTCTGTCCTTGAACCTTTTTTCTTCTCCATTGACAACAAGTCTCTCATTAACATCATTTTATTCAAAATCATTTCATTATAGCATTGATGAAAGAAAAATAGTTCCGTTGACTTTGAACAAGTTGTTATTCAAGGAACTGCTTGGGTTTTACCTCATCTCACTGAAAGTTAGTTTCCAAGAACATAAGGACAACATTAAAGGAGAACTTTCTGTAGATTTGTTTTTCATCCCTGTGGCCTCAATCTAACAGGTTAATGATTTTATGTCAATAGTCAAAATGACATAAGATCTTTCCATACCAAAGAAAAAGAAAAAATACCAGATGGTCTCACTCATAGCAGGAATCTAGAAAACTTAAATAAGGGACCAGAAAAAAGAATAACTATAAGAAAGAAAATATCAAAATCAACAAACAACTATGAACCAGAGACACTCTATAGGGAGTGGGGGGCCAGGAAAGGAGGGGTTGGGGTCAAAATAAGGGGGTTGTAATTGTATGGGGAAAATAAAAATAAAATTTTAATTAAAAAAAAAGATCTTTCTATACCAGACGTATAGTGCTTACTTGACATTTCCAACTGATGGACCAACATTTCCAACTTAGCATGACCAAAACAGAATTCTCTTTTCCTTTCCAGAATCCAAAGCCCAACCTCCCCACAAGTCTTTCCTATTTAATTAAGTGGCAGTTACCAGTTGCTTAGTTGAGAGTCTAGGGGTCATTCTGGATTCTTCTCCTTCCCTATACCCATATTCAATTAGAAAGTTTTGATGGTCAGCTTTAAAGTACAGCACATGCCCTGCTAGTCCCTGCCAAATCACCATCACCTCTCCTAGGTGATAAGACACCCTCCCCGTCTCCTCATTGTCTCTGATGGTCCATTATCCACACAGCAGTCAGGGTGAAAGTCAGGGCATCTGCTCTGGCTGAAGGTCCCGCGATAGCTTTCCACTCCAACAGAATAAACTCCAGCTCCTTACCACGGCCCTGCATGGTCTGACCCCTGCCTCCTTCTCTGACCTCGTCTCTCATCACTTGGCTCCATTCACACTGATCTTCTTTCAGGCCTTCCAACCTCCCAAGTTGAGCCTAGCCTTGGCCTTTGAACCAGCTGTTGCCTCCATCTGGAAACTTCTCTCCCCCGATCTTTGTGTGACTTCCTTCTCTGTTTAGTCTCTTCAGTTGAAATGTCTTCTCAACAAAAGACAATTTCCCTGACCACGCTAACTGAAGAAAACCCTCTGCTCTTCCCCAATCCATTCACTTGCTGTGTTTATTTTCTTCACAGGTCTTATTTGCAATTATACAATATATCTGTTGGCTTTGAGTTGAGTGCCTGCCACCTCCACTGGGTGTGAGCTCTGTGAGTACAAGCACCATGTTACCAGGCTGTTTGCCTGTGCTTAGAATGATACTATATGTGCAGATAAATGATTGTTCAATGAGGGAAGCTGACGAGCAATGAAGGCCTACATCGAATTTCATTTGAATGGGGGTTCACAGCTTGGCAGGTGGCCAGGACCTGGGAATGAAGTGGAGGTCACAGATGCATTCAATGCAGAGACACTGGTGTTATTCTCATCCAGGCAATTTGGATTTGGATTGTGGAGAAACCCTTAGAGATAATCAATCATATAAAAATGCATTACACTAGATTTTCTGTATCACTAAGGACAAAAGACAGATGACCACAGTGGCAGGTCATTCTTTGCACCGGTTTGCCATGGAGATGGTTAGACTTGAAAGCTGACGACTTCCCTCCACAAAGCACCTGCCTATTAGAAAATGTCCAGAATGCCCGTCTCCCTGTGGGTGTCAGCGGCTCCGTTTCCTAGCCCCACTCTTATCTCTGCCATTTCGCTTCTCTTCATGTTCTAAAAGACCTAAAAATGATCTTTGGGCCCACTTATTCTTCCTGACCACAGACTTCTGTCTGTGACATGTTATCATCAATGTCCTGATTTATGATAGCTGAGTCTTCACCTTTTCCTTTCTGCTCCCCAGTGAACCTTCACAGCTCTCAGCACTCCCTGATAGACACAGGCAATGCTAGATTTCAACCCAAAGTAAAATGCGGTACCCGATAACGTCCCACTTCATCTAGACCTCTGCAATTTACTGCAGGACAGTTTAACTCTGCCTTTCTGGAAGTTGGCTAGGCACACCAGATCTCAAATGGTTCCACACTTTTCCCCTACTTGAGTTCTCAAATAGCTCTATTTAACATCAATATTTCTTTCTGTGTTCATGGCAGGTGGTAATTCATCTGTAAATGTTCATTTGGCCTTGAACGTCTTTCACAGTATTCTGTTACTAGCAGAGGAGAGCAGAGCGCAGCACAGAAGCATCTGCCAACATGCCAAAAAACAATTATATCCTTATGCTGGGCATCCTTTCCAAGAAACTTCACACCGGGTTTTTACAAAAACCCTTTGCTTTCAAATTTCCCAGGGAGGTAGATGAATGTCCTCACATTTCACAGGATATCAAGGTGGAACTTGATATTTAACTGTAGCCATCAAGGTACTAAATTACAGAAACGTTATTTTTTCTAGTTCTATGCATCTTTAATAATTAAAACCCTTCCATGTCAAAAAAAGCATATTTTTCATTAACTCCTTATCAAACCAATGTGACTTCTGATTTTTCTGATGTTTGGACTCAATTCTTTAGAAAGTCTTAAAAATGGAATAATATATAGATAATTTCATTTTCTGGTGAAACCAACACATTTTTATTTCCAATACTTATTTTAAATATCTTTCCAAAATGTATGTCTGCTTTCCAGTCACAGCAAGCACGGAGTAGTGGTCAGGATTTACTCTCCTTCTACATGGCTGGGGGCCTTACAATTATTGTAGGGTGAATATTCCAAAGATTAATTATAATTACAAGAGAGGTTTTTAATCTGGGTTCATGATTGAGCTTCACAGTTTGTACACTGCTTGGAATTTTTCACAAAATAGTGCATGTGTCTGTGGGAAAACTGGCCACAGATATTCATCAAATTTTCAGAAGAGCAATGATGCAAAGAAGCCACTTCTTTAGAATATGCCATGTATGTGCAGTGTGATACTATTTTGATAAAGGTTTTTATACCGCAACAACAAAGAACTACATTGTTCATGGATCTATATAAGTGTATAGTTGAGTCCAGCTTGGGGTTCATTAAACACCCAAATTCAGAATAGTGCTTATTTCTGTGTCTCAGCCTGCTAGGGCTGTTATAACAAAATACTATATGCTAGGTGATTTAAGCAACAGGTAATCTTTCCTCATAGTTCTGTAGGCCGGACAGTCCAAGAAAAAGGTTCTCATTGGCAAGGGCCCTATTCCTTGCTTGCAGAGAGCCACCTGCTAACAGGGCCCTGTCATGGCAGAGCAAGCTAGCCCTGGCATCTCTTCCTCTTTTATGAAGGCACCAGAATTATCTGATTTGGGCCCTGCTTTCATGAGCCACTAAACCTCCTTAATAGGCCCTGTTGCCAAACACAGTCATCTATAAAATTTAGAGGGACGTATTTCGGTCCCTACCTCTCTGGGAAGTGGCGATGAAAAGGAGATGTGTTTGGAGGTGACAAAGGGAGTTTTGTATGTACAGACAATGTTTTTGTCTTTTAAAATAATCTAAGTTAGTGTGGCAAAATGTGGAGATGTGACTAACAGGGTAGGGGATATGGAGGTTCTTGTTGTGAAATTCTCTATGCTTATATTTTTTAATTTTATATATATTTTTACATCATTTTTCATTTTTGTATAATATATGCATTTTCATCTTGGTTATAGTCCCCATAAAATAAGCTTATTTTTTAAATAAAGTGCTGAGATGACATTGGTCTATTATATAACATTAAGGTTTCAGGGGCACAGCATTATAATTCAACGTCTACATACATAATATTTGTGATTACCACCAAAAGTCTACTTTCCATCCATCTATTAACCTCCTTTACCCATTCACCTGCTCTCCAGCCCCTTTTTCCCCTGGTAAACTCCAATTTGTTCTCTGTATCTAAAAGTTTGCTTTTGCTTCGTTTTGTTCATTCCTTTGCTTTACTTCTTTATATTCCACATATGAGTAAAATAATGTGGTATATATGTTTCTCCTTCTGACTTATTTCATTAAGTATAATCTCCTCAAGATCAATCAAGGTTGTTGAAATGCCAAGATTTCACTCCTTTTGTGAGTAGTATTCAATTGTGTGTGTATGTATGCATTATATATAACATATATAACATATTACTACATATATACACATATACACACACATCTCTACATATTCACCACATCTTCTTTAACATTTCATCCACAGATAAAATTGAAGTTGTTTCCACATCTTGACTATTCTTAATGGTGTGACAATGAACACAGGAGTGTTATATCTTTTCAAATTGAGTCTTTGTATTAGTGGACAAATATTCTGAGGTGGGATAATTAGATCACATGCTAGTTCTATTTGTAACCTTTTTGAGGAATTTCCATACTGTTTTTCCACAGTGATTACATCAATTTACTTTTACGCCAGCACTGTACAATATGAGGGTTCTGTTCTGTCCACATCCTCTCCAGTTCTTGTAAACTATTTCAATAAGATGAGTGGGGCCAATCAAGACCCTTTCAAATATGAAAAATTAAATGAAAACTGACAGATTGAGCAACTGACAGCAGAGGCAGAAACTAAAAACTAGGGACGCTCAGAAAGCAAAGAGAAGGTGGGGTGATGTAGTGAAGCAGGAGAAGGTCAAAGTTATACAAAGCTCAGAAGATGCAGCAGAAGACAAATGATGGGGCAAGGCGCATGGAACAGACCTACAGAAAAAAGAGAAATTGAGAGAGGAAGTCTGAGGGCTCTTTTAAAAGCCCAAAGCTGCACCACTAAAAATCATCTGGTCAATTTCCTTCAGAGAGAAAACAGATGAGTTTGGTGACTTGCCCAAGGTCAGCAGTGATGGGGAAAGGACACAGCAGTGTTTTCATCTTTCTTCAGTGTTTTTCCAGCCCATATACTGTAGAAATCTAGTGGCAGGAAGAAATAAACACTCTCTCCCCACCCGGACCCCCGGCCGTAGCATCTGAGGGCACAGTCTAAAGCAGGTTACCTATGTGTGAAATTCCCTTTTTATACTTACTGACAGGTTAGAGCCAATGTCACCATCGATTCCATAGTGTCTCTGCTTTAATGCATGATATAGGAAAGTGTATTAAAATTGAGGTCCTGTATCTATGCTCTGCCCAGGGCAATATCCTCCCAATTTGAGAAGAATGATCCATCTCATGCAGGACTCTCTTCATTCCACATCTGAGTGTCCAGATGAAATTCTCTGAGTGCTATTTCTCTGAATATGATCTCCATTTGGACCAGATCACAGAGATGGACTCTGGGAGGACTCAGATCCTTATGTGCCATGGGCACCTAGGAATCCCCAAGCCCCCCAGAATTCTGGGATCAGCTTCCATTTAACAGCTTGTTTCAGCAGCTTGGGCCATTAGTCTATGTGCTGTGAGAAGGACAGTGTCCTCCCCTCCTGTCCCTTGGAGTATGGACATACTTACCAGCACCTTTCACCTCAATGGATTGTTCCCTCTGCATTCTCAACCTGCCTGGGTTGAAACTAAGTGGAGACAAGATAACTGCATTGCTCCAGTGTGCAAAAAAACAGGTTACATCCAAGTATGAGACACCTTTGTTCCGAAGTATTCTTGGATCTCCTCTGGATACTGTTCCTGTCGTATCCCTGCTGCCCTCACTAGCTCCCAGAGCCTGCACCCTGCCCCTGGGGAGCCACCTACACACACTTTTAAAAGCTTCTGACTTTCTTAGGCAGAGTGGAGCAGATCTCTTTGGTTCTCTGCTTTCTTTCAGAACCTCATTGTGTGGGCTTCTATATTGACCAAATAGGCCAATTTATACATTTTTGATAAAGAAACATCAACCCACAAAGGGAAGTTTGGAACATTAAATGGATGGGTGCATGGAGAATGTGAGATTGCAGTAAATACTTGAAGGAGACAGGGCAGCTGGCCAGGGGGTTGTCTGGAGGAAAAATATTCCCAGGAGGAAGAGCAAATGGGCTCCAGTGGAGGGGCCTGGTGCCTGCAGAGCCAGAGCAGGCAGGAATACAGGCAAGGAGGTGGGGAAGGCTAAGCATAATAGTGTGACACTTGGAACAGAGGACATGGACTCTGGTTTTTACTCTGAGTGAAATGGAGCCATTTTAGGGTTTCAAGGCAGAGGTGTGATATGATCTGACTGACTGGTTTTCAAAAGACTCTGCCTTAGGAGGTTAGGAGGGCATCTGATGGGGAGAAGGGAGAGCAGGTTAGCACGGGATGTCAGAGCCCAGTGGAGAAAGGAGTGCATCCAAGAGAGGAGTATCAAAACCAGAAGCACGGGCCTCCCCGGTGGCGCAGCGGTTGAGCGCTGGGTTGCGAAGCTGCCCGCAGTGTCTGCGGCGCCGGTTCGATCCCCCGGCCGCTCCCCAGCCACCGGAGGAGGGTCCCACATGGCGTGCAGACCTCTCCTGCCGCCCGCTGCTCCCCTCAGCAGTGTACTTCGGTCCTTCTGCCTGCTCTGCTCCCCGCTCTGGCTCTGGTGAATTCTCTCACCCTCCCGTGCTTCTGACTGTACCCAGTGCATGTATAAATACAAACAAACAAACAAACAAATAAATAAATAAGCATGCCTCTAAAAAAAAAATAATAAAAAAAAAAACAGAAGCAGAGAGAAAGGCATATGTGTGGGGGACAGGTTTCCATGAAAAAGAACCAGTATTCCTTGGAAAAATCCTTCATTCCAATGCTCAGACAGGGAAGGTATAAGATGAGCCTGGAACACTTGTGCTAAAAAACAACAAAATACTCAAGAATGATGGAGATAAGAGACATAGAAGTCAGCTTGAAAGAGTGACCAGTACCGAATTAAGGAAAATGGAACATCTAAATAAAAATGATAGTGATACATAAAATAGGAATAAAATGATGTAATATTAAAATAAGTTTAAAATCAAGCAGGAAACTATGAGTGCATTCGGGTATTAAAAAAATACATAAGTTATAAGTGTGATGAGGAATGGGATATTTATATAGGTAATTCCAAGTATCTTCCTGCAAAATACTAATTAATTACAAAGGAAAAAAAAAAAAACAGTAACCTTATGGAGGAGAAGGCAGGCAGATACCAAGCAATCAAATTGAGTTTCATCAGAAGTAGGACAAATTGAAGGCAGGTGCCGCCAGGTAAGATACAACAACAAAAAACAGCTCACTTCTGTAACATTCCTGCCAATGCAGCATGATTTGAATTTCTTTATGAAAAAACATAAGACGCACATACAGTGAGAAGCGTTTTATAAAATATCTAGTCTCTGATATTCAAAAATATCACTGTCTTGAAAATCAGGGGGAAACTGAGGAACTGTTCCAAACTGAAGTCATCTTGGGACATGATAACTTAGAACACACTTTGCTACAAAAAAAAAGAACCAGTATTCCTTGGCATTATTGGGACCAACAAATGTAAAACTGGAATGTGGTCTGAGGATCTAGCAGAGATGCAGCTTTGTAGTTTCCTGATGTTGGTGGTTGTGTTGTTACACAGGGTAATGTTGCCATTTGTAGGAAAAGCAGTGGGCTAAGATGTTCAGAGGACACAGGCTAGGATATTCAGGGGTGTAACGGGGCATCAAGTTTAGCAATTTATGCTCAATGGTACAGGAAAAATAAGTACTGAACTTGCAACTTAGTCTGTGACTGTGATTACTTGAAAATAACATAGTAATAATAATAAAAGTAGAAGAAAACTTGAGGTTTTAGTGCTGAGAGCTTTGGGAGGTATTATAGCAGCCAAAATCAGAGATGATGGTGGTTTAAAACTGATGGTAGTTCTGGGCCTCCCTGGTGGTGCAAGGGTTTAAGACACAACCTATGAAGCTAGCTGCAGCCACTGTAGCACAAGTTTGATCCCTGGCCAGGGAGCTACCCACATGGCACAGCAGACCTCTCCTGACTCACCCACTGCTCCCCTCAGCAGTGTGTTCCAGTCTATCTGCTATTCCGTTCCCCATACTGCCTCTGGTGAATCCTCTTACCCCCCACACCTCTGACCTGTACCCCAGTTCTTGTATGCATAAATAAATAAATCTTCTTAAAAAAAACTGATGGTAGTTCTGGCAGGAAGGAACAGGGTTAAGATTATGGGTCTATATATTGGAATATTCCGTGTATTAAAGATTCTGCATGATTTCTGAATGAATCGGGTTGGGAATATGAGCAAAAAAGAGGCATTAAAGGATTCCAGTGTTTTGAGTCTAAGCAACCAGGAAAATGAAGTTAACATCAAGTGAGACAGAGAAGGCTTCTAAGTAGAGCAACTTATAAATTGGGGAGCAGTTAACACAGACATGGTACATCAGCCAGGACACTAAAGTCAACAAGGGTATGGCTGTTGGCAGAGGGGAGAGGAGGACCCCCCCAACCAAGGGTGTAAAAGTCATACACACTGTCCCCAAACATTCATTACTTTAAGAAAATAATATAGCAGCTTTATTATCTTTGCCAAAACTTGGAAGAATTTAAAATAGCCTTAAGTAGGTGAAAGGAAAAATAAACTGGTGCATCCAGACAATGGAAGAGTGGTCAACACTAAAAGAAAATAAGCTATCAATTCATGAAAAGACATGGAGGAAACTTAAACGCATATTATTAAGTGAAAGCAGTGAATCTGCAAAGACTACCTATTGTGTGATTCCAACTATATGACATTCCGCAGAACACAAGATTAGGATACAGAAAAGATCACTGGTTGTCCTGAGTTGGGGGTAGAGGAAAGAGATGAGTAAGTGGCACACAGAGAATTTTTACAGCAGTGAAACTACCCTATGTGGATATATGTCATTATATTTTAACCCAGATTCATAGACTATACAGCACCAAGAGGAAACCCTGAAGTAAGCTGTGTACTTTGGGTGGTAGTGAATTGTCAAAGTAGGTTTGTCAACTGTAACAAATGCAGCACTGTAGGAGATGCTGATAGTGTGGGAGGCTGTGCTTGTGCAGGGTCACAGGAATATGGGAACTCTCTGTACTTGCTGCTCGATTTCGTTGCAAATCTAAAATTACTCGTTAAAAAAAAAAGAGAGAGAGAAAAAAGTGTTATAAGAGAAATGGTCCTTCTCTCCTATTTATCACATCAAAATGTCAGTTCTGATCAACTAAACTGTACTGTACAAAGAATACTTGTCTCCTAAGATCACCAGAGTAGAAAGGGAGGTAGTTTGTGCTGAGGATAGCACACTCCTTAAAGTTAAATTTGCCATCTTTTAAAAATGTTACTTGTTTGGAATAAGATAACCAATGCCTTGTATCGGCTTGAACTGTTCTAGATGTTGCCCTTTTGTCCCAAGTGGTTCTGACTGGGAGTCTAACCCAGATCATGTCTCACAGGTCCTGCCTAAAGCTACCCAATTCTAGGATGTAAATGTCAATCTCATCCTATAACTGGGAATCTAAAGTCAGAAATAGAGTCAAAAGGCAGTGGATATTTTTGTAGACTTTCACATAAAAGGCAATAAGAAATATAGAGAAATAGTAGACATATAATCAATACTTGTTAAGAGAACAGAGTAGACAAGCAATTGATGCTCATTCAGTGACTGAAAGAATGAAAGCATTTATTAAATAGCAGAGTAATTAGGGTCTCCCCAGTGGTGCAGCTGGTTGAGCGCAGTGCTATGAGGCTGTCCGCAGCCTGTGCAGCGCAGATTCGATTCCTGGCTGGCTAGGGAACAACCCACACGGTATGGCAGACCTCTCCTGTTGCACCCGCTGCCCCCCTCAGCAGTGTATTTCAGTCAATCTGCCTGTTCTGCTCCCACTCTGTCTCTGGTGAATCCTCTCAGTCTCCCACGCCTCTGGCCTGTAGCCCAGCTCTTGTATAAAAACATATCTTAAAAAATAAATAAATAAATAGTAGAGTAATTAAAATGCTGAATGGTTCTTTTCCTTTTTTTAACTTACTTTATTGAGGTGATGTTGGGTAACAACATTGAACATGTTCTAGAAGTACATGTCCACACCTCTACAAATGTATTTTATCACACTACACCCACCACCAAAACCCCCATAATTCTCCAGCATGGTCCACTAGGTCCCCTGACCCCTTTACTTCCTCCGTGGGTGGTTCTTTTCTGTTTAAATTTTGGCCTTAGAGGTTGTATTTGGCCTTGTAGGCTTATATAATTTCCTACCTAAGAGGACATTTTTTCCAAGATATTTATCCAACACTTAAATCTCTTAAATACCCTTAAATCCAGTCTACGTTTCCACTTCTCCATTACTGTCAATTATGTTGCCCTCCTGTTCTCTCCTCATGATATGTGTGAAAGTTCCATGTCTTTTGATAGTATAGCAAAGCTGAACTCTGAGTTGATATTAAGAGTCTCTTGAGCCATAGAGTACAAATTTGTAACCCTACCCAACAAAGCCCTTGCTCCCAAAATAGTTTATCTATGACCTAATTCACCAAGAAAATAATAAACTTAAAAATGGGCAAAAGAGGGGCCTCCCTGGTGGCGCAAGGGGTTAAGACACAACCTATGAAGCTGTCCGCAGCCACTGCAGCATGAGTTCAATCCCCGGCCGGCCAGGGAGCAGCCCACGTGGCGCAGTAGACCTCTCCTGACTCGCCTGCTGCTCCCCTCAGCAGTGTACTTCAATCAGTCTGTCTGTTCTGTTCCCTACTCTGTCTCTGGTGAATCCTCTCACCTCCCCCCATATCTCTAGCCTGTACCCCAGCTGTCATATGCATAAAAAAAAAATCTTTAAAAAAGTGGGCAAAGATTTAAACAGTCACTGAATGAAAAAGGATACCTGGATGGCCAATAAGCCTATGAAAATGTACTCAATGTCATCAGGAAAATGCTAATTAAAACCACAATGAGACAGCATTTCATCCACACTAAAATGGTTTAATCAAAGACTGGCTGCACCAAATACTGGCAAGGATGAGGAACTCTACATTGCTGGTGGGTATGTAAAAATGGTACAATCACTATGGAGAACTCTTTGGCAGTTATTTCTAAAGGTAGACAGATATTTACCTGTGAACCAGTAATTCCACTCCTAGGTATTTATCAAAGAAAAGTAAAACATATGTTCACAAAAAAAAAATTATATAAGAATACTTTTGGAGTCCTTATTTATAATAGCCAAATACTGGGGGAAATCTCAAATGTCCATCAACAGGAGAATAGATAAACAAGTTATGGATTTATATTATAGAATGCTATGCTCAGAAATATAAAGTAGCAACTAGCAACACAGCCACCACATGAATGAATCCCATAGACATTACACTGAGTGAAAGAAACCAAACACAGCAAAATACATACTGGGTGTTTCCACTTAAATGAAGTACAAGATGGAGCAAAACTAAGCAATGGGAACCAAAGTCAAACAAAACAAAGAAAAACAAAACAGTTGCTTCTGGGAAGGAGAGGAATTAACCGGAAAGTGATATGGGGGAATTTTCTGAGGTCATGTTAATAGTCTACATCTGATTTGGGGTCATGGTTAAATGGGTAAATGCTATTGTCAAGCTCAGTGATCTGAATATTTAAGAGTTGTGTGTGTTAGTATATGTAGTTTGTACAATATTTAAAATGTGACTTTTGTAAAAGTCTGAAAGCCAAGACTGGAGGGAAATTTCTTTTACCTGGTAGTGTCTTCCTGAAATGTCACACTTACCACGGAACCATTAGGAGCATTCCCATTAAATACAGACATAAAATAAGGTTTTTAACATTATCTGGGAAATGCTTGTCAAATAAAATTACACCAAAAAAAGGAAGGAAGGAAAGATGGAAGGAGAGAGGGAGAGAGGGAGAAAGGGAGAGAGGAGAGAAGGCAATAAATGTTGGGAAAGAAATGGCAGATTTTCCACTTGACAGTGACAGTTGGCAAATTATAGAGAATAAACTGAAAACCTATTATAACTAGCAGTAATTTTAGCAAGAAGGTGAGATATAAGATCAATATACAAAAATCAATTTTGTTTTTTTTTCTTAGTAATTGCAAAGCATGATACAAAAAATATCCTATTCACAACAAAAACAAGTAATTACAAGTAAATCTGTCAAGAAGAGTAAAGGAAAATAAGAAAGGAATAAAAGGAAATAAAGACTTTTTAAAAATCGATCTAAGTCCAAAAATTATAAGTTTCTGGAAATTGTTAATAAAAACAATCATTTCTCCCAATTAATCTGTAAATTTCAATGTAATACTAGATAAAGCTTCAGTAAGAATTGTATGACTCTTTAATAAGGATTTTAAAAATATTTATGAATCTTTGTCATATGCTATATTTCATATGATAAAGAAAATACAAAGGGATAGCTAAGGTTTTTTTTAAGAATTCTGAGGAAAGAGCTCTCCCAGATATTCTTTTAAAGACTTTGAAGCTATAGTAATTACAACAATGTGATAAGGATATACAAATATATAGATACATAAAACAGATTCAGAAGTCCAGAAAGCGACCCATATAAAAATAGGACTTCGGTATATTCCCCAAAGGTGGCAATTACAATCAGTTAGGAAAGGATATACTCATTAAACAAGTTTGTTAAAATTAATACCTATGGAAAAATAAAATAGAATAAGACCTTAATTTCAAGTTATATACCCCAAAATGGCAAATGTAGTAGAGAGGTAAGAGTGAAAAAAATCTAAAAATTAGAATATGATTTTTGAAAAGTTCTGTAATCTTAAAATTGAGAAGACCTTTCTAAGTTATAAAACTCCAGATATCAAAATGGGAAAGATTGCTTAAATAAAACTAAAAACATTTCAATGCTGAAATTTACCATAATAAAGTTAGAAGACAATAATGGTAGAAAGGAATATAAAACAGAGAATGACTATTCAATGCATGTACAAATCAAAGGTTATAAAAAGGTAATTGGCAGAAGAAAATAAAATGGCCAACAAAAAACTCTTAAAAGTTGTCTGAACTCACCAGTAACCAAGGAAATAACATAATAACATCTGTTATATATAATATACCACACATAAATACATATTTTACTAGAATATTAGATTTCCTCCATCAGATTAATAAGAATTTTAAAGATTTATAAAACCCAGTATGAGAAAAGATACGTAAAATAGGCAGTTAGTGGGTAAATTGGAAAACTCATTTTGAAAGGTAATTAGGTAATACTTAATAAAATTTTCCATGCATTTATCTCTGGTTCAGCTATTCCATTTCTAGTAATTTTTCAGAAACTTTGTCCATGTGTTCAAACATCTGCATTAGGATTTTCATTTAGTATTACTTACAACATTCAAAAATGGAGCTATGTATTAATAGGGAAATTAATAACGGTTAAATCATAGGCAATGCTTATGCAACTATCACCAGAATGTGGTAGACCAGATTTCTGGCATGCAAAGATTTCTGGCATGCAAAAATTTCTGCACATGCATAGTGCAATTTGTAAATGCACTGTGCACAGTTTGCAATGCACTGTGAATACGCAAGAATCAGCCACTTACACATGTTAAATACTTATGTACATACATATGTGTGTATGCATACACACATGCATACCTCATACATTGTGTAAATGTTCAGAAAAAGACGAGAAGTCTACACGTCAAAAATAATGATTATTTCTGGGATGGGCAGTGGGAGTAAGTATGGATAAACAACTTTTAACATTCTGTTCCACACTGTTTGAATCTTTTAACATTCTGTTCTACATTGTTTGAATCTTTTCTTAGGTTACACCTCTTTTATTAGATTGGGTTATATGAAATTGCAGCTATTTGACCACTTTGATCTACAAAAATGACAACCTCCTAAGATTCAGTTTAATAAGGTAAGAATTGGTGGTACAGGAATTGCTTTGGTAATGTACATTAATGTATAAATGAAAAAACAGAAATACATATATGTATATGTGTGTGTGTGTGTGTGTGTGTGTGTGTATATATCCTCCTTTGGGACTGAGTTAAATGAATAGCATTATCCAGGACTCCCAAAGGATTTATGAGAAGCTGAAAAGAAGGTGACATTCAGTCATTTCTCATGTCAAATGACTGGTCATTCATCACACTGGCCTTTCTGCTGACTGTCCAGGAGTTTTATAACCATCCAACTTTGGAGAGACAGGCCTCTTTCCTGTGCCCCAACCCCAGGGCCCTGGCTTATTGAGTGTGACAGTGGTCTGGGAGCTGAATAATCCTTGTTGGACGCTTCTTGACATTTTTGCATGCTAGAAATAAAAAATCCACATTTTACAAGAATCATTAAGAAATGAAATAGTGACTATTTGTACACTATTACATTTAGTAATTTTCTAAAATAATCCTGAGTTTTCTGGCAAATTACAGTAAAAACAATGACCCAGGCATCATTTTTTCCCCATTACCGAAAAGCCCATCACAGTCTTATTGGAAGAGCCTGAGTGTTTTCCTGTAACCACTGCAAACAATTTTATTTTTTTTTTCAAAAACATTTTTTTCTTTATAAATAATCCTCCCCATTATCTTATTTTTTGTACCATGTCTTTATTTTTTTATTTAAATTTTATTTTTATATTTCCCTTACAATTACAACCCCCTTATTTTGACCCCAAGCCCTCCTTTCCCAGCCCCCATCCCCCATAGAGTGTCTCTGGTTCATAGTTATTTGTTGATTTTGATATTTTCTTCCTTATAGTTATTCTTTTTCCTGGTCCCTTATTTAAGTTTTCTAGATTCCTGCTATGAGTGAGACCATCTGGTATTTTTCTTTTTCTTTCTGGCTTATTTCGCTGAGCATGATCCCTTCCAGCGCCATCCATGTTGCTGCAAATTGCATGTGTTTATCTTTTTTGAATGCTGAGTAATATTCCATGGTGTATATGTACCACATCTTCTTGATCCAGTCATCTATTTTTGGGCATTTGGGTTGTTTCCAAAGCTTAGCTATTGTAAACAGTACTGCCATAAACAGAGGGGTGCAGGTGCTCTTTGGAATTGATGTTTCTGTGTCCTTTGGGTAAATACCTAGGAGTGGAATTGCTGGATCATATGGAAGCTCTATGTTTAGTAGGTCAAGAGATCTCCACACAGCTCTCCACAGTGGTTGGACCAGTTTGCACTCCCACCATTAGTGCAGGAGAGTTCCTTTTTCTCCACAACCTTGCCAACATTTGTTGCAAACAATTTTAAATCAATCCACTTTTTTCCTCAACTGAATCTACAGTTTACTTTTTAAATCATGCCTTTTTATGATCTTTGCACTGATTTAGTGATATTATATATCTAAATTTTTAAAAAGACTGTCTTTTAGTCTTTTCAAAGATGACAGGTGTAACAATTCACTTTGTAAAATTTCACCAAAGTAAATTTGAATAAGGTCTGTAGGTTAGATAATAGTATTAGATTGATGCTAATTTCCTGATTTTAATAATTACACTGTGGTTATATAAAAGCAGATTCTTGCTTTCAGGAAATACACACTGAAGTATTGCGAGAAAAGGGGTCATTCTACTTGAAACTTGTCAACTTACTTGAAAACACTAGAAAAAATACAAATACACATATAGAAAAGAAGAACTATAAAATGAATGATAAAGCAAGTGAGTTATGATGTTAACATTTGGTTAAAAAAATGGTTGAAAGCTAATAAGTTTTGAATATTTTGCACCTCCTTTTATATCTGGAAATTGTTTTAGAATAAAAAGTTTTTAAACTACATTTTCTCCCCAGTGATCCAATAGGATCAATGGTGGATTGAATAGCAATCCTCTGTGTAGGAGGCACAGGGCAGGCCCATTCAAGCACTGGAAGCTCAACTCCCTGTAAGTGATGCTATTATAAATGTGCTGAGGGTGAGATTCAGCCATGCTGGCAGTCAGTCCCCCATCACTTGTCTTGAGGGGCTATTCTAAGCCTTCACAACTCTCATCCTTACTCCCCCAACACCCTCCACCCTGTCAGCACATGAATCTATTCCTTTGTTCGTTATGTAAGTATTTCCTTTCTCTTTTGTATTTTCTGAATCTTCCTCTTCCTTGACTTCAGTCAGTCCATATATACATAAAGAAGTCACTCCCACCCTCTTAAAAAAGTCCACCCTTTAACTCAGTGACCTCTGGCTTTCCTGCCCTTGAACTTCTTTCACATCAGACTTTGGGGGAAAAAAATAACCTGTATCTCCAACCCTCACTTTCCATTCATACTGGTGAAGCAAAAGAATCTATATCCTACTAGGCAGTTGATTTGTGCCAGTTTTTTGTATCAGCTTCTAGTAAGGAAAGGGAAATTGGTTTAAGAAAAAGCTAGGGTTGATGCTTACAAGAAGGAAAAGACAGAATTTCTTCCATATATGCAAAAATACACAATGAATGAAATAAATAGCTACTGGAAACTCATCTACAAAGCTCTCCATTAAGATGTTCAAGAGCAGAATCTAGGGGGGATGGGAATTGTATGGGGACTATAACCAAGATGAAAATGCATACATTGTGCAAAATGAAAAATGATGTAAAAAATATATAAAATTAAAAAATAATAAAAAGAAATAAAAAAGAAGTAATTATTAGGGGGGAAAAGAGCAGAATCTAGTTCATAATTTACTTCTGGTCATAAATATAAATCCTAGCTACCAAAGACAAAATAAATTCTAAAGATGACATTTCTTAAAGGAATAGAACAACAGCAAACAATCTTTGGGGTGTTTAGGTCCAAAAAGATACTGGCAACCAAGGATAAAAAGTGTTGTTAGACAAAACTCTAACTCATTTGTCATCAAAAGAGAGTCAAGTAACATCCTCACTTAAAGAAGACTTAAAACAGGACACTTTAGGGCTTTGCTTATATTTTTTCTTTATTTTTATTTTTTTAAAGATTTATTTATTTATTTATATAAGCACTGGGTACAGTCAGAGGCATGGGAAGGTGAGAGAATTCACCAGAGCCAAAGCGGAGAGTAGAACAGGCAGAGTGATGAAGTACACTGCAGAGGAGAGCAGCGGGCAGCAGGAGAGGTCTGCGCGCCATGTGGGACCCTCACCCAGCGACCGGGGTTCGAACTGGCACTGCAGAGACTGCGGGCAGCTTCGCAACCCAGCGTTCAACCGCTGCACCACTGGGGAGGCCCTGCTTGTATTTTTTAAATCAAAGTATCCTGTGGCTCAGATAGGACCCCCAGAAGACCCCAATCTCCAGGCACTCATCCCACTTGTCTCCTTTGCCCCCACCCCTCTACTCCCTGCCCCCAGGAAGTGGATTGTAAATCATATTCTCACCATTTCCCCTGAGGCCATCTCCACTCCCTGCCTCTGGACACTCATCACTCTGCAAATACAGAATGCAGGGACAGGCGACAGCGTTCAGCACTGATGAATGAAAGGATGGATGAACGAAATGAGTGAATCAAATCATCTCTCTAGGTTCAGGACAAAGAGGAAAATATGTGAATATTTCTTAAGTGACTAAACTCAGTCCAATAGACAGACATCAGGGCAGAATTGCTGGTCCTACAGCTGTAATATCAACCTTTCCCCCACTACCTTCCCCAGCCCACAACCTCCTCCTCCTCAGGCTCACCCCATCCTATGGAGATCCTTGAGAGATCTGCTGGGACCAAAGACCACAAATTAGTCATGTTTTCATTCAGGATAGTTCAGAACTAAATGTGTGTAAATGAAAACAACCTGGATCATGAACTCAGAGGTGCTGTGGACAGCTGGATGACTCAGTGTCAAGAGATGGTACTGCCTAGTTTCTCGTAGTTTTTACTTTCTTTCCTGACCCATTTACCCATTCATTCCACAACAAGTTATTGAAACTTCTTGTGAGCTAGAGTCCTAGTCACTGGGACAGAGTGATGGACAAGCCAACCAGACTCCTGCTCTTAGGGAATTTACTTCCTCAGTCATTCAGATGACGAAGCCTAACTAAGGGGCCACTATATGCCAGGTGCTTTACTGAGTGAGCACTGGTCATACATTCCTGCCTCCATGAATTCACATCTTAGCGGAAGGCACAGAAAACAACAAAATAAAGAACTCATATTCTATCTTGGAAGGAGTCCACCAGGAAAGAGGGGCACAGGGACAGCATGGGGGCAGGAAGTATGGAGAGGGCTTGCAATTTTAAGGTGGTGGGGGAAGGCTTCATTGAGAATGTGACATTGAATCTCAGTGCTGGAGGAGGTAAGGGAGCAGGACATCTGGGTGAGCAGTCCACGCAGGTGGATGCAAAGGCAAAGGTCCTGAGCTGAGAACACTCTCGGCAAGTTGAGGAGCAGCAAGGAGCCCTTTGTGGCTGAAGCAGAGCAAATAGGAAGAGAAAAGGGATGAGGTGGAAGAGAGGGAATTATGTTGGGCCTTCTAGGCCATTTTTAAGATTTTGCCCTTTCTTCTTGCTGTCTAGA
Source organism: Talpa europaea (assembly GCF_964194135.1). Taxonomy (NCBI): domain Eukaryota; kingdom Metazoa; phylum Chordata; class Mammalia; order Eulipotyphla; family Talpidae; genus Talpa; species Talpa europaea. The sequence continues at coordinate 12,207,417 of NC_140079.1, forward strand.
AGCCACTACATGATTTCTAACAAGAAATTGCATGTGATGTGGGTTTTAAAAGGCTCACTGTGGCTGCTGAGCAGAGAACAGGCTCTCAGGTGGCAGGGAAATGGTGAGGTAGCTGAGGGTTGGATGTGCTTGATGGGAATGGTCTAGCGGGAGCGTAAGAATGATGCCCCCAGGAAATCTCATCACTGTAGACATGTCCTTGAGTAGGCAACAAGGAAATGACCCTAGTACCCAAGTGAGGAGTGGGAATCAGAGAGTTCACCATCAGCCACAGAGGAGGAAGAAGGCAGTTTACAGCATAGACGAATGTAAATAGGTAAATATGGTGGGGGGGAACTTGTTATTTCTCTCACATTTCCTCCATTTTTTTAGTGAAGTAGGAAGCCAGACCATCGACCAAGAGCCATAATAGAGGAGGGATACTCAAATTTAAGGAGAAAAGAATCATCACTACATGAATGTATCTGTAAACATTCCCTTGGAAAACTCATGAAACAATAACCATGATACTAGAATTTTGAGTAGATACATGGCTCTGGGGTGGGAGAAATAAGAGAAAGTATTTCTAAACACACAGCAGAGCCATCTACATGCAACGACGGGTTTGAACGAAGTGCCGTGATTGGGCACATTTCCATGAAGCCAGGAGGACGTCAGCCAGTTCTCTCAGTTCTATTGAGATTTGAATCAAGCAAATATCGCTTCATTACTGGAAGTCATATAAATTTAGGTCATCACCTTATCAGTTAAATAATGTAGAGTAAAAACATGTCCAGAGTTGAGTAAGTAAGAAATGCTGGTTAAAGTACATTACCGAATGATGTGTATTTCACGGATTTCCAGCCACCAGCTGCCTTCCCAACTGAGTGCTGTTTTGTGCCTCACCCAGAGGTAGGGAGCCTGGAATTCCCAGGATTACTTCAACCTTCTTTTCTCAGACCACAGCTCCATACAGGAAAACATGCTAAGAGTATATTCAGTGTCCCTACTAGATTTTACAACTGGGTAAGATGACTTCATGAAGTAAACAGTTACAGTGAATTAAAGACATCTGTCTGGTGGATGGTTTAAACCTGGGACATATTAAAGTACTATGCACTTTCTGGAAAGCATGTACTCCAGCCCGACTTTTGACAACACTGTCCAGCACCCCATCGCCCGGGTTGGGCTGTGGACAGCTCTCATCTAGGGTGGGTAAACACAACTGTCCCACAGCACAGAGACACTGGCCACATGGAGTCTGAGCAGGAGCCAGCAGAGAAAGGGTAGGGCAAGGGGCCACATAACCTTGCTCTTGGCCTTCAGCTCTCCGGGGGGCTCACGCCTGGTTTAACCCTGAAGCACTGGTGCTTGGTTTGCACATAGAAAGCTTAAATCTAGGGCCTCTCTGGTGGCGCAGCGGGTGAGCGCTGGGCTGCGAAGCTGCCCGCAGCCTCTGCAGTGCCGGTTCGATCCCCGGCTGCTCCCCGGCCACTGGAGGAGGGTCCCACATGGCGCGCAGACCTCTCCTGCCGCCTGCTGCTCCCCTTAGCAGTGTACTTCATCAGTCTGCCTGTTCTGCTCCCCGCTCTGGTGAATTCTGTCACCCTCCCACGCTTCTGACTGTACCCCAGTGCCTGTATAAATAAATAAATCTTTTAGAAAAAAGGAAAAAGAAAAAGAAAGCTTAAATCTAGAATTTTTATCTGTTATCCATTTTTACTTTCGTTTTTAACTTGGTAGATTTTTACTTAGTAAGTCTCCATCTCTTGATTTAATGGCATTATATTCAACATATATCATTGTTATTTAAATATCTTTGCATTGATTTTTATCTTCATTATATTTTATCTTAGTTATATCTCATCTACCTGGCCCATCCTTACTATTTAATTACATTTTAACATTTGACTTAAAATGGGCCAAAAGAGGGAGAGAAGCAAAATGTGTCTGAGGAGCAGCCAGCAGTGAGGGGCCAGGAGCCCGCATGGTTGTCTCCTGGGGCAGGAGTTTCCCAGAAGCGTTCCTTCAAAGGACACACGCTCTCTCCTGGAGTGTGTGAGAAAACCTATGTGTGTGGTGATATGCCATGCCACTCACCAACTGTGATTTTAGAAGACAAATTTTCTGATTTCTAAGTATTAAAGTCTCTAAAGGCTTTTTTTTTTTTTTTTTTAAGAAAACGACAGAGAGAGCCATCTAACTGAAAGTCATATTAAAGGAACTCTCACCTCCCCGGATCATACAGTAACACCAAATTTTCTCTTCAATAAGATGACCGTGCCTCTGGTAGGTGTGATCACCAGTTATGGAGACAGCAATATCAATATTGGCACCAGGCCTACCAAGGTCTTTCCTGAAGACAATTTGGCCTAAAAGATTTCTACCTGACAGGGCCACTTCTCAATAGTTATTTTCACCCGTGAAAAATTCCTTGTGGAATATATAAATTCCACCAAATATTATTGAATGGCAGTCTGGTGAAGAGTCTAGTGTAAAGTTTACTTATTTTGAATTCTCTGCAAGGTAGATGGAGGAAATTACTAAAATTCATGGCAGAAGAAATTTGAAGTTTGGCAGTTTTTTGGAAAGCAATCTAGCAACATCTATAAAAATAAAAGTTATATATACTCCTTAACTCACTAACCCCATTCCTAGGAATCTATTCTATGGAAATAAAAGTAGCTATGTAGGAGGACACATATGTAAGCCAAGAACTAGAAAGAAAGTGAAAATCCATCAATGAGGGCAAATCACTGAATAAATTGTACTATGGTCACGGAACACTACACAACCAATAAAGAAAATAAAGCAGAGCAATACAAGATGATCTGGAAGGATCCTATAAATTACTATTGAAAGAGAATAACCAAAAACAAATAAAAAGTGTGTAAAATAAAAATTCTCCTTTCTTTTAATTATAAAAACATTTGTATCTATTGTATAGATGATAGAGTAGGTCTAAATAGAATTATATAAATTATATAAATGTTCGTAACAATACAAAAGACATTCACTAAGTACTAACATGGGTCATTTGGTATGGTCAAGGACCAGATACTCTGGGTTACTAAAGTCTATACAAGGTAGGTAAATAAGTATACACGATAAAAACAAGTATACATAAAGTATATATGGGTTAGTTTGGGGGAAGGGGTTAAAAAACCCAAGACAAGCACTATAGTGCTGCTGCTGGCTCCTTGAATAAACTTAGGGACACAGGAGAGTGGCTTTTCTTTGCAACCTGAAAGAGTCAGGTGTGACTGCTCAAGAATAGATTCTATTTAAGTATTGGGGAAAATATTTCATAAAATAAATGTAATTGATCAGACTAGGGGGCCCTATGCTTGGTTTGGGTAACTAATTACAAAGATGCATGCATCGGCAGTTTTCTGCTGGACAGTTTTTAGAAAAAGTACGTGTGAGAAGCACAGATCAAAATAATGTCTGAGAGGCCTATTTCCTCCAGTTTAATAATTTGAAAGTGACTTTGTATGTCCCAAGTTCCTCAAGTTTCATCCTCACGAAGTGTTCTCAGGATGCAGCTGGTCCCTGGTCTGGCAATTCATCAGAATACACCTCTGAAATTGAAGTTCAGGGTCATCCTTTGTCACAGTCATTTCATCCCTACTCCAACACCGGCTATATTATACTCTCATTAAAAAATCAGAACTGGGAAATTTAAGAATATGGAATGAATGTCTACTTAAGAATAAGTCTGAATTACTTTCCTTCTTATTTGCCCTGAAGACACCCCATGGGGAGCAGCTTAGTGCAGCTGCTCTTGGACCAGGAAGGGCCCCCAGGGCATCAACGCCAGGAGCCTTACTTGCAAGGACAGGACATGGGTGGTCCTAGAGGAAGGGCTGCTAGTGAAATAAATCAGAGGGAGAAAGACGCATGGTGTGTGATTTCACGCATATGTGGTTCCTAAAGAAACCAAACATACAAATGAACTAATAAATAAAACAAAAAGAAACTTCTGGACAAGAAGACCAATTAGTGGTTACCAGGGGCAGTGCAGGCAGGAGAATCAGGTAACAGGGATCAATGACATGGAGAGGGGAACATTGGACTTTTGGTGGTGAACTTAATATAGGATATACTGATGCTGACTTATTATGATACACACTGAATCTTACATAATGTTAAAATGCATTACTTCAGTAAGTGTTTTTAAAAAAAACAGAAATAAAAATAAATGCCTGCATGCTTATATACACATATAAAGTTAGGCAGCCTTGAAAGGATGATGTGAGGGTTGAGAGAAGTTGTCCTTTAAGGGGAATATGGGTATTTAGGGTGGTCACCTTTAGAAAGGAGGTGAGGAATCCCATTGTTCAGAAAAGAGAGTGAGAGGGCCAAACAGTGAGGTCAGGGGGAGTTAAGAGAAGGACACAGGACAAAGATGTGGTGTCTGGGGATTGGATGCCTGGACCTTCTTTATTCCCAAGAGGGTCCTCACTCAATCAGCACGGTGCAGGGAGAAGAGCTACTGTGCAGGCACCGTGCTTGCACTGGGGGGCGGCAGCAGGCTATCCCTGTACAAGGGGAACATTAGGCCTCAGCTGGTCAGCCCCAGGTCATGGAGGAACAGGCTCACTGGCCTGCTGGTACACAAACATCAGGACATGTGGTCATCTTCAGACAGCCTCAGACCCCACTCCAGGACACATGTAAACCACAGGATGCCTGGGGAGAGGAGGGGCTCTCAAAACTGGATTCTGGAACCTGACAATGGTTCACTGAAGCAACTCCAGCAGCGAGAGAACAGAGCGAGCACCTCTATCACTCCTGCTTAGAACGTCAATGCCCTGCTATTGTCCTTTCATTGGGGAGCAGGCAGTGGCCCTGGGCCAGGCTTATACTGAGCATGGCAGCTTATGCAAACATAAAATGAGGGGAGGCATAAGTGGTGTCCTGGCTGGTCAGATGATAACCTCCTGTGTATGGATTCAGGCTCCACTTCCTTTGATTTATATATTTACAGGTTGAAATTACTTTCCATGGCCTGGAGGCTTTCCCATTCCATACACAATAAGATGACAAGTGTCCTCCCACATGCTACTATTAAGGTTTTATTATTAACCATAGGGTAGCTTCATAAACAATTGGTCCTTAATCTATTGCCAGGAAGAGAAGTTCAGTATTAATTATGCTAAAGCTGTAAGTGTTGTCTTTGATAGTCTCTAAAATTAAACTCCAAAGTTTAACATAAAAAACTACTCACCATTAATTAATTTGATTCATTATCGAAAGGTACATGTATGTTATTGTTATTTCCTGGAAAATATCCCAGGAAAGTAACTGAAAAGTTGAAGCCAGATCCGTCTCTTTAAAATAAAATTCTTCTAATGTCTCTGCCCTGCTTACAGTTTCTCAGTGGCTCCCTTCTCTGGCCTTCAATATAAAATCTCAACTCCCCAAAGCGAACAAGGCAAAGTGCTCCATGGTACTGCTACAACCACCTTCACACCCCCTCACTCACAGCTCCACCACACTCACCTTTCATTTAACCATTAGGATGCAGGTGCATGTTCACGATGGTTTTTGATCAAGGGTGATTTACCCCAACATACCATGATTTCCTATCTGGGTATCCCCCTTCTAGAATGTTCTTTCCCACATTGTTTGTCAAAAGAACTCTAACTCAGCCTTGAAAAAAAAAATGCTTTCTTCCCCAGAAAACTTCCCTGATTTCTCTGAGCAAAAGCATGTCACTCTGGACGGCCCTACAATGCTTATTAATAAGGCCCTACTAACCTTATTAACCTTACAATGATTGTAACTGTCTGTTTTTAACTTCAGGCTTCCAACAAAACCACAAACTCCCAGGGGAGAGGATGTTTAGTCATCTTTGCATCCCTACTTCCTTGCATACTATCTGGCCCATAACATTTGTTGAATGAAGGGACTTACAAACAAAGTAATAAATGTGAAAGAGAACCAAAAACACATTCAGGAAAAACTTTGAAGTTACTTTGAGATGTAAAACCTACCAGAGTTGGGCCTCCCCGGTGGCGCAGCGGTTGAGCGCTGGGTTGCGAAGCTGCCTGCAGCCTCTGCGGTGCCGGTTCGATCCCCGGCTGCTCCCCGGCCACCAGAGGAGGGTCCCACATGGTGCGCAGACCTCTCCTGCCGCCCGCTGCTCCCCTCAGCAGTGTACTTCGGTTCTTCTGCCTGCTCTGCTCCCTGCTCTGGCTCTGGTGAATTCTCTCACCCTCCCGCGCTTCTGACTGTACCCAGTGCATGTATAAACCAAACAAACAAACAAATAATAAATAAATAAATAAATAAATAAATAAGACATGCCTCTAGAAAATAAAAAAAAAAAAACAAAAAACCTACCAGAGTTGAGCAGTACCACTGAATTTTTTATTGTGAAAGAGGAAAGCGTGTTTCTTCTGGTTCATAGTTTCAAGTCTGTGAGAGTTGCTGTGGGACCCTGGCAATTCCTGCCTATTCTCTGGGAATTCTGAAATAAAAGTTGTGGTGAGAACAAAGGAAAGGAGAAGAAATTCCAAAAGAGAGCAGCTGATAGATTTACCAGATCAAGAAAGCAAACAAAAACAGAAAGTTTTGTGTTGATAACATTTTCAAATAGAAACCATAGAAGAAACTGTACCAACTCACATTGTATGAGTTAGGAGAGAAGGGAAATTTGCATCCAGTGACAGAAGGCTATGTAAATGATGCTGTGTGGGAGGCAGCGGGATGGCAGGAGATGACACCACAGAATTGTCATTATTCGTAGAGCTGAACCAAGGTGTTCCTAAGTTTGTAGTTGCTGTTTTCTGTCTCAATAAAGGGAGAAATAAGGTTTTATGTGTGTGGCATCAGAGAATAAATAGAACCCTGACATCTGTTTTACAGCGTACGGTGCTGATTACGTATGTTCCTGATGATCCCACTGACTTTTTAATTGTTTTTTTAATTCTGAAACAATACTGGGTGGGGAGAACAAGTTCCCTCCTCTCCCTGTCTCATAGACACAGTATTTATGATTCTCTGATCTTTTTCCAAATAGAGGCAGAAATGATCCTCCAAGGGTACTAAAAGAGCTTATATAGTAATAATAGGATGACAATTTGACCTCTATTGTTATTTTCAAAGCACATATCGATCTCAACCAGCCACAGAGACCACTGACACATCAGGCCAAGGACATAGAGGCAGCTTCAGCATTATCTGCCTCCTACCCAGCTCCTATCAAGAGTCTTGCTGAGAGTACACAATTTAGAAATTTTCTTTTATGATATGGAATGCCACAATAACTTCTAAATACTGTTGGGTAGCATTGAAGCAAATTGCCAAATGAGATGTTTATCAACAAAACCTGTGAGAAGCAGTCATAATAAATTAATTATTTGAGTTGCTATTTAAGAAAAATCATTGGGATCATGAATGAACATCCCTAACAGAAAATTCCACGTGTAACAATTCTTTTAAAAAAACAAAAATGAAGAGAGACTTGGAAAGATTCGTCTACTTAGAGAGAAACTATGTTTGCTTCCTCCTTTCTAATAAGGTAAGTCAAAACCACAGCCCACTGACTGACGTCCCTGGATGGTCTCAGCCCAGTTCACAGGGAAATCTCTGCCTAATCATAATCAAGGACTATGACATAATCCAGTCCTTACTTGCTGCCTCGAGTTTTCAAATCACCTTCTATATCTATTCTGCTTTTCCCCTGCATTTCTTTAGACTTAAGTCTTGCCTCATGGTAAATTCTCAGCCTTATTCTTTTATCCATCTATTCAACAAAATGTATTAGGGTGTAATGAAAACTTGTTATACACCAAATACTGTGATATGTACTGGGGATTATGGATAAGACAGAAGCAATCCTGAAGCTTGCCAGCTAAACTAGGAATGTACTCCCGTAGATGATCTTGAACTCTTTAACAGACCTAAGATTTATAACTCCTCAGTCCCTATATTGGTCTCTCTGAGCTGGAGGACTCTGCAGACATTTCCAGACGCATGCCCATCAAGAATCTGAGCAATCGTTAATGAAAATTTCCATTGTACCCATTTGCAATCCCTGGCCCCAAGTCCATGGCAGCTTTTGAGGAAGATGCAATTGAACAACAGGCAGTTCTGCCAGAGACTACTTGGCTTTTTCAGGATGTTCTAATTCCCAATGTATGTTCCCCGTCTGCCCCTCCCTCTCCTTCCTTTCATACTACAATGGATCAACACCAAACTAATCCACCTCCAGAAATAACACGATGTCTTTCAAATCTCTACATCTCCACAAATGTCCCCTCTTCCACTGGCAACCTGTCCATCTGAAATACAGTAGTCCCCCCTTATTTGCTGCTTCGGTTTCCTGTTATCACTTGTGGTCCAAAAATATTAAGCACAATAAGATATTTTGAGAGAGAACACATTCACATCATTTTTAATTACAGTATCTTGTTATAACTGTTCTATTTTATTATTGTCATTGATCTCTTACTGTGCCTAATTTATAAATGAAACTTTATCGTAGGTAGATAGTATAGGGGGGAAATGCATTATAAGTGGGGTTTAGTCCTGTCTGTAATTCCAGGCATCCACTGGGGGGTGTTGGAATGTACCCCCTGAAATGGCAGGAGGGGAACTACTGTATGCCCATTAACATTTAAATCGTTGCTTAAGAAACACCTCCTCCCTAGCACCTGCTGGCTTCTCTCCTTCCTTCCTCCTCTTTTCCTTTCCCAAAATAATCCCTCCCTCCTTCTCTTCAGGGAAGTACAGAGCAAAGGGTTCTGGTGCAGTCTCTGAATTCAGATTCACTGGGGCCCATCTCCTGGCTCTAGCACTCACAACAATGTGAGCTCGACAGTTTATTTAACCTTCCTAAGTCTCAGTTCCCTGATGTGCTAAAAGAGACAATAATAATACCTCTCTCATAGGGCTGACAGAATTCAACAAAATAAAGAATTAAAAATCTAGAACAGGTTTTGCCACATAGGCTATGTAATGGTGTGATAGCCATAGAAAGGGGAGGTTCTGGGTTCCCTGATCCACCCAAGGAAGGGTAGAGCCGAGAAGCGAGGATAAGCTAGAGAAGCCTGGGCAGGAGGAAAAAAGAGAAGGAAGGAGACCTGGAGGAGGCACATGTTGCAGAGACAAGTGACGAAGAAGCCATGCCTGCTTCTCAGCCTTGGACTTGTACCAGGGACTTGAAAGGAGACACTTAGAAGACGTGGGTGAGAGACCTGTGGGGAGGCTGACCATGGCAGCCTTTATCTTGACTTGGACTTTGATTTTGCTCCTTTCCTTCCAGACTTGCCTGGGCCTTTCTGCCCCTTCCTTTTGGGTTCCCACTAGAAGGTGCCTTAGACGTGTGGCAAGCTTTTGGGTTCAGTGGCCCTGCTTTGGGTCAACCCTGTTTGGCTGGGCATCTACCCGCGAGGGGATGGGTAACTCTGGTGGGTGTTTCATAGGAAAACTACTTTAACGATCTTCTTTCTCTTCTCTCTGTTGCACACTAATTGTAGTAAAGTTCTTTTCCTTTAAAGTCTTGTACTCTAAGAGTATATTTTTTCTTTATGCAGTAGATGGCAGAACCCATGTAGAACAGACAGTTTTGGGGACTAGGGGTGCCCCGGATTCTGCCCACTAACAGATACACTTTTATCACTGATCACATCACCCTGGGATATACAGTTACTTGTTTTAGGTTCACTCTGCCCCCTTAGGTTGCCAGCTCCTTAAGAGCAGGAATCATGTCTTATTCATCACAGGTACCAGCATACAGTAAAGGCACAACAAATGGGTTTTTAACTGAACCTGAGTGTTATAAAATATGTATGTCATAACTCACTGCAATTCAGTGCAATTGAGTGCAAGGAATTTTAAGTAACTCATACTGTACTAACTGCAATTAGAGATATCCTCCTCCGAAGATCTACCTAAAGCTTCCTTTTCTCTTATGACTTAACTTTGGCATTCAACACTCAGCCATCAAGTGCCTACTGTGTGCCAAGCAATGTGCTAGGCTGTTGAGATACCTTAGTGAAGCCTCTAGAAAATAGACAAACAAGTAAACCACCTTACATGATAAAATTCTGGGAAGTTTTACATGATAAAATGCCAGGGGAAAACTTAAGAGGTATCTACCCAATTTCTGGAATTAGAGTAATGAAATCTGGTTGAAATTAAGAGAGGGGTCATTTAGAGGGGCATACTCTTTACCCCTAAGTGAAAAATTGACCCGCGAGCTGTCCAGAGGTACCCTTCCCTCACTAGTAAGGACAAATACCAGTTACCTTGCAGCATTACTCCTAAAGAAGACTCAACCCTTCCAGGCTGATACAGCTGATATGTAAATATGGGGAGAAAACCATGGGGTACCTGGGGACATAAGATCTCACGTCTCCTAGGCCTCCTAGAATTTACTGAAACAAGTCTGCCTCCTTTAGACAACCACCTCTCTCTGCTTGGAAGATCCTGGTTTTTTCCAAAACACCTGTTAAAATTACACAAGTATCACTTGTTTTTATTATGGTCAGAAAGACTTGAATTATTTTTGCTTATAGTCTGTGCTTCACACACAAAACAGTCAGAGAGTCTCTACCTTCTTCATTAATAGATCATTTCTTAACCATCTATTGGGGCACAGTGATTATTATTACTATCCCAAGGGTTAGCATATCTTAACATTTTAAATTCTTTGTTTCCTCTCTGTCATACACTCAGTTTTTCAACACCTGCAGGTTGATTCATATAGTGAAGTAATTTAGGGGAAGTGTAAATACACTGAAAAACATAAAAGTCAACAGAATCCCTCATCAGAACTTTAAATGGCTTCTGGCCATTTAAAGAGACTCCATTCTGGAACTTGCTTGCCATCTGTATTGGGGGATGAGGGGTGCTTTCCCTAGCTGAGTACATATTAGGGCAGTTCTCTTTAATTCATGCTTTTCTTCCCCACGTAAACTATGTAACACTTTTCCCCTTCTTCTACCCATAGCATATAACTCTAAGTGTTGAATTTGAGTTTATTGATAAAGGTTAAAAGTTCTGAATGCCAGGCAAAACTGGGTCTGAATTCCGGTTCCAAAACAATAACTAGCTGTGTGACTTTGGATATGTTGCTTAACATCTCTGGACATAGTTTTTGCATCTAAATAGAGCCTTCATAAGCACTGAATGATATAGATAGACAGACAGACAGATGAATTAACTAAGCATTATTCTAAGTACTTTGTAGATACTAGATCATTCATCTCTTATAAGGTGTCCATCCTATAGGAGACTTATACATGAATATCATGTCATCATTTCATAGCAAGTTTTACCCACCCACACCTCCCTTACATGCCACATTCTCTACATCCCAGTCATGAAATAAAAGCCTCTCTGTTAGTAGCAAAGATATGCCTGAGGCCCTTCTATTAGTAGCCCCGGGACCTTCTGACTCCAGCCTTCAAATCTTCTGAACATGCTCAGCATGGATGTGTGGCTCAGATCAGCACTGTGCACTAGCTGCAAATACATTGCTGCATCCTCATCCAACAGAGCTGACTTTGCTGATGTTCAGGACATGGTGCAAAGCACAGCTCTTTAGTTTCCAAATGAATGGAAATGACACTTACAGCTAAGCTGGCCACAGCATCTCACTAGAAAACAATAATGACTCACAGGAAAGACAAAGACTGAGTAAGCACCAACGAAAGGCCACCCATCCCTTCAGTGATATCACTTAAGAAAAACATGGACAAAAATCTCCCAGGTTTTTGATGATAATCCAATTCCCATCCGGTTTATAGATTTCCCAATTTCTAAATTAGCTGCACTAGGAGTCTGGGGAGGATGTACAGAGACCATGGATATTAGAAATTTTTATTTGTGGCTTCACCTGCACCACAACCTGCATTGCTAATCAATTGTGAAATGACTATTAGATGGATAGCTTTGATAAGAGAGCTTAGTATTTACAATCTAGATGTTGGACCACAAAAATATTGCACTGGCATCAAAAAGAGAGTGAAGCCTCTTTCTGCATGTATGTAATGTCAGAAATGTGGATGGAATTCTGAAAAAGAAAATCTAAGAATAAATAAAATATTGTTACTACTTTCTTATTATATCATTATCATCATAATCCTCATTACCACCACCACACAATGCATTCTAGTCTTGGAATATTTCTATCTCATAAGATACAAAATATCTTCTAATATATAAGCTTATTTCTCTAAACTACTCATTATTTTTATGGGTGACTATTCAACACACTAACAATTACCTCATGCACCAAAAAAAAAAAAAAATACATGTTGATTTCTTAATGCTAGCAAAATGTCCAAAATTTTGAACCCGAAAACCTACATAACATTCCATAGGGAAAAAAAATGACATAGGCAAAAGGTCTAATGAATTGATATTATCTTCACATTTTGGGGACTTCTCAGGAATTGCTAATGAGAACTGAGAGTCGAAAAGAAATGTCTGTAAGATTGAAAACTGTGTGTTGAAATATATTAGATTATCTTAGTCAAGGGATTGTTGACCAAAATCAAGCATTCTTAGAAAATAATTCTTGCGTACATTTTTAATGTTTTTGGCTCCCCAGCACCTAGACCTCTTTGCTAAGCATAAGAGACTGCATGAGGCAGAGCCCACCTCTCATACTGGAAGCTGAAATGCCAGGGGCTAGCTTGCTCAGCCTCCTTTGCAGCTAGAATGCTGGCTTGTGATCTTGACTCCTCTGATTGGACACATCCATCTCAGAACTTGAAACAAGCTATTGACCAAAGAAGGAAGAACCCCATTGAGTCCATTTGTTAAAAGCAGTATTAGGGGCAGAAATGACATCCACTTTCCAGAGACAGAGGCAGCAGGGACATTTCTAGAAGCCCCTTCCAGTGCCCATATTAGGCTAGAGGTATGGCAAGTCATGGAGTCTGTACCCATCAACAAAGACAGTGACCCCTTCCTGGGACACTACTGTATTGTCATATTAGACATGGGCCTGGTTCTATAGCCTCCAGCTCTGGTTTTCAAGCCTTCCAGAGATTATATCAGATACCAAATGTTCTTTAATAAAATCCAACCTATGAGACAAGAATCCTATTTTTGTTGTATATACTTTAAAAAAATATTGGACATATTATATGTCCATATAACATTGGACATATATGTCCAACATATAATATGTCCAATATATATGCCCAGCTATATATTGTAGCTGGAGAGGATGGTTAGTTTCTTCTAGGTCAAGAAAGAAGAAAACAGAAACATAGGCACCACAGGCAATTGACAGCCACTGCAAAATAATTGCTGTCAGTTTTGAATTACATAATGTACTTGCCAGGCAGCAGTGGCTGTGTATTGACATGTGATATGCATTTAGTGCTTCCTGCTTACCATCCTAGACTCTTTACACCCCACTAAGGGCTCCAGCCTGTACTTTGTTTACCTGAACTGACCCACTTGGATTGCAGAGTGGGAATAATTCTCACCCATAAGAACAGCTCAAAAATTCTAGGTCAACCTTCTCATACCATTGGACTTTCCCTTATTTTATTCATCTTTCCGCCTGCCAGAGTTCCTCGGTATGATGTTCTGCTTCTTTGAAGAAGAGGCTGGATTAACTCTTCTACCCATTTTATTCTACCACTTAGGAAATAAATTCATACCACCAAAGCTTGCAGGGATAACCTGTCCTTGCTTGGGTTGGCCATGTTTTCTCTCCTTACCATAAAGGAATTTTTTTCTTTATGCTAAAGAAAAAGAGAAGATCTTTTGTGGAAATTACACTTTTGCCCTATTCCTAGGCAATAATGCCACTTGAAACAATATCTTAATAAAAGTTTCAGCAATAAACATAATAATTCAATGACAGATATCTCTTCTATTAAGCAAAAAGGTGATTTGGGACCTGGAAGATTCAAGGTGGTTATGGCTGACATAGAGCTTTCCAAAACAAAGACCTGTGAAATGATGAGCATATCTTCCTAATAGCAGAGAAGACAGGCACTAGCGAAACTGACTAACTTGCTACAGGCACAGAGGCACTGGTTCAAAGTGGAACTGGATGATTTGGACTTAAAACCAGACATTAGAATTCTTTTTTTTTTTTTTAAGATTTATTTATTTATTTATACAAGCACTGGGTACAGTCAGAAGCGTGGGAGGGTGAGAGAATTCACCAGAGCCAGAGCAGAGAGCAGAACAGGCAGACTGATGAAGTACACTGCTGAGGGGAGCAGTGGTCTGCAGGAGAGGTCTGCGCGCCGTGTGGGACCCTCACCCAGTGCCCGGGGATGGAACCGGTGCTGCAGAGGCTGTGGGCAGCTTCGCAACCCACCGCTCAACTGCTGCGCTACCAAGGAGGCCCCCAGACATTAGAATTCCAATCTCACACTTTTCCTTTACACACAAGGCCATACTTCTCAACTCTGTTAGCCATGGTGGGCCCAGAGCCTCTTCTAAGAGAAACTGCTCCATCTTCAGTCCCCACAGACAGGGAAGCCCTGGACAGCATAGTGGTATCATCACATCCCTCTCTAACCTCCACTGATGGAAGGTGGGGGCAATGGACCCCAAAGGAAGCCAACCCACAGGACTGGTCAGTAGTCTATGAGGCAGCCTGACCTTCTGAAAAGTTTTGACTCAACTAGAGGAGACCTGAGTCAATCAGCTTCTAGTTGAGCCTTATTCCTTCTGATTGAGAAACCCTGATGCACTCAGCCTTTCTGTAGATTATTACTGAGCATGCATTTCTGGTGAGCTGATTGTGTGGGACAAGCCTTTTCAGCTTCCTATCGCCCCACGCTGGTGTAAATATGTCCTAAGAGAACAAGGCATCGCATGTGCAAGCTCCCAGTCTTCTAAACCTCTGATAACTATGCTTCCTGTTGAATCATCCATTCCCTGGATTCCTCAGCCCCACATAATACTGGTCCTTTCGCTTCTTTTTGGTCCCTCCACCTCTGTGTATGACGCTGCATGCTGAGTGATTTCCACAAATTATCTTACAACAATCCCATAAGGTAAGCACATTACTATCATCATTTTATAGATTAAGAAAGTGAGGCATAGAAAGATGGCGGTGGTGTTCTAGCTCATGGTGGTGGTAGAGAAAAGAGGGGAGATTACAGACCAATTCTGAAAATAACATCCGCAAAGCCTGTTTGCTGGACTAGATGTCAAAATGAAGAGAGGGAAGATTCAAAGACCAATCTTAAGTAGCAGAATGAATGTTGGTGCCACTTGTCCTGCCTACATGACAACTCTAATTGAATGTTCTAGAAGCAACTCTGCAAGACAAGTTTAGCATGTCTGAAACTGAATTTATCATTTTTTCCCTCAAAATCTGCTCCTTTCAGTATTTTCTTTTTCAAAAAAAAATGTCACCATCATTGTTACTAAGTGGCAGGAAGGGAGGGAAGAGTAAAGCAGCTAAAACTCTGGTACAGCCCCTTCTAGGTTTTCAAATTGCTTTCTCCAACTTACTCATGTATTTACTAGACATTTAGCTCCCTGGTATGATTCTAACTTTCTTGGGACATAGATTATATCTCCAATTAGAGCTAATGTTTATAAAGTATTTTTCCAAGATCTTTCAGGGAACTTTGCACATTAGTAAGGATGGCAACTTATTAGTAAGAATGATAACATGCAGTAAAGATTATCTGAATAAGGCAGAAGGACATGATATCAGTGCTGGGATATGTCACAGGAAACCCCGACACACAGTAAATACACAGGTGAGCTTTCCTCAGAAGTCCTCACAACATTGAGCCAAGGTGATGAGACAGTGAGCTCCCTGGGTGTCTGCTGCATGTCATAATCAGCCGGAAGCAATGACCTAATTCCTGGTGATTGACCTCAAGGGCTCTGTGCTCCTTTGGCTTATGATACCACTTCATTTCTGCTTCCCTCTTGTCTTCACTGGTCAGTCTTTAAATGTGCTTGACATGTTCATCGATTTACCTAATGTCATCCTCAACAGCCTCCTGGGGCAGGGACGAGAGCACCAAGGTCAAGACTGTGGGCTAAATTGCCTGGGTTCAAATCCTGGTTCTTTCTTGTGGTTTAGGGGAAATTACTCAACTTTTTATGGGACTCTAGGAGCCTAGAGGAGGAACATCTGAGTCACATAGAGGAGATTAAAGAATCCTTTCAGGCGTGGAAAGTATTGCCAAGTTAAATCTTTGTTCCCTAAACATTGGGGGAAAGATGTGGCTGAAAGAAAGAAGAATATAAGGAGAGACCTTCTCTGTGGACTCTCCCTGTTTACTTTCAAGAAGTAAACCAGGCATGGAATGTTTTGATCACAGTGCAGTTACCAAGAACAAGGAAGGTTCACAAACTCCAATACCTCCAAGAGCCAGGTAGGTAAGTTACATTAGAAAAACTGGCCCGGGGAAGATAATAATAAGATGTGAGGTCCAAGGAGACTAGAGAGCAAGGGACCCATCGAAGGGGCCAGCCTCCACGCCCATAATGCTCCTCTCCCCTCACCCAGCTCCACCACAATATTCTTCATTCTCTTCGTGAACTGCCTTTAAGTTCCTTCACTTGCCATGTCCTATACCTAGAAAGTGCTTCACATGACTGGCTCCTTTGCATCATTTTATTTTAAATGTCACTTAAAAGAGGGCTTTGGGGCCTCCCCGGTGGCGCAGCGGTTGAGCGCTGGGTTGTGAAGCTGCCCGCAGCATCTGCGGCGCCGGTTCGATCCCCCGGCTGCTCCCCGGCCACCGGAGGAGGGTCCCACATGGCGCGCAGACCTCACCTGCCGCCCGCTGCTCCCCTCAGCAGTGTACTTCGGTCCTTCTGCCTGCTCTGCTCCCTGCTCTGGCTCTGGTGAATTCTCTCACCCTCCCGCGCTTCTGACTGTACCCAGTGCATGTGTAAACAGAACAAACAAACAAATAAATAAATAAATAAACATGCCTCTATTTAAAAAAAAATAAAATAAAATAAAAAAATAAAAGAGGGCTTTGTAGGAAGGGCATTGGCATGGGAGGTATGGTGGAGGTTGAGTGAAGCATGTGCATAGGTGGAGGAGTAAAAACGTAACCCCAAAGTTACATAACATGTGACTGAGAAATTAATGAGAATTTAAAAAATAAATAGACCTGGTAGCACTCCACTCTAATTTATTTCTTCAGAGGAATTGTTGTGCTCATGTTTATTTGTATTATCTCATCTCTTTGTTCCACTATACTTTGCATATATAAGCACTAATGACAGTGACTGACACACAGGAGGAGCCCATAAAAGGCCTTTGAGCCATTTTGCATAAATAAACGACACATTTTGAATAAATAAATGATGCTTTTACTGTGTGCCTACGCATTGCCAGGTACTACGGGTGGCAGAGATAGATATGGCAAGCATCAGAATATAAGCAGTGGTTAATACTACAGGAATGGGTGAGAAAACCTCGGGCTTGCATGTAATTTTTTGCAGGAGTAGATAAAAGAAGAAAAATTGCCAAGGCACTGATGGGGAGATAAGGGAGAAGCAGGTGGGAAGTGGTGTCACAAGCTAAAGGAACACAGGGCCCTTGCGGGCAATCACGACAGAATTAGATCATCTGCTCCTGGCGGACCCGGACCTGCAGCAGACACCTGGGGTGCTCAGACTCATCACATTGGCCTAACGTTGTGGGGACTTTCCAGGAAAGCCTCACCTATGTACCCACCGTGTGTCTGGGATCCTGTGGCCAAATCCCAGCAGTGACGCCATGCCTGTTCTCCTTTACCTTATTCAAATAAACTCCACTGCATTTTCATCTTCAGATAAACAACTTTCACCTGCGCGTCCTCTCATGGCGTGTATCTCTATCTAAATAGATCCAGAGATAGCCACAGGCTTCCCCAGTTACCCAGATGTACAAAGTTCCTATGAAACCCTTTATAGCCCAAGTGGCTAAAATGAAGCTGCCATTATCACTAATTTACATGGAAAAACTTTCGAGCATTTCCAGTCCCCAAAGTAACCCACCGAATCATACCAGATGGCACAGAACCCCGAAATAATACCAACATATAACAAGCAGGCACGACTGGACACATCACAACCCGCATGAGGTAGAAATAATGTACCTTCGGGGCCTCCCTGGTGGCGCAAGGGGTTAAGACACAACCTATGAAGCTGCAGCCTCTGCAGCACAAGTTCAATCCCCTGGCCAGGGAGCTACCCACACGGCGCAGCAGACCTCTCCTGTCTCACCCGCTGCTCCCCTCAGCAGTGTGTTTTGGTCCTTCTGCCTGTTCTGTTCCCCGCTCTGTCTCTGGTGAGTCCTCTCACCCCCCACAGCTCTGGCCTGTACCCAGTTCTTGTATGCGTAAATAAATAAATCTTTTTAAAAAAGAAAGAAAAGAAACAATGCACGTTCACTCACCGCGAGCACACGGTGGGGGCGCGGAGGTGGCGACGGTGGGGTGCTGGGCCGGGGTGTGAGATCTCGGGGTGTCGGGCCGTACAGGAGCGGGGTGCAGAGGCGGCGAGCAGGGCCATCCGGGAACATCGCAGGGTCGCCTGAGCGCAGCAGGGCCGGCAGGTCACTGACCGAGGCCCTCTGCCGTGTCCGTCTGTCCGTGCGTCTGGCGTCGGGTCGGCAGTGGCTGTGGAGGACTGGCTGCCGCGGGGGGCTGGGAGCAGACAGGGCGCTGGCTGCCTCGCCCCCCACTACCCCCCCCCCGCACCAACCACGCCCCAACCTCGCCCCAACCTCGCCCCAACCTCGCCCCAGCCCCACCCGCTCACCTCCCGCCCCGGCCTCTCGCGACGGCGCCGCCTCCGCGCAACGGACATAATTTGGGGGGAAACTCTGTAAATGGAGGCCCTTCGCGGCATCTCGCCGCCTCCCCGGCCGGCGAGTGACGGTGGCGCTTCGCGGCCCGTTCCCGCCCAAGGCCTCTCCTCACGGGCGTCCTCGCGGGCGGCTCCCAAGGGGCTTCGTCGCCCTCTCGGGCGGGCGCGTCCCATAAAACGCCCCCGTCGCGTCTGGAAAGCCTCCCCGGCGGGGCTGAGAGACCGCGGCCCGGCCCGTCAGGCACAGCTCAGCCTGGGCCCCGCGCCCCGTGTGGGGCGGGAAGGCGGCGCCCCCACAGCTCAGGCCCGGCCGCCTGACCACCCGCTGCCGCAAAAGGGCTTGTGTGGAGGTGCGTGTCGCAAAAGCCGAAAAGCCCGTGGCAGTGATTAGGTGATCAGAAACAGGTGTGAGCGGAGGGGTTCCACAAAAGCAGAGGGGGGGGGTCTCCCTGGTGGTGCAAGGGGTTAAGCAACGCACTATGAAGCAATCCGCAGTTCGATGCCCGGCCAGGGAGCTACCCACATGGCGCGGCAGACCTGTCCTGTCTCACCCGCTGCTCCCCTCAGCAGTGTATTTCAGTCAGTCTGTATGTTCCGTTCCCTGCTCTGTCTCTGGTGAATCGTCTCATTCCCCCTGCATCTCTGGCCTGTACCCCAGCTCTTGTATGCGTAAATAAATCTTTAAAAAAAAAAAAAAGCAAAGTGGAATAAGGTGTAGGTCGGTGGGTAGACAGGTGATAGGTAGGTGATAGATATCTGTCTATGTACATGTCAGTAATGAAAACATTTAATATTTAAAAGATGTTACTTATGTTTTGCACATATAAATGCTAAAAATATTTAATAAAGGCAGACTTTATATGCAGGGCAGTTTTTTTTTTTAGAGTATTAAAGATGTCTTCTCTAATAAGGGGGCATTTCAGCAGAAA
Source organism: Talpa europaea (assembly GCF_964194135.1). Classification (NCBI taxonomy): domain Eukaryota; kingdom Metazoa; phylum Chordata; class Mammalia; order Eulipotyphla; family Talpidae; genus Talpa; species Talpa europaea. The sequence goes on from NC_140079.1 coordinate 12,227,093, forward strand.
TCTGAAGGTTACTAGGGAGTGGGACTTATGGAGATTTGGGAAACAGCTTTCCAGAAACAGAATAGAAAGAAGGCGGGGTGGCTGGTGGAGCAGGAGCGCAGGAAACTAGTGCAGGAGGGCTGTGCGGGGTGCAAACTAGACTGAAGGAAGCAGCAAGTGCCTTCAGCTTAGGGATTCTCCATGTCTGCCTTAAGAAGTAATGGTCCATGCAAAGAGTACCAGGCACACTGTAGGTGCTCAATAAATATTTGTTGAAGAATGAATTTCTAAAGTGGGCCGAGAATTATTTGGATATCTCTGTCCTGGGAATTGCAACCAACAGGGTGAACCCCTTCTTCAGGCTAGTTTGGCGTGTGGTTATATTTAATTTAGTGATTTCTCTAGATTTTTTTAAAAATGTATTCTTGTTGTTCCAAGAAGATATTTAATATATGATTTCCTTAAGATATGGACTTATTTTATGATTCCAAGTCCAGTGTTGGAATGCAGCACTGATTTCATTAATTCAAGATAGGTAGCAAGATATACATATAGAATGGAAGAAAATGAAAACAAATTACAAGGGTTGTTGGCTAACTCTGGGCTGAGAGATGATTTATGATTTTGAAACTGTGTATTTTTAGGTGTTAGTGAGCATGTCTTCTTGTTATGACTTAGATAATATGAAATACTAGGTATTAAAGTCAGTGAAATCCCCCTCCATTAGTCTTTGTTGGTAATCTATATAGCTGAAGTATTTTTGAGTCTTAGTTTCACTATTGGCCAGCTATATCTATAAAAGAGCCCCAGGGCCTCCCCGGTGGTGCAGGTGGTTGAGCGGAGGGCTGTGAATCTGTCTGCAGCCTCTGCAGCGCCAGTTCGATCCCCACCGGCCAGGGAGATCCCCACGTGGTGGGACAGACCTCTCCTGTCTCGTCCGCTGCTCCCCTCAGCAGTGTGCTTCAGTCAGTCTGCCTGTTCTGTTCCACATTCTGTCTCTGGTGAATCCTCTTACCCTCCCCCTATGCATCTGGCCTGTACCCCAGTTCTTGTATAAATAAATAAATCTTTTAAAAAAAAAGCCCCAGAAAATGCCTGCTTTGTCCATAAAGAATTGCCCACCAAGAGAATACAAGTAATTGTATAGACTCAATCCTACCAACATTTTACAAGGCTCTTATAGACACATATTTTAGCAAAAATAAATCACAGAAAGTGGTGGTAATATGTTTTCTCAGGACAGTGATTTATTTCTAGGTGAACAAGTTTTCCTCCCCAAACTTACTGATCATTTACTGGTTTTGTAGTTTTGTGAAATAAACCAATACGCTCCTGAATTTCTTTAGCAGTCTTCATTTGAAAACAAGGATGACCAAAGACAGATAATGCTCACTTTTTAAATAGAAGCCTGGAAAGATGACCCAGAAGATCTGGTGCTTCTCAGTAAATGAGGGTTCTGTGTATAAAGAACCTCTCAAAACTGAAAGGAAATCACGTGATGATCAAAGAGTTGGATAGACATTTTAGGGGACTACCAATATTGTTACCTGTAATTAAATGTTTTGACCAAAACAAAGGGCCAGGAGACACACTCTACTGTATTCCATTAATCACCTGACTCTATCTCTGCCTATACATTCAGACATATGTGCTCTGAACTGACCACAGAATAGTAAAAGCAGAGACAGTTTCTGCAAGATCAGACATCAGTTCCACTGAATCTTAAAACATGATCTCTGACCTACCATAGCTCAGTCTAGGTCTCTATCCTTCATCATCTGCTCACTTATGGGACCTAAGTTGATGAATGTAGTATTTCCTGCCTGACTAGACTCCTTATTTCTGATTCCTACATGCATGCTATTTGGCTAAATAATTCTCTGGAATTTCCACATTCAAACAAAAGTAGCTGACAATGTACATTTCCCTTTGATTTCTACCCTAAGGTTGGAAGTGAGTGTATAGAACCATTGAGGTTGGCTGGTTCCCCTGGATTCTTCTGATCTTAGCCTCATTTACCTGACCCTTATCCTAGATTCTAAGTCAAGGAGACATGCCCACCAACCACACAACTGCCCTGCCACACAGTAACTCTCCAGCAGATCTGCTCTGATGATAACTCTGTTTCTCTATTAAACTACAATTTTAATTATAGGGCTATCTTTTCTATTTTATAATTGACCTATTTATTTATTCATTTGTCTGTTTGTTTGGGGGAATTGCTTTGTTTGCTAATTGTTTACTTTTCTTTTCTTTTTTTTTAACCAAGCCCCTACTGTTAGGTCAATAGTTTGGTTCCTTCTCTGGTTTCACCATGCTTAAGTTCCCCAAGCTTGCACCTCCTTAAAAAGGATTGCCCCAGTGGGAAAATTCTTTTTTGTCCACTCTTTCAAAGACTGGAGTCCTGAATCTTGGTTTCTTATATCCATGACTTTACTACTTTAGCAGGGATTAATGACCAAAAAAGCAATCCCAGGCAAAGAATCATTGGATATTATGGTTTTCAGCCCTAGTAGTCTGGAGTGAACCAAGTGCCTTCCACACCCCAGGCACAGGAGATAAGAAGATGCACAGGGAACAAGACAGAGCCCCTGCCTAAATGGAGGTGGCACTCAGATAAGAAGAGACATAATAAAACAAATAAGTAAATATAACTCCAGGTGACAAGTACTATGGAGAATTCCTGTTCTACCTCCCCATGCCTACAGCTGACATGTTGGGATGCCTCAGCTTATATGAACTTCTCCAGTATCTGCTAATGAGAATTTCCCTGTGTGCTCCCCTAATTAAATCAGTTCTCATCAAAAATCTTCCTAAACCTGAGTTTGGAGCTTTTGACAATTAGATTGTAAAATCGGTGACTAATCCCACTAACACGGTCTGAAATCCATTAGTAATTGTGGGATCTCCCCTTCCATGTGATCAGAGGAATCTTTCCCTCAACTGGGAAGCCCCGACTCCACATGTGCAACTCACAGGACTCCCTCAACTTCCTCCTCCGAGTGACTTTGGTGCTCTTGAGAAAAATAATATCTGCTTATTAATAGACTCAAATAGAAAGGAGTGGACACATATCACCATTAAACGTAGACTTTAAAAGTTTTGAATAATTAATTCATGTACCCTATTTAAAATTCAAAGGTTAGAAAAAAGCATAGAATAAAAAATGAATCTCTCTCTCCCTTTCTGGGACAGCCATCACTGTGAATTTCTTGCATTTGCTGCTAGAAATATTAACATGCATACATTAGCAAATGCAGACATTCTTTTTCTTTCACACAAATGGTAACATACTATGTATACATTTTCACCTTACTTTTGCAATCAACAGTAAGTCTTGAGGTTTATCTCATACACATAAAGACCACTTCACTCTTTAATAGATGAATGGCATTCTACGGTAGAGAGACACTACAATTTATTTAAGCATTGGAGTCTAATTTTTTTTAAAGAATATTTATTTTCTTTTTTTTAGATTTATTTATTTATTTGTTTGTTTGTTTATTTATACAAGCACTGGGTACAATCAGAAGCATGGGAGGGTGAGAGAATTCACCAGAGCCAGAGCGGGGAGCAGAGCAGGCAGAAGGACCGAAGTACACTGCTGAGGGGAGCAGCGGGCAGCAGGAGAAGTCTGTGCACCATGTGGGACCCTCCTCCGGTGGCTGGGGCGCAGCCGGGGATCGAACCGGCACTGCAGAGGCTGCGGGCAGCTTCGCAACCCAGCGCTCAACCACTGCGCCACCGGGGAGGCCTGGAGTCTAATTTTTAATGGACATTGGAGTCTAATTTTTTGCCCATAATGCTGTAATTCATATTTTGTGATCTAGTCTTTTAACATAAAGAGTATGTAAACCTGAAAAATTCCATAATCCTGTTTCCAACTACCTCGATTTTGTACATCTATAATTCTGTATATCAATTTCTTTTCAAAATAACAGGTGCTTGCAGAGGTGAAGAGGATGCTTCTGGTACACTTGAAATTCCATGTTGAAGTGAAAATTTTAAAACTTCCAGGCAATGTGAATAGCAGTGACAGGTGTGGTCTTTGTAATGGCAAAGGGGCACCTTAGGGGCATGTCTCGGTCTATATTAAGTGATCATTGTTCTTCAAATTCCTGCAGTGAAAGTGGGGCAGCCAAGCTGTCTGGTTCAGGAAAAAAGCCATGCATGTGACTACACAACCCAAGTGGGTTGGAGACCTTGCTGCCTGCCTCTCTGGGGGGTTCTTGCCAGTGCTGGGAAAGAAAGTCATGCTGATGCTGTGGAATTTTGCAGTGACTCCTCAAAAGAAAGAAGCCTGGGCTTGGGCATTAGGGCATATCTCATGTTCTCTGGTTTCCTTCCCCTAAGAATTCAGTAGAGAGCCAGTCTCACCAGGCACTGAAACCCACGAGCCAGGATGGGTTTGTCCGCCTGACTTACATAGATCATGTGCTTCGGAAATGGTTCTTCAGGGTAATATAAAGGAAGCCCTAAGTTTCACAGGTGGTTGGAATGAACCAGAACTTCTCTAAAAGACAAAAAGAGCATGAATGAAAAATCATGGCAGTGGAAAAGCACTTGGACTACATGGAGGGAGGGTCAAATAGGTGGAGATGAAGGCGCCTGGAAAGGATGGTTGACATTGTCTCAGCAGAGGTGAGTGTTTGGGCAGCAATGGTAAAGACAGGAGACATGAGTCCAGGGAGAAGAGTTTTCTTGCATTCCCAAGCATAGCCACTGGGTCCACACATTTTTTAAAAAGATTTATTTATTTATTCATACAAGAGCTGGGGTACAGGCCAGAGATGCAGGGGGTCGGGTGAGAGGATTCACCAGAGACAGAGTAGGGAACAGAACAGGTCAGACTGACTAAAATACACTGCTGAGGGGATCAGCGGGAGAGACAGGAGAGGTCTGCTTCGCCATGTGGGTTTCTCTTCTCCCTGGCCGGTCAGGGATCGAACTCGTGCTGCAGAGGCTGCGGATTGCTTCATAGTGCTGTGCTTAACCCCTTGTGCCACCAGGGAGGCCCCCTGGGTCCACACATTTTTAATGAGAAACTCTTCAGGACAGCACAAGATCTGGCTAGAACTAGAGGCAATGGCCAGAGATGTGTGCCTGTTGGGCCATCCCTTCTGAAACCACTAGAAGTCTTGGTTGAGGTGGATGGGCCATTGAAGAAGATCCAGGAGAAGACAGCAAGGTGGGATGTGAGGGCATCTGAGAGTCTGAATTTCAAGATTCAAATGTGAGTCTGGGTGTGAGGAGGCCTCTCTGGGAGCTGTGAGTTAGAAAGGAGGCATGCTGCCTTGACAACCAATCTCCTTCCTGCCTCCCCACCCCCAACCTGCTCTTTCCACAGCATTTGCTTGAAATTCATCCAAAGAAGGAAGCCCAGTGAGGCTCAAGGTCCAGGCTTGATTTGTTAGCTAAAATACTAATTAGTGATCCAGAATCAGTAACAGCAAGTGCTTTGTTTGCCTAATGTTTATTTTAAAGTTTTAATTTCTGACACCTAGGTTTGAGCCTCAATTTCATAGTTTGCAAAACCAAAAGTGAGGTCAGATGAAATAATTTATGTTGTCTTTCATCCTTCTAATGTTCTCTGAATGAAATCTCTATTTCATTCTATTTTTTTTTTCTTTTAAGTAAATGGAACTTGGAATCCCCTAGTGTTTATTTATTTCAGAGCCCCTGGAGCAATTTATTTTTATTCGGAATCTTCTTTCAACTCAGGTTGATGTAGATGAACAACAACTTTGGTGTTTGTCAGAGCAGTGACCATTTAAACTTGTCTTACTTGCTCACTAGCAAAGAGGACCCTTGTCAACCCAACTGAATGTCCTTTCAAGATAATGCTATCAAACATTTCCACTCGCGGATCCCGCTAATACCACAAATAAATGCCTAAAATCAAGCTATTCTAAGTATTTGCTCAAAAAAAACAGAAGTTCCTGGCCTCCCCGGTGGCGCAGCGGTTGAGTGCTGGGTTGCGAAGCGCAGGTTCTATCCCCGGCTGCTCCCTGGCCACCGGAGGAGGGTCCCACATGGCGCGCAGACCTCTCCTGCCGCCCGCTGCTCCCCTCAGCAGTGGACTTCGGTCCTTCTGCCTGCTCTGCTCCCCGCTCTGGCTCTGGTGAATTCTCTCACCCTCCCATGCTTCTGACTGTACACAGTGCATGTATAAACAAAACAAACAAACAAATAAATAAAATAAAACATGACTCTATTAAAAAAAAAAACCCAGAAGTTCCTCTACCCTGAAGTTCCCCATTTTTCCCAGTCAGTAATACTATAAGTCATATTCACACCCACTATTTTGGACTTCTCTTTTTTTCTTTTTTTTTTTCTTTCTTTTTTTTTTAATATTTTTTTAAAGATCTATTTATTTATTATTTATTTATTTTATTATATTTTATTCTGGGTACAGTCAGAAGCGCGGGAGGATGAGAGAATTCACCAGAGCCAGAGCGGGGAGCAGAACAGGCAGAAGGACTGAAGTACACTGCTGAGGGGAGCAGCGGGCGGCAGGAGAGGTCTGCGCGCCATGTGGGACCCTCCTGTGGTGGCCAAGGAGCAGCCGGGGATCGAACCGGTGCTGCAGAGGCTGCGGGCAGCTTTGCAACCCAGCGCTCAACCGCTGCGCCACCGGAGAGGCCCTGGACTTCTCTTTTTTCTTTTTTTTTTTTTTAAAGATTTATTTATTTATTTATACAAGCACTGGGTACAGTCAGAAGCGCGGGAGGGTGAGAGAATTCACCAGAGCCAGAGCGGGGAGCAGAGCAGGCAGAAGGACCGAAGTCCACTGCTGAGGGGAGCAGCGGGCGGCAGGAGAGGTCTGCCCGCCATGTGGGACCCTCCTCCAGTGGCCAGGGAGCAGCCGGGGATCGAACCGGCGCTGCAGAGGCCACGGGCAGCTTTGCAACCCAGCGCTCAACCGCTGTGCCACTGGGAGGCCCTCTTTTTTCTTAAGTCCATTTCCATCGAGTGTATGCAATCATTCACAAAACCCAGGGGAATTTGAAGTCACAAAGTCTCATTCACCCTCTGCTTCCTTTCTATCTTCACAGAGCCGCATTAGGCATTCTCCTTCTCTCTCCCTGTCTCTCTCTCTCTCTCTAATTTGGTCCTACTTTTTCTCTCCAGCTTTTTCCCCCCTTTAATCCCTCTGCTGGGAAATTTCCTACCACTCTGTCTCTGCTTTATGCTGTTTCTCAGATATGACCTTCCTTATCCTATTTGCTTATCGTGACACTATTCTTCAACATTATCCAGCTTAAATTTCTCCTTTTTGAAACCCAGAATCATCTTCTAGGTAAGTTTTCCCCACCATTCCACCTAAAGTGATTCTTCTGTCCTCTCAACCTTCATTGCATTCATTATCTAAGACACATATTTAACACTTACGAATTCTCCTGCCTTCTTGGTTTTCCTTTAACTTTCATCTATTTTTATCTCCCTAAGTACACAGGCAATTTAGGGCAGTTACTGTATCTTATTCATGCAATGGGTCCTTATTTAGACTGGTATTGTCTACATTTTAATCCTTGCCCTGTTACCTAATGACTGTAATTTTGGTCTCAGTCATCCCTTCTGTGAAATGGTCAGAGCGATAGTTACTCCCTGTAAGGGTTGTGTAGGCATTACATGAAAAAAACACGTGCAAAGTACATAGAATAGTACCTGCAACATGGCAAGTGGTCACTAAATCTTAGTAATTATACCTATTCGTCTTTTTCATCCTACAGATCTGATACAGCACCTTGGTCTGCAAACAATGCTTAATCTATACTGAATCTAATGCTTGAATCAACTGAGGGAAATAAGGTAGATTGTGTGTGGGTGGTGTATTGTGAAGTAGGAAACTTTCTGGCATCAGTAAAATCACGCCACATTTGCCATCATGGATGCTATCAGCCAGCCAGTTTCTTTCTAAGTCCCTGCCATTCCCTAATACTGCTCAAGAGACTTCCGAGGGTTTGGCTCTCGCTTTCCCAGAGCATCCCTCCCTTCCTGCCAATCAAAACTGGTGTGGCTGCAGAGAGCAGATTGCCAAATTTCAGACTGGTCATAAGGGTGTTTCTAAAAATGTCAACCAGAGAGTTCTTAAACCCTTTGCCCAAAAAGAAGCCTAATGCTCTGCTGCTTCATTTAATAGGCCTGGGACTAGTCTCCTGCAGTGGAAAGCAGGCGCAGTAAGATGCTCTGCCTTCCTTTCACAGTGTCAAGGTGCCCAGCTCAGAGGAGGCTCTTAGCTGGAAGCCCTGCATCATTACAATAGCTAAGGTGACAGATGTTGACCAAAGAGGTGGGGATACTGGGGATGCAGATGAGCCATAAAGGTAGCTATTTTTTAAAAATAGAGAACATTTAACTGGACACTATTAAGTTTGGAACCGGTAAGCATCATGGCTATCACTGCCACTAAGCAGCCCAAGCAAATTCAACAGTCCGGATTTAAATGAAATGTACCCTGAGGAAAAACAATTCACAGAGGCAAGCAATAATTTTATTAATGGTGATCAAAGGTGTAAACTCTGGCCCCAGTGAAACAAACGTTCTTTGGATAGACAGATTTGGAGCCTTCACATTCAAGCTGTGTGTGTGGTTTGGGGAAAATCGTCTAACCTCTGCGTGTAATGCAGGCTCCCTAGTTTGTGGCACAGGTAGGGACGCAAGCCGCATGAGTTTCCTCCCCCTCGCTCCAGAAGCAGATGCATCCTGCCCGCGGCTATGAGAGGCACCTGGTGGCACTGCACAGGCAGGTGAATAAAGTTATTTGAATATTTCTGAGATGTTGACCTAGATTGTGCTGCATGTTGCTCGATTAGCAAAAGTGGAAGGCTCTGCGCTCCCCTTGCTTTTCACACTTGCTACCCCGGAGCCCACCTCCAGGTCCGGAGGACGGTGGTCTCCCAACCTCCCCAGGCAGATCTGGATTTATCCTGGGGGCAACCTCGATTTTGACACCTTGCCATTCCCAAGCAAGCCAGTTTCCTTGCTGAAAGAAGTCCTTCCCCTGGGTGAAATCCCAACAGCTTCATTTGTTTAAGTTCCCTCATTGGTCTGGCTGACATCGGGTGTGGTTTTTTTTCCTCATTACGGAACATCGCTAATAAGCAACCTCGGGAAACTTGCCCTAGAACGGCAGCCTCTGGATTTCCTTCATGCCCAGGGGATGACCCGCGCTGCAGCCGGGAGGAGAAGGCGTGGGGGAGCGGAGGGGCGCCCCGCAGGGCGGAGCCGGGCGGGCGGGGACCCCGGGGCCGGGCCCCTCGGGCAGCCCCCGCGGCCGGCTGGAGCCCTCCGGGTTCCCGCAGCTCCCCTCACCCTCCCCACGCCTCCCGGGTTTTCCCCGCGGCTCGGGGTTTCCTGTTTCAGTTCGCGGTGATCTCCAGCAGCAGGTGCTGGTTTGCCAACCTCGATCCCGAGGAGGCGAAGGAGACGGAAAAGAGGGAAGGGGCGGAGGGAGGCGCGGGTGCGGGCGGGCGGGCGGCCGACGGTCGCGGCGGCAGCGGGCGAGCCGGCTTCGCTGTCGGCGGCGGAGCAGCGGCGCAGCGGCGCGGGCGGCGGGCCGAGCCGAGGGCCCCGGCGTGTGGCCGGCCCGGCGGCGGGGCGGCCGGGCGGGCCGCATGGGGGAGCCTCCAGCTCGCCCCGCGCCCTAGCGGCGGCCGCGGCGGCCCTGGGCTGAGGCGAGAGGCGGCCGCCGGCCTGAGGGCCCCGGGGCGGCCCGGCCCCGGGCATGTGGTGATGGCCGCTGAGAAGAGACTGCAAGTAGGTTGAGCCAGACCCGCGCGCGCGCGGGGGGCGCGCGGGGGGCGCGGGGCGCCGGGAGGGCGGGCGGGCGCGGCGCCGCGAGGGGGAGGGCCGAGGTGGCCGCTGTCGCTGCGGGCCCCGCCGCCAGCTCGCCGCCGCCCCGCGGGCTCGGCCATGCCGGGGAGCGGGCCCCGGGTCTGCGTCTCCGGAGGCGGGTGGACCCGGCCGAGCGCGGCCGGAGTGGCCCTGCGGGCGCCGGCGGAGGGGAGGGCCGCGGCCCGGGGCCGGGGCCGGGGCGGCCGCGCCGGGTAAGCGCCAGGCCCAGGCGCGTCGGGCTCCCGGAGGTCGAGTCGCCGGGCGGCCGCGGCCCCTCAGCGCTCGGGCGCGGCCCGGCGCATCCTCCCCGCGGGCACAGCCGTCCCCGCCCGGGCAGCGGGGGAGCGAGGCGCGCGCTCCGGCCCCGCGCGCGGCCTAGGGCGCCGGTCCACGGCCGCGGAACATGGAGGCGAGCTCGGGCGCCCCGGAGGAAAACGGACCCACAGCCCTGCTGCTGCGCCTCAGACCGGCGCGCGCTCGCGGGGTAAGGCGGCCGCGGCTCCGGACACAGCCCCGGGCACTCGCTGGTAGTAGCCACCCCTCGGTCCAGACCTCCGCCGCCGTCACCCCCGGCGCCCCAACAGAACCCCTCACCCCTCCTGCCCCCCGGCACCTTCGCCCCTCCTCACCCCTGCTCACCCCTGCTCACCCCTCCTCACCCCTCTGTCTCCAGCTCGGTTCCTATTTCCACCCTCTTCATGTTCGCCTCTTTAACTCCCTACCCTGGGGTGTTCCAAATAAAACTTGGAGACGTGAACCCCGCTTTTCTTTCCCGAACTGTCCTGCAGCCCTTAAAAAATAAAAAGTCTTAGTATTCGGTGCTGATCACTGTAACTGGCTCTCTTGCCCTTTGGGGAACCGTTAACAAGCCTGGTTTGCGCCCTGTGTTTTGTGATAAAAGAAATACTGATCCAGATTTAGGCGAAGTTTTCCTATTGGTTGCAAGGCTGTGTTGGAGAATCCCCAGACCCTTCAGGCGCTTATTGATTCCGAATTTTTTTTTTTTTTAACCATCTTGGAATAGATTCAGAGACTATATATTTAAAATTTTGAGAAAGTGCTTCACTAAGTGCTCACTTAGCTTTTTAAATGCGTATTATGAACTGAAAATAGTGGATATGTCTTAAAATAATCTTTTGAACTCTGCAAGAATCGCAAAAAGTCACCAATACGGTATTGCTGTTTTGTTTTGTTTTTTAAAATACTTAGCGTGTAGAAGGTATGGTTTCCGTTTCTTTAATCACATGCACAATTCATTTTAGTAAATTCCTTAAGTTTTGGTGGTGCCTGAATGTAAAGATAGCTTCACCAATATTTGTATCATTATCTTACTCTGATAACCCCGTCAAGAGGCCTATTTTGAACAGCCTCTCTGTCTACTTGTTTTCTTCCAGTTTGGCATTTTTATTTTATGTTACCTAAAGCAGGTGCCCTGAAAATATCAGAATGGTCTAGTAACTAACATGAATCTATACTTCGAAATGCTTGAGTGTTATTATTTAGTTTTAGAATGGGTTTTACTTTCAAAATAAGATATTCTTCTACCTCCAGCATCTTGTCATCACCAAAGTACTTAAGTAGAATAAGCAAAGTCAAATTAACTTTTAAACAAAACAACATAAAGAGACCAGTATTTTGTAACAAAAGTCTGAGACTATTTTATTACAACTGACAGTACTAAAGGATGGGAAACAGAAAGTTGGAATGTCAGCATACCGCTGGGAGTTTTTATTAGTCACTTCCTTTTACTACATTTTTGTGTTAATTACTAGACTAATAGAAATATCCTATTTTATATTACTAGCTTCTCCAGAGCTGTTTTCATGGATTACATCTGCCTAATTAGACCTCAAGTGCTTAAGGGGATTGTATTTTTAAAATATTTTTCTTATGCTACAACTGGGCTACCTTATCTTCAGTTGAGCAGACCACAGTGGTTTCTGCATTAATTTACTTACTATAATAGATGGGAAAATGTTGCTGTCATATTTTCTATTGGTTTCTATTAGTTCATACCCTCTTTTAAAATGATTTTATACTCTTTTAATGTTTTTTTATTGTTTCTATACATAAGTTCAGAAGAATTCTACTCTCATTCTGGTGGCATAGCAGTATTAAACAAACCTAACATTAAGTAGAGATTTTTTTAGCCTTTTACTATTAAAATATAGGATTATAATCTCTGCGGTTATTGCTTATTTGAGATGGTGAACTTCTTTTTGTTCACTCAGCAAATAATTTAGTATCAATCCAGATGCTGTGTGGGGCCACTGACCTCTAAAAGGAGAGAGATTATGAACAGAATATAATGCTGCGTGGAAGGTACTAAGTGCCATGAGCGAACAAGTAGAAATTCAGCTCCTGGGGATACTGCACCCCAGGCCTGACAGGGAGAATTCAGGTCCACACCACTGGGTGGGAACCATTTCCAGCGAGTGTTGTGAATCAAGGAAAGCAGAGAGTAGGTGGCCCAGTGTGTCTGGAGTATTCAGCAGGTGACAGGAGTAGTGGCTGACTAAGGAGGCAAAGACAGTTTAAAGGCATGGTGTTTATTGTAAAGAGAAATATTAAAGTGAAATGGTAGGAAGGCAGAACTGAATAATACTCAAGGACCTAAAAATGTAAAATCTCATTCCTTTACAGAGCTAAAATTTTAAGAGTCACCAAAAACTATCATTGCTGTTTCACCATTAGCATTTCAGGAAATGATGAACAATGAGGATGTGATATTTTTTAAAATCTGTTATCTCCTAGAATATACCTGCAATATCTTGGGGACAAAAAGCACTATAGGATGATTGAGCTTATTAGTATGAGATAGCACATGAAAAGTGAACACTGACTGGTACATAGAACTTTTTGGATCGGATGGCATAAAGAAAACTTTCAGATCTGTGATGTGGAAGCATCAATTCTGTAGCTTTGCTTTGATTTTATAGCTGACATCATAGTAGTTACTCTGTGTTGTCTGCTGGTGGCCAGACACTGCTGGCACATGCTCCTGTGGCCCTTATTTGGTAGGTGGGCACATTTGAGTCACACAGAGCTGCCTTGTGACTGGCCCAAATAGAGTTGGAACCCCGAGCAGTCTGCCTTGGTGGCTCATGCCCTTAACCACTGACAGTTCTGCCTTCCTACCATTTCACTTTCAGTTGCTCTCAAAAGTATGCCGTTTTGTGTTCCTATGTTGACAGGCATTGTTTGAAAATTCAGAGATGTGGCCTCCCTGGTGGCACAAGGGGTTAAGCGTCAGCACTATGAAGCAATCCACAGCAACTACAGCACTAGTTTGATCCCCAGCCAGGGAGGTAACCCACATGGTGCAGCAGACCTCTCCTGTCTCACCTGCTGCTCTCCTCAACAGTGTATTTCAGTGGATCCACCTGTTCTGCTCCCCCTTCTGTCTCTCGTGAATCTCCTCACCCCCTGCACCTCTGGCCTGCACCCCAGCTCTTGTATGCATAAATAAATAAATCTTTAAAGAAAATGAAAATTCAGAGATGCATGAGTATGGAGTTAGCAAGTATGTCGTCCTCTCTACAAAATATGTCAGGAACTGGGCAACACAGATATCCTGTCTGTCCAGACAGGTTGGAGGCAAAGGCCATGATTGACTACAGATTGCTTAGGTCCACAAGAAGACAAACCCAAAGACAGGGTCAGTCTAGTAAACGAAAGTGTTAACAGCAGTGTCGTCCAAATTAAAAAAAAAAAAAAGCACTTATTTTTGGCAAAAACCTCAAAATATTTTTTAACGAATAGTGTTTCTTACTGATGTTTACAACTTTTCTGATTGTATAAATATAATGTGCTTATTGTACAGAACTTAGAAAATACAGAGAAGTATAAAGAATTTTAAAAACAGCAGTGATCTTATTTCCCTGAGACAACTAATTTAGCATTAGGATGAACTGCTCTCTTTAATTTTCTGTTCATTGACAGAGGATGATTGTTTTACTCTCTTAAACTCATAATAGAGACAGACTTCCCATAAAGCAGAGAATACATGGTTTTAAGTCACAGCACTGATGCTTTCACCTGCTGTGAGTGAGTCTGAAGCAAAGCCCTAAACTGCTGTCTTAACATGCAAGGTCGTCCTGCTTGTTTGGAACATTTCTTCTGTCCCCCCTCACTTTTTGCATACCCCACACCTCTGGGGTCAGCTTTAGCTTCCATCTCACCCCACTGCAGTTTTCGATTGACAGCTGTGCCAAGCTTTGTTTATGCATTTAATACTTACCACTGTCCTAGGAAGAAGTATTTCACTACCCTTTTTCTGATGAGGAAACTGAACCACAGTGTGGTGAAATAACCTGGGGCCTGTCAGAAATAATTTGCTGCAGAGGGAGGTTTCCAATAGAGGCAAAGTCCCTGACTTAACCAAATAGTAAGGTCTCTAAAACCTAATACACGTTAATACATATACCTGTTGTTATTCATTTAAACAATATAATGGGATTATCTATTGCTTGGGAGTTTGGTTCTAGAAAGATCTTTTTGTCTAATTGGAATTAGAGTATTAACAGAGCTTTGTATCCCACCTTCTCATCCCCAGATAGACACCCAGGATTTTAAAAATATTTCAAACATTTCCTACCTAGGAACATGTCACTTCACTTAATCATTCTCCAATTTCGATTTGACGTTTGGTTTTTCCCCAGTATTTAATATAATGCTGTCGTTGAACTCCCAGTAAAAAAGTGTCGTTTTTTTTTTTTTTCTTCCTTGTATCTGTATTCTTAGGATCCATTCCTAGATTTTGATCAAGGAGAATAAGCTCTAGGGTTTTTGATGGCCAAAAATCCATCCAGAAAAGTTGTACTGATATGCACACCCATTAGCCAAGATTGAGAGCTGATTTTACCCCATTTGAATGCTCTAAGTATGAACATTTAAAAAGGTTGACAGTTTGTCAGATCAGCATCAATTAATATCTAATTTTAATGCTGACTCTTTTCTACTTATATTTTGAAGTCATACAACCTGATTAAGAAAAAATAAACTCCCTGCAATCTTTGGTTCCCATAGTTATACCTAAAGAACTTTTCTTGTGTGTTTATTTTTTTAAAGATTTATTTATATACACAAGAACTGGAGTACAGGCCAGAGGTGTGGAGGGTGAGAGGATTCACCAGAGACAGAGTGGGGAACAGAACAGGTGGATTGACCAAAGTACACTGCTAAGGGGAGCCGCAGCCAGCCAGGAGAGGTCTGCGTGCCATTTGGGTTACTCCCTGGCCAGCCAGGGATCAAACTCATGCTGCAGTGGCTGCCGATAGCCTTATAGGTTGTGTCTTAACCCCTTGTGCCACCAGGGAGGCCTCTTCTTGTGTATTTAGATGAAACATAATCACAAGCATTCACTAATCCCCTCTCCCCCTACCATCCCCCAATCCCCCCCAAAACCACCCCCTCCCCGGCCCCGGGGTAAAATTATTGGCTTATGCCCCTGTTGTTTTCAAAGTACCATATATTCTTATGTATCACTTGCAAATGTGACGGAAAACCTCCCTTCTCTAGTTCTCTCCTGCTTTTGTGTGTGTCTGCTCTTGGTCTGTAAAACAGAGAAAAGACTACCTGGAGCACCAAATCGCATTAAGGGCTGATGTGGGTAACAGCACTCTGGACCCTCCCTGGACTTACCATAGTCTTGAGACAGACCCTGAGGGCAAGGACTCTGGTCTCCTACAGGTGCCAACCAATAAATACTCGTGTAGATGTTTTTATTGTGAAAGGCCATACATTAAATGAATCTGCAGACTGTAGGGGGAGGGTAGGATGAACAAAAGCAGACAGGGGGTTAAGAGATGGTCACCATCATCAGTGCCAAAGCAGATGGCCCAAACCACACCCAAGCATCGTGCACTTTACTCAGGGCATTTATATAATGTGATCTCTGGATCACGCCACACACATTGGCCTTATAATGGCCCCTATTTAACTCACTTAGCAGGAGAAGACGACTATGAAAATGAGTTTTCAAAGAGTTACTCCTGAAAGTCCTTCAAGAGCAAAACATTTTTACTGTGTTAAATGGAAGAATCTGTATTCCTGCATTACATGTTTTTTCTACCTTAAATAATATATGTTGCTTCTAATTTCACTTATTGTGAAATACAATAAGCGCTGACATTTCGGGCCAGTGCTAAATGCCAGGCATGATGTCCAGTGCCTTACTGACATGATCTAATTTCGTTTTTCCTCAATGGTATAAGGTTTATACTGTTGTTTACCTGTCCCCCAGGGGTTAAGACTGATGTCTGGAGATGTTTAGTGACTTGGTCAAGGTTATTGAGATTTCTGATATAGCCTCAACTAAATAAGAATACTTGTTTGTTTGGTTTTTGGTGGGGGCAGCAGTATTTAATGGTTTATATCAACACTTTCTGGTCTTTTCTCTCTGATGATCTATTCCTTGCCAACATTGTCACTCCCTTCTAATTTGCAGCAGGTATCTACTCTGGACTGTGAAGCTGAATAACAGCAACTAATACTATATCTAAAATGCAAGTTTTTAGGCATCAGTTGAAGGCCTGCAGAGTGCTCAGACAGTCTAGGTTAGAGAACAGCGAGGTTGTACTGTAAAGAGAGCAGGCAGGCCTCTGAAATCAGCTCAACCTGAGTTTGAGTCCTAGCTCTGTCCTGTACTAGACGTGACCCCCAAAACGCTCCATTTTTCTTTGATTTCTCATCCATCAACCCTTTGCACTTTGAGAGTTGTTTTCACTGATTCAAGATAATGAGTGTAAACCCGCCTGGTAGCTAGAAAGCACTTGGGATTCACGTAAAAGGATTGAGCAATATCCATTATTTGATTGGACAGAGGTTTTATATTTGTTTTGTTTTTCTGTCTACTTATTGCCTGGTTCTCAATTGCATTTTGAATAGTTGGGATTGCCAGCTAACAAAATTACTTTAAAATCAAGTTTGCTGTCATTGTTCTTAATATGTCATTTGATATTTCAGATTTTTCAAAGGACTTTCAAGTCTATTACTTCACGTCTTTTAGGGTGATGCTAAAATTAGTTTTTGTTCTTTGTTCTTAGTCATCTGTACTCATTTCCTATTCAAAATTATGTGGGCTTAATTTTATCCTTATTCTGTGACTTAGTCTGTTTCAAATCTTGGCTTTTACTTTATAATTTATTTTTATTATTTTGTACACTTGCAGGGAACAGGTTTCCTATATAATTGAGGCTGCCTCCTCATGGTGACTTAGACATTTTTTTTTTTGTTTTTTCATCTTCAAGTCTTCTTTAGTTCCCTGCTGAGCTGGTGAGCTTATATACCAGAAACTTTCTGCAATTTTATGGTACTTTTAAATGATTAGTACAATCCTAAAAGGCTTAAAATGTGCAATAAATTTTCTATTTTATTAAAGTAGTTATGTCTGTTTTTGTTAAGGTAGAAAAATGCCTCATGTAACTTAAAAATGTTGGGCATAAAGTTTGTTAACATTAACAATACCATGCATCAGAAATACAGTTTTAGAAAGGGGAAATATTTCCTAACCTGCATTTTTATGCTGGCTACTGCAGTTAATATTTCAAAATAAAATTTTGAGTTGAATATTTTATCATATTACATTTTCGTAAAAAATAGAAAATCATCCAATTCTCACCTACAGATAACTGAAAGTTTGGGTATCAGTGTTTTTATTTTGTAAGATCTTTTGGTCAATGCAAACACATCCTTAAAAATTGTATACATGGTACTTAGTTTATTATCATTCATTCAATGTGTCATTAAATATCCTATGTCATTTAATATCCTTTTAAAAGATTATTTTTACTGACTGGATGTCATACAACATATTCAGGTACTGCCATTTAATCACATTCTGGTGGAGTAAATTTTTCCTAGAAAAGCTGCACCATTGATATTTTTAGTAGTGCACCAGGACCTATTCTCTGCACCCATCACTGTTTTTCTGCACAACTGATCTTCGTTAAGTCGATGAACTAGCTTGGACGTGATAGTGCCAAGAAGTTCATCCTGCAGAGTCAGACTGTTTCTGCTCCAGTTCTGACACTGGCTATGTGATCTTGGGCAAATTTCTTACTTATACCCAGGCCTCAATTTCTTTGCTGTTGAGTGGTGACAATCGTACTTATTATTACGGTGATAGGTTGTAATGTCATGTTTGCAGACATGTACTGACAGAGCCTATTGTTGTGCTTAAGTCCTTGAGAGATGTTTAAGCACTTATTATGGGTATTATATTTTATGTGTGGTATACCTATGATTTATACCTGGCAGTGCTGTTGTAAAGGAAGCTTTTTTTTTTCCTTTTAACCATCTAGTTACCCTACTCTGATCTCTTTTATGGACATTAGTTAAATTGTAGGAATTTGTTCCAACATCTTTCAGATGATTTTCAGCATTTGTAATAGTGGCACAATAATAACAGCAATTTTTTTTTTCTGATATTTTGGATGG
The DNA here is from genome assembly GCF_964194135.1 of Talpa europaea. Lineage (NCBI taxonomy): Eukaryota > Metazoa > Chordata > Mammalia > Eulipotyphla > Talpidae > Talpa > Talpa europaea. The sequence continues at coordinate 12,245,348 of NC_140079.1, forward strand.
ACTTTTTTTCTTGTCTTATTACATTGGTTGATGAGCACAGAGAACAGTGCTGATGAATAGTAGGCCCTTGGGCTTCTTTCTGATGTAACGGGACATCTCCTCTAGCATTTTGTTCTTTAACTTCCCATGCCTTTTGTTTTCTAACACAGGCGTCCCTGGCTTATATACACATATTCCTGAAAAATATCTGTAAACGTGGAATGTGAGAAACTCGAAAATAGATTTAAGTGTTATGAGGGAGTCCCTTATATTTTTTTCACTCTTTCAAAAATACTTTTTCAGTGTTTGAGCACATTCTCTACTTTTTTCATTAAACACACACAGTTTAAATTCATTAAGGCTGTAATTCTGCTTTCAACTCAATGATTCCATCCTGTATCAGTGACATAAACTATGAGATCTCTTATTTTCAGTCTTGTCTACTGTTACATCATATTTATAAAATTTTAGTAAAAGTAAATGAAACAATTTTGTCCCCTGGAAAACAACCTTTTATTCACATGAAGTCTTAGGGTCAGGACCTTAATGCCCTCCTTAACTCCACCTATTAGGCATGTTGCAAAGAATTATTTAAAAACCACTGTTCCCCCAAGGACAGATACAAATAATTTGCAACCCCCCCAAAAAAAAAATGGCAATGCTTTTGAAACTGAACTTTTCAGAGGCTAGCAGAAAAACCATCTTGTGATCTCTTGATTTTTTTTTTAATTAAACAGTTTTTATACTGAAGTCCTGATTTAGCATGTTTTCTTAAAAAAAAAAATTTCTTTAAAACCCCAGTGGTGTAGGGTTTAAGTCTCAGCACTATCACCACCTAGTCCCTGGTCAGCGGCCACTGAGCTGACCCACATACGGCACAACAGACCTCTCCTGTCTCACCTATTGCTCCCCTTACCAGTGTATTTCTGTAGATATGCCTGTTCTACTCCCTACTCTGTCTCTGGTGAATCCTCTTGCCCCTGAATCTCTGGCCTACAGCCCAGTGCAACACAAAAATAAATAACAATCTTTTTTAAAGGATTAAATATGACAGCATCCATTACTCAAAAATAAGGTATTCACAAATCTAAGGGTGACTGTCTATCCTTAGGTTAAAATGTTGGGTCCTGAACTCTTCTCTTTTTCTAGTTTTCTGAAGTGCATCCCTCCAATACTCTGTTTTGAAAGGCCATCTATAGATCGATGACTACCAAGTTTGCATCTCTGTCCTGACTTCTTTTACCCAGCTGTTGGACAGCTCCACTTGGATGGCTATTGGTATCTGACACTAAAATGATCAGAATTTATAGCCCTCCACATCTGTTCCTTTCTAAGCCTTCCCTCCTTTAATAAGCATTACTATTTTTTTTCTCAGCTTCCCAAACCAAAAATCTAGAAGTTCTGGATTTCTCATGTCCCTTATCTTCCTCACCCACTTGGTCTCACAGAGGCGCCTGTTATCAACACATGTAATGAATTGGATTAACAAAGTTGTTCAGTATTAGAAAAAAAATCTTTCATCATAGAATAGAATCTCTCCTGTTAGTGTTTTATTATAATTTGGATACATTGCATAATTTACCGTTCTTACATTTATACTTTCCTATACAGTGTAAGTAAGATGCATTTATTTGGTTATCTTTGTTGGTATCATTTTCTCAGCAGAATTATACTAGCCTCATCAGCTTGGTAGAATGTTGATTTGTCATATAAGTAAAATTATAAATATGTCTTGTTAGTTTTGGTGCCATCTTTCTATCGGCTTTTATGAATAGAATCATGCCAGCCTCATCAATCAGCTTTCCCTATTCTTCATTACCCTAGAATAATGTAAGTTACCCAGGGAGTTTCTGGATACTGTGAGTTTTTGCTCCAACACATCCCTAGAACCTATGAGGAAAGCCTATTCTGCAGGAATAGGCTAGAGAGTGTAAATCTTACGCTTTTCTTCCATGGCTGGTCACACTTGCTACCTTTTCTTTAATCATCTTTGATTATACATTCTTACTTTATTGGCATGGAGACTTAAAGAATCCCTTCCATTTTACTTGAACATTGTATTTGTAATGTCACTTATTTGTAGAGTTCCCTGACCTACTCTAGGTCACCTTTCAGGGAGGTTTTGCATTGATTCATTCATTCAGAACCAGCTCCTCATTTTATCAGTCAGTTCTTACCTTAAAAAGGAATATTTTTGCTTCCTAACTTGTTTCTGCTTTTAATTTTATTCCTTTGTCTCCCTTTATCCTAGTTTGCTCATTTTAACTTTTCTTATTTAAATGTTTAATTCCTTCTTTTTGTATTTTTCAATTTGGCTTCTCCCTGCAGGTTATCATCATCCATTTCTAAATTGTCTTTTTTTTTTTCTAGCCGAAGAGTTAACTTGGAAGAGCATGTTCCTTTACAGGTTATGAGTTTTGTGGGATTTTTTTTTTTAATTTGGTTTTGGCTCTCTACTGTGAACATCATTTTTGTGAGTCATGGTCAGATCATTTATGTCCATTTTCTGGGTTGATTTTTTTTTCTAAATGCCTTGAAAATGCTGCTCTAGCATTAGAGTCCGTGTGTCTCAATTTTGAAGCCAACCATCCCTGTGAGTACCTGAGAGATGAGTCATTTTTTATCATTGTTGTTTAAATACCTAGAGACCTGGAGTTTACTGCCCTCTTCATCCTCTGAGACCTGTGGTAAGGGAGACGACTGCATGCTTTGCCCCGTCAGGACTCTGACATCTGTGCGAGTATAGGAAGGCATGACTTGTGAAACAAGCTGACTTCCCAGTTTGTTTGAAAAATGTCTTGCATTCCTTAAATGGGCTTTTCCTGCTTCTAGATCCCTTGGCCCCGTCATGCTCTCTCTCCGTGGGCATCCTAGCATCTCCTGGGGGCTGGAGAGGACACTGTGGTTCTCCGTGGCCCCTGCTACATTCTCGTTCCCAGTCTGGTAGTATTTCAGGGAGCAACTTGCAGAGACTCCCTGCTCTCCACCCAGGGATGCAAAGTTTTGTAAATAAAATTAACTCCTCTTTATTGATCTTTTCATGGAGAAGTTGAAGGAACTGGTCAATAGATAGCAGAATTATAGAAATCACTCCACATTCTTAAACGTGACACATGATGGTAATTCGAGTGATTCCAGTAACAAAATTAACAAATCACTTTTTTTCTAAGGGAAATAAAATGCTTCAACTCACTGTTCTAATATTATTTCCCATGAAGTTCCCACTTTTTTCAGTGTACTTTCAGGTCTTCAGACGCCATTAAAGACAGAACTCCTGGTTGGAAGTCAAATCCTGATTTACAAATTAGATTGTATGCACTGAGAGTGGCTACTTCAGTGTAGAGTGTCTAAAGTATCATTTTTAAATAAACCATCAGGTCGTCTTCTTAGAAGGCAAAAATTTGCAGAATTGATTTTGTGAGTGTGGGAGAGCCAGGTAGTGTACTGCTGGCCTGGGTGACTAGGTGGCATCTGCCAGGTTGGCAGCTGCAGCTTCGCCCCAAGACCATGGCGCTGAGCTCACACCTGAGCAAAGACATGGCAGGCGGAGAAAGCAGCTTAGAGCTCTGGAGTGACAGCCAAAGCCAGGATGCCAGCATGCAGAGTTTGCTGCCAGTGCTGAGTCTTTGGCCTGAGCATCCCTAAGAATAACATGTAGCTCTGAAGTGTTTATTTCCCAATTTGAAAGCAATTGAAAACTTAAAATGTGCGTGCATTTTAATAGAATGCGTTCTTACTTGCTGAGAAGCAGGACATTTTGACATGAATCAAATTTACATTTGATCAAATTCCTGAAATAATTTTCATTGACAAGGCTTGTCGTACATAGAATTCTCATACTTCTCACTGTGTGATAGGTTCTTCCTCGGCTTTTTTGGTATTATCTCTTAAAAAGATAAGAGAGAAGGCAGTCAGCTACTTATTATAGAAGTACTGGATCTGGAGACTAATTATTTTCTTGCCAAATCTTGGCTTCCCAGTAAAGCAGCTTTTGTTTACCAAACTCAAGTGGGTTAAGCGTTTCTTCAGAGCGAGAGAAGTGGGGTGAGCAGCGGAGCTGTCCTGCCTGCACGCCCTTTGCTCTGGGCACGCACAGGCACGCAGTTTGAGGGAGGGTGCAGGGATGAGGAAAGAGGCCCAGGGACAAGATGAGAAAGATCCTGATACTGAACAATATTTCCTGAGGCTTTTTATGTAGGTCACCTTAGACTACCCATTGTCCTTTGCCTCCTTCCTCAAGACTCCTCTCACCCAGGTGTCTAAGGCTAACTTTGACCAGAGAAGCACCTGGTACCCTTCTTTTGGCAGGAGAATTGGAAGGAGCGCCTGGAATGGAGTAGTTAGACTGCCAGACAGCAGCATCCAGCCTCTAGTTAGCTTGTGAGCTGGGAAAGGTGAAATTGAAAATGGGTTAGAAAAGGCAGCAGAAGAGCCACAAGCATGAGCCTCGTGCTCCTGAGGACTGACCGGCAGTTGCTGCCACAGAGGCTTTTGCTCGTGCCCATCTAGGCCTGCTGGGGCCTGCAGAGGCTGGGAGGACCACCGAGCAGGGGGTGGTGGGCTGGTTAGGCTTAAGCGTTTTCAGATACAAGAGTCAACCTTTGCCTAACTAGACATGATCTCTTTGCCCACATCCCTGCTCTGCCTTCCTGTTCTTCCTCCAAGTTAGGGTCCTCTTAGTTATTCTCATTCATTTATACACAGACGTACTTGCCTTCTTTTTCTCCTTTCCCGTGAAGTACATTCTCCCCGTGTAACGTTCTTCAAAGGAAACAAAACAAAACATAGTCCTCCCTACCGCCAATTGTCCTCACCCCCGTCCAATAGCTTTCTACATCTTGATTCTTTCCAGTCAAACTTATTAAAAGAACACATGTGCTGGTTCACACTCCCTAGCTTGGGCTCTGTGGTTTCCCGACGGGCCCATGGCTAGAACATGGTCTCCTGTCGTGTTGGATCCAAAACAGTTTAGGTCTCGGCTCTCATATCCTTTAATTGCAATTTTGCATTTTCCTCAGTTATGGATGTAAGCTGCAAACCCGATACTCATAACATACATGGCTTTGTCCCCCATGGAAATCATGAATGTCTCCCTCTCAGGTTACAGTTGAAGTTCAGCCTGAATATCATTTTCACCTCTAACTACTTCAGAATTGTGGAAATGTTAGATCTGCTGCTGTGTCTTTGCGATGTGTTAAAAAGGTGCATATTCACTGTATCACAACTTTTACATATTCTGGTGACTGTTTGTTTCCTTAATATAACTGGCTGCCTTGTAGTGCAAGCCTGTGTTTTTATTTTATGCATTTGAAAGCATTACTCTGAAAAGGCATCTGTCGACTTTATTGGACAGTGAAGGTCACTTGTGGCCCAAAATCATGGTCAGGAACTGCTGCCTGCAGCCCACCTCTCTGCCATTGGCTGAAATAGCCCCCCACGGAGCTGCCACCCCCCTTTACCAGCACCAAATCCTTCCTGGACCTTGCTCTATCTTAGAATATATTTCCTTTTTTTTTTTTTCTGCATAACTTTAGAAACCAGTCACCTGTTGCTTACACTATTGTAATACCTTTCTGACTTGCCTTTTTTGAAGTTCTTACCTGCTCAAAACTAATACAGCTGACGTTTCATACCAAGATGTTTTGAGAAACGCATCCTTGACGTTCTCAGAAACCCCCAGTGGTTCCCCATTACCTTTCTAAAACACAGACAAAAACACACCACGCTCTTTCAGAAACCTTCAGTCATTCCCTAGTTGGAATTCTTGAGCATGGTATTCGAGACTTCCTATGAACTAGCCACATCCTGGCTTTCTGGCCTCTTCTGCAGCAGCCTGAAATCACAGTGATCCAACAACTTTTTGATTAAAACGTGTCAAAACAATTCTAAAGTCTCTGGAAGCATGCACATGCAAAAATAGCCCGGATAAGAATATAAAAATGAGGAGAAAAAACATGATAGAAGACTTGGACAGGCAGGGAGCCCAATTATACAGATGGTCCCCGACAACAATGGTTTGGCTTAGGATTTTTCAACGTTACGACACCATGAGAGTGGTACGTATTCAATAAAAGCCATACTTGGAGTTCTGAATTTTGACCTTTCCTTGAGCAAGTGGTTCCATCCTCTCTTTTGATGCTGGGCAGCAGCAGTGGGCCAAGCTCCCAGCCACCCAGGCCGTCACCAAGTAAACAAGGATACTCTACAGACTGTATTTGACTTTCAGTACAGTGCTCGGTACGTCACTCGAGCCACCTAACATTTTATTATGAAATAAGCTTTCTGTTAGATGATCTTGCCCAGCTGGGGGCCGCTGTTCGGAGCCCATCTAAGACGGCAGGCCTAGGCTATGCTGCTCATTAGGTTAGGTGCTTCAAAAGCATTTTCCTTTTGTACTATTTTCAACTTACTGTGGGTTTAAAGGGATGTAATCTCATTGGAAGTCAAGGAAAAGCTGTATTCCAAATCCACAGTTACTATATGGATCAGTTCCAGATACAGAAAAGATCAGTGGGACACAAGTAAAAAGTGTGGAAGTAAGCCCGACCTAAGACATCAGTATAAAATAGGGTGATAGCACTCCTTTGCTTAAAGCCCTCCAAAGATTTCCCAGCTTAGAATAAAAGTCTGGTCTTTAAGTGACCTGTGACCTTGCTGCTCAAAGTAGGGGCCTTGAACTCAACAGGAATAGCATCAGGAGTGGAGATATCAGAAGGCAGAACCTCGGACTCCACCCCAGACTTCTTGAGTCAGAATCTTCATGTGTGATTCAAGTGCAGTGTGAAGTTTGAAAAGCAGTGCCCATCAAGGCTCTGCACACCTGGCTTTTCTTGGCCTTACCCTTCTGTCTTCACCTTCTGACCCCACCCCTCTCTCACTTGCCACTGGTCACAGTGACCACCTAGCTGTACTGTTGTAAGGGCAGGACTTGGACACAGTGCAGGTTCTCTGATCCCATGCAGACCGGGTAAAGGAGGAGTCAGAGTCCTCAGTGGTTTTTGCAGGTCTTTTATTGGGGTTCACCAGGCATATGGCAGGCAGGGGTGCTGGCTGGGGGGCTGGGAGGCCTGCCAGCCTCCCAGCCCCCCAGCAAGTCTTCACTCTATCTGGGCTCTCTGGCGTTCGTTCTGCTGCTTCTCGGCTTCTGCTGCTGCTACTGGTGCTGCTACTGCTGCTGCTGGCGTCCCCGTGACGCCGCCCTTAAAAGCACAGTCTTAGCTCAGCTGAATCCCATCTACCTATGCCCACACCCTATTCCAGGTGCCCGCCATCAGGCATGCATTCAGGACAAGGATCCATCATCTATCCTGATGGCAGAAGGGCAGAAAAGCCTGACATTTTCTTTACCCTACAACTGTGCACACACTTTCATCTCAGCCCTTAGCGCGTAACCCTCCCTCTTCCTATTCCACATTTCCCTTCACTTTACGTAGGTATCTGTACAAATACCACCTTTTCAGCAAAACCTTCCCTGATTCCATTTCTTCAGAGCATTTACCATCAACTGAAACCTATTTAGTGTTTATAGTCTCTTTCCCACCCCCAGCACTGTGGGCTTGGTGAGAGAAGGGCTCTTGCTTTGTTCTTTTTGCCCTACCACCTGGCACCTACGAGGTGATATTTGCTGAAGGGAAATGATATTTAAAGTTGCAGGTGTGGCCTCTAAGAGTTCTGAAGAGGGGGAGAAATCACTGTCAGTGCTTGCTTTTCATTGCATTTGTATTCTAGAAGGTCATCGTGACTGCTGACCCATTGCTCCTAGAGGAAATGCAGGGTTAGTTTCCTGAGAGCTTCTGATTAAAACATCCCTATTGACCAATCAGTATATAACCTTGTACAAACAGCGACTGTGTGTTGCTGTTTGAAAACACCTTATTTATTAAATGCTGTTGATTTGTTAACATTGGACTCCCAGCAGCACTGACTCATGCCTAAACGAAGCTTACCTAACACAGGTATTTTCTCCATTAAGGCACTTGCTCAGCCTTTCTGTGCTTAGGAACAATAGATAGTCCTTCAGCACCAGGCTTGGGGGGGTGAGTTAGACCATTTCCACAGCAAATTCACCAACATAAAGCAAAAAATGTAAAAACACAGCCTCAGTAATCCACAAGAAGGATACAAAGTGGCTGCACATTGTTTACAACAGAGAGCAGAAATCATAAAGTAGAACGTCCCCTTGATCAGCCTCAGCTGGGAATGGCCTTGGGCCCTCAGGCTCTGCCTCTCTTCCTGTGCACATGTTCAAGGTGTTCAGGGTGTGACCCAAGCACTGTGAGCATTAGCTTTTTTTTTTTTTTTAAAGATTTATTTATTTATTTATTTATGCAAGCACTGGGTACAGTCAGAAGTGCGGGTGGGTGAGAGAATTCACCAGAGCCAGAGCGGGGAACAGAACAGGCAGACTGATGAAATACACTGCTGAGGGGAGTAGCAGGCGCGGCAGGAGAGGTCCGTCGCGCCATGTGGGACCCTTGCTGGTGGCCGGGGATCGCACCAGCGCTGCAGAGGCTACCGGCAGCTTCGCAGCCCTGTGAGCATTAGCTTTAGGGTTACAATGTCAGTAAGTAGGTAGATTTGCAAATAGAGAATTCGTTAATAAAAGGACATCATTCTGTCGATAAAAATTTCCTGCATTTTGACTCTGTGCCATGCTCCCAGGATTATTCGCCATTCAGACTTGTCCAGGCTGAGCTCCCTGCCAGGCCCTGTGCAGAACTCACATCACCCAAAGATACATCTAACTGCGTTCCAGGAACTTTAGTGGCAGAGTTGGGTTTGTAGCTGAATCTGTGAGAGTAATGAGTAAGATTTTAATCCCTGACACTGTGAAGGAAAAAGGTGTGTTAAAAGGAAGGAACTTTAAGTCAATGTTCTTAAAAGTGGCTGCACATTAGAATCACCCACACTTCACTCAGAGCAACAAAATACGACTCCAAAGGGGAGAGGAAGGACTAGGGTCAAAATGGGGGAGGGGTGCAATTGTAAGGGGAATATAACCAAAATGAAAATGCATACATTGTGCAAAAATGAAAAATGATGTAAGAATTATATAAAATAAAGTATTAATTAAAAAAAATACGACTCCAACACAGTTTAGTTTAAAAATCTCCCAGATAATTCCCATTGCACTACGTGGAGAGACACACTGCGGGAAAAACGGTTCTTTGCTGGAGGAAATGCAGGGTTAGTTTCCTGAGAGCTTCTGATTAAAACATCCCTATTGACCAATCAGTATATAACCTTGTACAAACAGCGACTGTGTGTTGCTGTGTGTAGGCATGTGACGGGAAATAAAGAACAAACCTGGAAATGAGATTTTGGTCCCAATATTGAAATGCTATCATTTATTCAGTACAGATTTGCTAAGCACCTGGTGTGTGTCCGGCTTTCTGCTTGGTGTTGGGGGTAAAGCAGAAGGTAAAATCCAAGATCCCTGCCCCGTTAGAGTTTACAATCGAGTTGCACTTGGCAGCTATTCAGGATGATGCGTCGTCTAGATTTAACATGTCCTAGAGTATACAGTAATTTATTCTGAGGATTTTTGTCCTAAATGCTCAGAACTCTTGATGTCTAAATTATTACATCACCCTCTGACATGAATGGAACGCTCTCAAGAAAAATTAGTTGTAAACTACGGTGCTAATTTCACTGAGCATTTTCTAGCACAAGCATTCATTCTGTCACCCTCAATGTTTTCCAGTTCCTTTTAGCCAAGGAGAGTTGTTTCTCTAACTAAGTACTTTTACTAGGCCATCTCTGGATTGTAGTTCCTCTTGTATTTATGTATGCCATGTTGTATTTCCCCTGGTTTCCTTTACATTAATAGACCATTACACACTCTTCCTGCCTTCATTCTGAAACAACTGAGATATTGACAACGGAACCAGGCAGGTGGACATCAAAGTAGCAGTTTGTTTTTTTTTTTTTTTGATAGACCCCTTAAAGACCACTACTTAAGAACACAGCATAAAGTATTGAACTTCCAAGTTAGAGCGATTTAGCCCCCTGTCTCAGGAGGGGCTGCAGAGCACAGCTGCCAGGTGCTATCTACACTTGGGCTGGTCCCCAGAGGGGCCACAGAGGGAGGCACTGGGCTCTGCCTGCACTCCCCGCTCCCAGAGTTACCCCTCAGCTGAATCATCCTCCGGTAGAGTCTGGAGTGGTGCTTCACTGGAAAGTGAAGCCCCAGGAGGCTCAGGAAAAGACCTTGGCCTGAGAGGCTGCAGCTGGTGATTTTTTAGCTTCCTGGAGCCTCCCCCCGGCAGAACCGGGGCCAGTGGACACACTTGGGGCCCTTTGATGAACTCACCCTGTTACAGATGGCAGGGAAGAGCTTTATTCCTAGGAATGGCTGCGCTCAAATCTGCGGGAGCCTTTTTCTTTCTCACTGGTGTCTTCTGGAGGCGAGTGCCCCCCACAGCCGGGCAGCTCATGCCATGCAGATGGAGGAAACCCAGAAGGCCCTGCCTGGATGCAGCTTACAGGGGCTCATCCACACGCGCTGCCATGTGCCGTCCGGACGCTTCACAATACAGAACCTCAGAGGACCGGGAATCAATGCCCTGGACTTATCCAAGAAGGTCTTTTGGGGGAAATAGGCCATGAGCTGGGCTAAGAGCAAGAGAGGCGGCACGGGAAGGGGTGTCTGTGCTGGAGAACAGCGAGGGCGAAGGGGCAGTGCTCTTGGCATTGGCCACTTCACTTTTGCTGACCTTCCCCTTAAAAGCGGTGGGAAGCAAGGTTGTGGGGCCTGCAGGAGCCCAGGCGGTCGGAAGAACCTCGACAACAAAGTAGAGGACCCGATTCTTGTGATTTGCTGCTGTTTTTTCATTTTGCCTAAGAGCGGTGTCACTGAAAATTACTTTGGCAGAGATAGACTTAGAGGTTGCTCAAGAAAGGAGATAAATTAAGTAACGAGAATGATTGAAGCCTGAGGAAATGAAACATATTAAAGCTTTCACGGCCCATCTGACTTCCTAAATATTATTAGCTCAGAAATGAGAGGGAGCGCCCGGTTGATCTTGTGCACCCCGTGTATGAGTTAGGTTTTCTGTGGTGTGGTTTGTTCGTGTTTTGGTTTTGTTTTTTTAACTCACAAAAATAATGACTTGGTTAAAATTTTAACCCGTCGACCTTTCGGGGTACCCAGGGAAAACCATCTGTGACCACCTACCTTTCCATGGCAGTATTGTTCATCTGGAAAGTGTCCTGATGAAAGGAGGGACCCATCCAGGTGAGGGGGATGCTACCAGGAAACTGACTTGGGTCACCACTGACCACAGGAACTGATGCGGTAGCCCCTGGGTCTCATTTCCCTGCCTGGACACAGCCACAGGCTCCTCTCGGAGAGGCGGGAAACCTCAAATGCGCAACACCACCCCCGCACTCTTGGCAGGGGCGGATTTTAGTCGCCTCCTAAAGTTACACTGTCTGTTTTCTGCTGTCACAAATGATCAGCCTTGATGACCTGGCCTCTGGAGGGTCCAGCACCCCAGCATCCCTGTTAGAGTTTACTCTGCATAGGGAGGTGGGCTTGGACTTTGTGCCTAAGAACTGCCGCCTGGGGTCACCTTTTCACCTACAGATGTTTTAAGGTGCTTAACAGCCAAGGCCAGCAGCAGTGATAGTCTAAACACCCCAGCAGGAACTGATCAGCTTTTGCAGATCATTGCCTTTATTTGCTATTTGCAAAAGAGCTTAATCCAGTGCTAGTATCAGACCTCCTGCCAGGCTCTGGGTAGTTCACTCTCACTGTGTGTTCACAGCAGCAGGAATTAGTGAGAGGAGTCCTCTTCCTCCTCCAGAATTAAAGCTATAAAGTAGGAACTTTAGTAGCAAGAAATAAAGAGAAGGAAGAAAACCCAGGGGAAAACAAAAGACTGTCAATTCCCACTAAGGCGTTTCCTTTTTAGATGCAAAAGAAATCGGTTTAATGTGAACGCATAGCTATTGACCACATGCCTTTCTGGTTGATCTGAACCTAAATTTTATTCGATTTTAGTTGTAACTACTTTGCATGGAGGTATGTTTGCTCATTTTTATCTTAATGAAAGTTGGTTTCGCGAGAAGCAGCTCACTTTACTGACCTTGATGTTCCTTTCTTACTCATTTCAGGGTTGATACTTTTTCTCACAAGATTTTAGAAGAAAGTACCCCCAAGCCACCCCCAAAAAAGAAAAGAAAAAATTTTCACTTTATGTCTGCAATATTCATATGCTTGCCTAAGAATCCTATTTGCAATTTGCAGTAAACTACTAGAGATGCTTTATCTTGATCTTTAATGAGTTTATAGGTTATGAAAGTACATCATGAACTTAACTGTTGCAAAAACGTCATTATAAATCTTGCAGAAAAAGAATAGTTCTAGCTTTAGAAATTAGTTTGCCATTCAGAACCTAATCATTATATTTAATGCAAACATTTTCAGATCCTCAGGTTTTCTAACATTTTTGGAATCACATACTTTCATATAATATTAAGCTCTTTTGAGGAAGGATATGGGTAGACAACTGATGATCTATGATATATTTTATGTTTTAGTTTTTTTCTGGAAACACTAATTTTCAGGTTTTTAGTAGGCGGAGAATGTTTACAGTGAGATCATTGGAAATGTTTAGCCACATAGGTAGCCCTTCCTCTTAGAGAAGGTCTCATTTATATATGAGTGGGCACAGTAAGGACCCGGTCAAGGGTCCCCACCAGTATTACTCTGTTCAAATGATCCCAAGTATGAGTTGCCTCTGAATTTGTGTGTGACGGGAGGAGGATTTAGGATGCTTGGGAGGCTTTCAACAACTTTTATGTCTTTAGAGTTCTTGATTATATAATGGTAAAGTCTAGGCTCTCCTATCTCCTAAGTCAGCCTTTACCAGAAAATTATATTTTAAGAGCAGTTTTTTGCTCTCACTCTTGTTGTTATAGAGCAACCCCAATATTAAACGGGTTCCTGGCTGTGGGTCCTCACCCGCGCGCTTTAAAGGGACTTATGAATACTCTACTACAGACACACACCAAAGGGTTAATAAAAGGTTTATTTACAAGAGAAAAGGAAATAAGGAAAATGTACAACTCAGGGAGAAAATTGGGAAATAAAGTCTTTATTTTTTTTTCTTTTTTTTTAAGATTTATTTTTTTTATTTATTTATACAAGCACTGGGTATAGTCAGAAGCGTGGGAGGGTGAGAGAATTCACTAGAGCCAGAATGGGGAACAGAACAGGCAGACTGACGAAGTACACTGCTGAGGGGAGCAGCAGGCGAGACAGGAGAGGTCTGCGCGCCATGTGGGACCCTTGTGGTGGCCAGAGATCGAACCCCTACTGCAGAGGCTGCGGGCAGCTTCGCAACCCAGCGCTCAACTGCTGCGCCACCAGGGGAGGACCAACACATATTTTACAAGGGTTTGTTGCCCACTAGAGAAAAAGGCGAAAGACAACGGAGGGAGTTTTATGGTTTTTTTAAAGTAAGTGGGGCATTCGACTACAGACCGCCTCATGTTCAGCGTCAATCACTCTGCCACTCATGTCCCCCCATAAGGAAATTTTGGCACATGGTTTCCATTTATTTGTTCTATAAAATACTTATTAGACTCTTTACTGTGCATTAGGCAGATATAGGCAGGATGGATTCTGCAGGGAACAAAACAAACCATGTCTGTTAGTTTCTGTTGTTGCCCTAACAAATTACAAAAATGTAGTGACTTACAACACAAATTTATTATCTTGCATTTATGGAATCAGAAGTCAGACCAGTTTTACCGCACTAATTTCAAGGTCACATGTAGGTGGGTTCCTTTCATATACTCTAGGAGAATATTGATCTCCTTGCCCTCCAGCTTCCAGAGATCACTTGCATTCCAGTGTTCATTGTTCTATTCAAAGCACATCACCCCAACTGCCCCTTCTCTTATCTCTTTGCTGTCTTTAGACCTCTTGACTCCTTTTATAGTCCCTCTTGTATGGGGTCCATGTGAATATTTTTGGCCAACCTGGAAAATCCAAGAATACCTTTTTTTTTGTTTTTGTTTTTTGTTTTTTTTTTATAAATTTTATTGTTATATTCCCCATACAATTGCAGCCCCCCCATTCTGACCCCAATCCCTCCCCTCCCGCCCCCGCCCCCCTAAAAGTGTCTCTGGTTCATAGTTTTTTGTTGATTTTGATTTTCACTTTCTTATAGTTATTCATTTTCCTGGTCCCTTATTTAAGTTTTCTAGATTCCTGCTATGAGTGAGACCATCCGGTATTTTTCTTTTTCTTTTTGGCTTATTTCGCTGAGCATGATCCCTTCCAGCGCCATCCATGTTGCTGCAAATTGCATGTCTTTATCTTTTTTGAATGCTGAGTAATATTCCATGGTATATATGTACCACATCTTCTTGATCCAGTCATCTATTTTTGGGCATTTGGGTTGTTTCCAAAGCTTAGCTATTGTAAACAGTGCTGCTATAAACATAGGGGTGCAGGTGTTCTTTGGAATTGATGTTTCTGTGTCCTTTGGGTAAATACCTAGGAGTGGAATTGCTGGATCATATGGAAGCTCTATGTTTAGTAGGTCCAGAAATCTCCACACAGCTCTCCACAGTGGTTGGACCAGTTTGCACTCCCACCAACAGTGCAGAAGAGTTCCTTTTTCTCCACACCCTCGCCAGCATTTGTTGTTGCTAGTTTTTTTAATATGTGCCATTCTCACTGGTGTAAGATGGTATCTCATGGTAGTTTTGATTTGCATTTCCCTGATGGCAAGTGATGTTGAACATTTTTTCATATGCCTGTTGGCCATTTGCATTTCCTCTTCAGAGAAGTTTCTTTTTAGCTCTTCTGCCCATTTTTTGACTGGATTATTTTCTTTGTTGTTGTTGAGTCTCATCAGCTCTTTGCAGATTTCTGTGATCAGTCCTTTAGGGAAATAAAGTCTTTAATGCGTCCTACCCGATCCGACGACCTGGAAACCCAAAGTCACTCTCAGAGCTGGCCGGACGCTGCTGCTGGCCAAGAGCCCAAAAATGGAGAGAGCCCCCAAAGCCCACGTGTCTGCCTTTTGTATCCACCTGGCTGCTTAACCCCACCCTCAGGTCCCAGCCACCTTCCCTTTGGTGGTGATGGGATTTGGAGTTCCCAGTGTCTTTGGCTTTGACCTGGGGTGGGGGTGGAGTCCACAAAGCCTATATGGAATTTGCTTTGGGACATCCTTTTCCCCCTAACATTGTGACCTGCATTGGCATGAAAAGAGGAGGCAAGTGAGCACACACACGTGTGTGCACACGTGTAGGTTCTGTATCACATGGGCAGGTGGCAGGACAACTTTTGTTTTTTTTCTCCCAACCACAATACTTTATGATGTTTAAGTTGCATTTTGTTCCTGATCAGAGGTCACTCAAGATGGGTCATTTAGGCCCATAAATTATAAGTGCTGCAGTCAGGGATTTGGAAATAAATCAGGGATAACAAGCTTCCTCATTTAGTTTTGTCTACTTCAGAGCCTTTAAAACATCACAGTTTTTCTTCTTTGTAAAGTTAACTTGTTTCTGAACTGAAATTTGAGTATTACATCTTGCACATCATTTGAAATACAAACACTGTATTTAGTTGTATATTAAAACATCCTGCAAGAATCTGCTTTGTTGATTAACCTGACTAACTGGCATCCCCGATAAGGGACTTTCGGCTATTATCTGACAGATAAAAGGCAAGCCGTGGCGGTGACTGCAGGTTGAAGTCAAGCACCTTTGTCTGAAAGTCGTTCAGGTGACTCACTGGGCACAGTTGGACCCAACTTGTTTTTTCTTACTGTATAAGCTTAGTGTGAACTTTAAAAAAATCAACTGTTTGCAAATTCTTAATCCTTTTTCTGCCGCAATCTTATTTTTACCCTCCCTTTAGTTTTATTGTCTAGCAACAAGTTAACCAAGACTTACAAATAATTTAGGTTTCCCCTCTCTTTCAGGGGAATAATTTCACTCTAACCTTCTGTCTCATTTCACCAGTAACTCATCTGTTAAAGCAAAGGCATTGCTACCATAGTTAATTGCTACTTTGACACACCTCATTTTCTTTATTTCTCAAGAACAAAAGGCTAATAGAGGAGAGTGTAGCCTCAACTTTTTGGAAACATGCAACTTTCACTACTTTAATATATAATTGGTTTCTTTGCTTCATGCATTATAAAGACAAGGAGGAAAGCTGAGTTCTCCCCAAGCCAGGTGTTTCTTGTTGGCAGCCTGCTCCCTAATGACTCTGCTCTCATAGAGCAGCTGCCTACTAGTCAGCTTTGTATGGCCTATTGTTGCTGCACACCCTCGTTAATACACATGCTGCCCGGGGCAGACCCGGAGAATGACATCAACTTGCTTATCTTAGAAACCTACGAACCTGACGCAGGGTGCTGAGGTTGGCTTGCATCTGCCTGGCCAACTAATTGTGAGCTCTCTGGCCTATGATTGGCTGTTCCTCCTCTCAGTAATAGGTTAAGCAAAGACATTGCCATTCCATCTGTTCAACCATTCATTGTTCTTCTTGCCTGCCTGGAAGTCTGCAGCTAAAATTGTGTTAAGGAGTTACTGCTGAAGCTGCTACAGAAACCAATGTCTTTGTATTTTCCTGCTAACGTGAGTATCTGTGCTACTTAATGCCTTGAAAGTTAAACTTTGCCTAAATAGAGTATTAATTTAAACGCTGTAAAGATAGAAAGCACCTGAAAAGAAAGCCTGCAAATTATTGCACAGTGCCAAAATAAAACAACAGAAACTTAGATGCTCTCTGTAAAATATGTGCGTGAAGCAGATTTTTACATTTTCATATTCTGGAGTTACTGCTTACAGCTTCGTGAGCAATTGCAAGGCGTCCCCCCTTTGGGACTGAAAGATAAGTTATATGTCCTGATACTTTGATAAGCGATGAATTTTAATGTTGTCTTCTCAAATTCTTAACATTTCTCAAGATGTCACTGTTCATACCCAGGTGCTGTGAAATGAGAATAAAATTAGATATATTTTACCATTGTCCTAAAAATCTAGCTTGGGGAGATGGATTGATGTAGGTAGATGTTTCAAACAGCTTGTTTTAAATATGATGATTAAGCATTCATTTGCTTTGTCAGCAGTTTGAGTATTCATGTACAGTTTCTAGTTTCTTTCCTCCCACCTTCTTCTCCCTCCCCAACCCCCACCCCCCGCATTAGTTTCAGATATTAGATTGAAGATGTCATTCCAAGAACTATTGCTTTCAAGAGTTCTGTAATGAGCGAGGGAGGAGGAGACAAAGACTTTCATCTTTCAGTTGGGAGGGGGAAAAAAGAACATAAAGGGTTAAAAGGAGGTTTTCATTTCTACCACATGCCCTATTGTGTGAACATATGCATAAGTCTATTGAAAGTTTTCAGAAGATGGGCAGGCCACCAGTTGCTGGTCTCCTGCAGTTCCAGTAGACATCTGTTGCCCCAGAGCATTAACCAATCTGTTCAAAGGGACATCCTTCCTTTGTTAGCTGGGGGGGTGCAGACACCCGCATTCACTGAAATACAATGGTAATTAAATACACAGAGGCTACAGCAGTAGGTATTTATTACATATTCATTATTTTATTTTCATTGTTCTCATAGTATTACCATTTAGATAATAACCAGGACCCACTTTTTAGTATTGTAACTTTGTGTTATAAACAAATACATTGATTTACCAAGTTTGTATTCTAATAATCCTAATCCTAATAATAATTCTAATAATCCTAAGTGTATCCAGGATACTCTTTAGAATAGTTTTTTTTTTATTTATTTGAAATGAAAGATGATCCAAGTCATCTAATGAAACCTTTCAGAAAATCTACTTACTAAATGGGATCTGTGTATATGCAACAAATTTCTAGTAAATAGCCATTATATCATAAACCTACATCCATCTAATAGAAAGCTTCCTTTTAGCTATTAAAACTTTTTGGTGCAGTTCATCATCATCTACAAAATGAACATTTAGTTATTTTTCAACAAATAGTATACTTTTGAACTTTGTAGTTCTTTGGCAAGGAAAACTATTTCTGTTTCCATTACAGTACGGGGAGGGAGTGTATCGCTTTTAAGTTTAGACATCTGTCTTCAGATCATTGTATTTTTTTCCCCAGTACCTTTTGTGTTCATGAATATAGTATGTAAAGGCCAATTGTAATGGCTCCCTGATAGAAAGCTTGAAAGGTAAGCCATATTTCTTGGAGGTTTTTGATTAGTTAGTATGGTAAGGTAACCTCTGGTCTATTACGTGAAAGTTTGTTTATGGTGCTTCTTCATGAAAAGAGGAAAATTGTCTTTACCAGTTAATACTTGACTGAAGATGATATATTTGCATGTGAATAAATGCAAAACCTGAAAGCCTGAAATAGTTTAAACAAAATAGTTGACAAATGTAGGAGAAAATACTTTCTACCTTACATGTAATAATAAATTTTGTGAGTTATTGGGGTCTTTGCTGTTTTCTTCTTCAAAATCATATTGATCATTTTTAAGACAACAAACAAAACTAAAGATTATACCATCCTTTGTCCTAAGATCTCTTATAATTGCTTGTAAGTTTTGCACATTATTTTACAGCAGATGGAAATCAGTTTCGTCAGTTTTTAAATCCTTAGACTAGCATTTAAATTATTATTGAGTGATTTCAAGATATTGCCAAGTTTTTTTTTTTTAAGTGCCATATTATATTAGGGCAATATTTTACTAATTATGAGTAGGTAAGGAACCACTTTAGGGATTCAATTTTTAAAACTCAAATCTTTACCATGCAGGTAAAAGCAAATCAGGTTATTTCAAATTTGTATATAGGGAGAAAATACACAGTTTACAGGCCTGGTAACTAAACACATTTGCCCTGAATTGTACTACTTCCTATTTGGTCTGTTAATTTATAGAAACTAAAAATTATTTAACTGCTTATGGAGGGTAAGAAGACTTTGGATAACTTTATCTGAGCCAATCCATGAAGTTTGGAAGATGAACAGGGCCTGTTAGTGTGAAAATAAAAGGTCAACCAGAATCTTTTAAACAAAATTAGATTTTGATTTTTTTAAATGTAGGGTCAAGGTTACATTTAGCCTTAATTACTTAACATAATGTTAGCCCAATTATTGTTAACTTTTTATTTTAGTAGTATATATAGATTATATGAATTATCACAAGTTAAAGGTGGGTGGTACTCGTTAAGTACATTTGTGTACCAGTGAGTTTTATATGATTTAATACATAAAGCAAGCAACTGATAATCTCATTTTTTTCTCTTTTATCATTGTAGCCATATAATAAAATTATGTAGCAGAGCAGATTTATGTAGTGTCATCAACTTTTTTTATTAGACTGAAGGTGACATAGGAGGAATAATGTAGTTTTTTAGGGCAAATACTTCATAGTTTAAAAACTTTACAGTATTTGGTTTTCTTTGAAAAATGGGAAAAACTAAGAAAAATTTCACCCATTCTTTCAACAACATTTCATTATAATGTTCCCCACTGGCTGTATTTTCATAAAGTATTCATCATGTTCAAAACAGTCCAAAAGAAAAACCCTACAGTTCAATATTAAAATAATATTTCCTCATTCAATTCGGGGATTTGGTCAGTGAGTCATTATCTTGAAGAATTATCTCACAACAGCACTTATGCAAAACCCAAACTTTTCAGGGGAGATCAAAAATGTTGTCCATTAAATACACTTCCTGCAGTCAGAGCAGATTGTGGGGTTTACAGAACAATGATGTCGGAGCTTCCAGATTGGTTTGGCAGCTGCATTGTTCTCAGAGGGTAAACCAGACGCACTTAAGTCCCAGTCTCTTTTATAGGCTTTTGTTCATACCAAATTATTCTTTCACTGTGCTAGCATTCATGATGGCATGTTAAGAGAGTGCAGCTTAGCAACCAGCTTCTGGTTGCCAGGCAGCCCAGCTTCCAATAGGTTTTCCTTGTTGAAGATACTTTGGGTGGTAGCTCTGGGAAGGCCACAGTGCAGATTTTCTTTTAACTGTATCCCTTTATTAGCATGCTGTTGTGATTTGTTACATGCATTATGGTGTCAGTATATTACAGTAGTTAATAAATCACTTGAGTGTAAAGATTTGCTTTCAAAATCCCTTCCTTTAATTCTAAATAATTGGGCTCATGCATATCCACATTAATAGAAAAAAAAAATGGAGTTGGATACAGCCTCATAATGGAGCAGATGTAAAGAGAACTCTCCTAGGAAATATTTCTTTTAATCACTTGTGCAACTGGGAACTAGGAGAGTTTGATGTTTCTTTAAAACTAATGAATGCTATATTAGAAGAACAGTGATATTAAGTGTCTCTGTCTTCTCAAGGGATAAAACCTGAAGAAACTCATGTAGGGCGTTCTACCCTGAAGGAGTTTTTTAAGCGTATTGTTATCGAGCTAAAGATTCCATGTCCTTTGCTCTAGTATTTACCATAGTTAATATAATTTATTTCATTATGTAGAAAACGCTTCACACACTAATAAGTTTACCAAGTATGCATTCAGATTTGTGATTTCTTAGAAAATCACTTAGCATTCTCTCTTAACATTTATATAATAGTCCCTTTCTAGTGTAAATGGGACAAGAAGAGCCTTATAATCAAATGTTTTTCCAATTTTCTTTTTCAGGTTATTTAAATAGCCGTTTTATGACAATCTCGAATTCATCTACCACTGGCTGAGTAATGTTATTCGTGGTTAGAACACTGGGATTGCCTTAATAAGCAAACTACTGGTGTGAATATAGCCCTTACAATGCAGCACAGGAGAAACTAATTTTATTTTGCTAACCTATTCCTGGTAGAGAAATAACAATATACTTCAAGGAAAACAGTAAAACTGCAAAAGCATTTGAAAACAGTGAAAGCATTCCTATAAGGGAAAAGTAGGAGAAAAGATGACTTTTTAACCAAATGCAGATAATGGTTAACTAATTACCTGTTATATCAGAGTAATTTTCTGCCATAAAATTTAAAAATTAAGATAACACTGTTTATTCAGCATGCTAAATTAAATTATGCTGCTAATTTTATTGGAAATGCTTCATTTCTCTACTGTCTATCAGTGTGCATAGGATAGAAGAGGCCATTTTCCTCTTAATAAGAATAGCTTAACACTAAAAAATTGCATTTTATTACTCTGTTCGATATTCACAAAATAAAGATTAGGGCAAACCTAGTCATCTCTTAATGGACTAGGATTCACTTTGGAATTGGTGGCTGTTGTGGAATCTGTGCTTTTTCATCACCGTATCTAAATATTTTTGAAACAGCTTTAATTTAGATTGTTGTTAAGTTTGATCCAAATCAATGATAATTTTTTTCAATGCTAGTAAGTTAATGTTTTTCGTGCCACGTGGCTTTCTCTTTAAAAGAATATTTATAAACGCTTATGAATTCTTTGAGAGCTGATGTGCACAGCCTCTTCAGCATATCTAAGACATGCTTGGTGGTGACCTCCCGGGTCCCTGTAGAAACACAGGCCTTTCTTGGAGTGGGAAAAGCTCTTCCGCGAAGGATGAGGAGGAGCATGATAACAGTGGGGAAGGCATATGGGTTTTGGGCTCTGGCAAAACTGGGCAGAAACACCAGTTCCTGACAAAACAAGCCCTAGACTTGTCCACAGGGTTGAGGCTGCTGGAGAGGGAGGCAGGGGTGGGGTGGGGTGGGGCGGGGAGGGGCTCCGTGATGTGTGCTGGAGGCTGAGGGCGCCCCAGGTGTGGTGTGGTGGTGGCTGTCTGAGGCGGTGTAGACCTGTTTCCCTAGATCGTGCCCCGCGTTGTAAACCAGCGACCTCTCCATTAATTCAATAAATGAAGTTGAAGAAGTCTAGCCCCCCTTCATCCGAGGAAAGGGGTGGGTGTGGCAGGTGCGCCCCGTCGGGGCCGCCCAAGAGGAGGTAGCGGGAACCCCGGGCCCCAGGGCGTGTGAGCTTCTGACCGTCTCCCCTCTTCCCCTAGGAATACGGGGTGCTGTGCGTTCAGGAATACAGGAAAAACGGCAAGGTGGAGTCAAGCACACGGAACAGCCTCATGGGCTTGAAGGATCACCTGGGGCACGACCTCGGCCACCTGTACGCGGAGGGCACCGACCCACATTTAAGCACGACCGCACCTTGGCCCGTGGGGGACCCGCCGGCCATGGAGAAAGCCCAGCCCGGGCTGGACGCCAGGGAGGCGGCCGACGAGAGCGCGAGCTCGGGGGACTCGGAAGGCAGCGCGCTCTCGGACGGCGAGGCCGAGCCCCCGCGGGGCGCCCCGCGCTTCCTGGCCAAGGCGCACCGGCAGCTGTGCAGGTCTCCCGGGCTGGAGCCGCACATCCTCAAGCGCAACGAGATCCTGCAGGACTTCCAGCCCGAGGAGTCCCCGGCGCCGGCCCCCGAGGGGAAGAAGCCCCCCGACGTGGTGCGCGAATACCAGACCAAGCTGGAGTTTGCGCTCAAGTTAGGCTATTCCGAAGACCAGGTCCAGCTCGTGCTCCACAAACTCGGTACCGAGGCTTTAATCAACGACATCCTGGGAGAACTCGTCAAACTGGGAAATAAAAGCGAGGCCGAGCCGTCGGCGAGCACCGCCCGCAGCGCCGTGCGCGAGGCGGCCTCCCTGGAGGCCCAGCGCGCGGAGTCTCCCCTGCAAGAGGTGGCCACGGACGACGGCGAGAATCTGAGGCCGATCGTTATCGACGGCAGCAACGTGGCGATGAGGTGAGTGGGGAAATCGTCGCTGGGGATTGATTGCCGAGCCTTCTTGAAAGGGCGCTGCTGGCGGTGGAGCTGCTGCTGCGCTCGCAGTCATTAAAGTCAGGCCTCGCTTGGGCCGCATCCCAACCCTGGCGCACATTTCCCTGCCTGTGTGTCTCGTTTGACTTTCTCCCTCCTGCCAGAGCACGCCCCTGTTCTCTCCCCATCTGTCTTCCCGAATGGAGGCCCCACCTTGCCCCCCACCATCCCAGATCAGTCTTTATTGGTCTCATGTGGCTGCATTTCTAGTGTATAAAAATTACCGAATGTTCCTCAAGTTCATCACGACTTTTAAATGAAGAAGTTGAGTTCGATAAATTCAACAGTTTGGGGAGCCAGTCGATTAAACAAGCTATTCTACATGAAATCAAACAACCGTCGGGAAAATCCACACTTTCGTTGTGCTTTATTTTTTATTTTATTATTTTTTTTTTGGCCTTTTTAAAGAAACTCACCTATTGATTTGGAAAGAAATCACAAGCTATAGTTACATATTTTTTTTGGTTCCCTTTAAGATAGGCAGTTCAAAATAATTATTTAATGACTGGGGAAAGCACCCATGAAATACTTTTGGGTGGATTTGGATGGCTCAAAATTTAAAGCACATTACAATTAATGTATAGTGAAGTGTCTGCGATATTTAGAGCAGGTTGAAAAGAAAGCTATATAAGGGCACCAGTTCCTCTTTCAGAGAGCTTGGAATTTCATGTATTGTTCCTCAAGAGGTGGTCAGAGGATACCTATCACATGTCTACCACATCTGGGGAACTTGCCACAATTGTGTGATCTAGAGCAGTGCTATTCTTTTTTTATTTTTTTAATTTTATTTATTTTTGTGTAGAGGAACTGTGGTGTAGGCCAGAGGTGTGGGGGGTGGGAGGGGTGTGTGAGAGGATTCACCAGAGCCAGAGTGGGGAGCAGAACAGGCAGATTGACGAAGTACTGCTGAGAGGAGCAGCGGGTGCGGCAGGAGAGGTCTGCGCGCCATGTGGGTCAGCTCCCTGGCCGGGGATGAACTTAGGCCAGATTTGTGCCTTGAGGGTGATAGCACTGATGAGACTTACCTCTAGGCCACCAGGAGGCCCAAGATCAGTGCTATTCAATGGAAGTACAGTGTGAGTCACAGGAGTCATTTTCTGATTTTTGGTACCAGCATTAAAATGTTAAGAGAAGGGCCTCCCCGGTGGCACAGCAGTTGAGCGCTGGGTTGTGAAGCTGCCTGCGGCCTCTGCGGCACCGGTTCAATCCCCGGCTGCTCCCCAGCCACCAGAGGAGGGTCCCACATGGCGCGCAGACCTCTCCTGCCGCCCGCTGCTCCCCTCAGCAGTGTACTTCGGTCCTTCTGCCTGCTCTGCTCCCCGCTCTGGCTCTGGTGAATTCTCTCACCCTCCCGTGCTTCTGACTGTACCCAGTGCATGTATAAACAAAACACACAAATAAATAAATAAATTAAATAAATAAATAAAACATGCCTCTATTAAAAAAATATTAAGAGAAATAGGTAAAATTAATGTGAATAATATATTTTAGTTAGGATAAAATATCCTCAACATGTAATCAGTGAAAAAAAAAAAAACTTGAGATATTTTTACATTGTTCCTTTCATGTTAAATCTGAACACTGGGTATCTTACCCTTATATCTTAGTCTGGATCAGCCATACTTCAGGCGCCCAGTGGCCACATGTGGCACATGGCTGCCATATTGGGCAGTGTAGTTCCAGAGACTTGCCAGGTCCAGATCCGAGTGTAGCCTAGGCATCTCCTTTTGTGACCAGGATCCCCGCTAATAATGACGCCTGCTGAAATTGGAGAGCCACTATCTTTAGTAGATGACAGCCGGTCATTCTGCATACGGTACTAGAAAGACCAAAGTGTAATCCTCAAAATAACCTTTCCAGGTGGAAGCAGTATTATCTTTCTCTCACTTATGTGCAAATGAGGGTTTAAATCATCTGCCCCAGGCAAAACATAATTCAGGCCCAAATAGGACTGACTTCAGTGTCTCCATACTTTTTTCATCGTCAGTGAAAGACAAGAAGAAATTGAGATGGTTTGAGCCAAATCTTTCAGACCCTTCGGTGCCAAACTGGAGAACTTAAACTTGGCTCTAACTGAAGATTCAGGAGGGGAATGTCAAAAATAGGGTGGTACTTCATACAGATAATCTAGCAGTGATGTTTCAAGCAGGATTATAGGAGGTAAGAGAGCTATTGGGATGCAAACCATCCTTTCTGATATGGTAAAAGATGGCCTTCATCGTCATGGAGGTGTGAAGTGTGCACTTGTCCTGCAGTAAAATAACCTCTCCATTGTTTAATCTTTCCAAAACTTGGCTGAAGAATGGTTTTTGGTTTTGTTTTGTTTTGTTTTTATTATTGTTCCTTAAAATAATCCAGAACTCGTGGATGGTTATCTTAGCAATGTGATAATATGTAAGGCCCCGAAATCATGAAATGCCAAGGCAGAGAGTAATAGGTTGGGGTGATAGGTCCTGTGATAGGTCCATTCACCAGAGTCACCAGAGGGGCTCTTTAAAAACATGCCCTCCAGGACTCTGCCTTTGGAGACTGATGCCCTGGGACCATCGTGGTGCCCAGGTAACTATCTTCAGAAGTGCCAAGGTATTTCTGTCGCACAGCCAGTGTTGAGAACCTCTCAGCAGAGAAGGTGTTACTAGCTACAGGTCGGGAGGAGGTAGAGCAAGGTGATGGCCAGAGAAATCGAGAGACACACGATTGCCCTTGAACTCGGGGAGGAAGAGGCTGCAAGGGGAGACTGTCCTGTGGGTTTACTAGAGAAAGACCAGAGGACCTGACAGCCAGCAGGTAGGCGCCTGCCAGGGTTCAAGACTGCATCTCAGGATGCTAGGAAATGGAGGGCTACAGCTGGGCTGTGAGCCCAGAAAGGTGACAGGAAGGAAAGAAACGGGAGGAAGAGTTGGTAAAAGGAGTTTGCTTCGTGAATGAGACTGCATAAGCCACGAGGACAGGGGACAAGGACCGCTCTACAGGAGAGGAAGGGCGCGGTAACAGGAAAGTCTTCCTTTCTAGAGCCAAGATCTGAAGGAGGAGACAAGAAAGGCGCACGCGGAGAATTTGGCGTTGGAGGGAAGTACATTTGGAACAGGCAGAAACAGGCCACAGGGGGAAAACAGCCTCAGGTTTATAGAACTGGAGCTCAGGGAAGAGAATTTCTGGGAGGGATGTCATTCAGAGAAACGCTGTGGCAGCGGGGTTAACCTCACGTGCACTCACGTGACCAGAACCCAGTTCCCCAGGCAACGATAAGCTCCCGGACAACTGAAAATTCACATAAAACTCACCGGCTGCTCATCCCACCCAGTGAGAATGAGCCACAGGAAGACTTTGCTGCAAAAATAGATGGCATAATGCAGGCATTCCACACAGCCAGTCCTGATGTAATGATAAAAACAAACTTCTACCACTCCCGCCACCTTCCGGCTCCACCCCGTTTGCCTGGCTGTGAGGGTGGGACCATGCCAAGTGTTCCCTCCTCACCCAGCATTTAGTTTAACCTGCTACTTAAACGGAATTGTTTCAGGCATTTCGGGAAAGAATAATTTTTAGCCTAGCACCATTTTTCTGTCAGTCACAATAAAATGTGGTGCCACGTCCATAACTTTGGAAGTGCCAGCACTCATGAAAATGCATGATGAACTTGTACTTTCTGCCATTTTGAAGATCTACATAAAGTAAAAAAGTCTCTTAAAAATGCATAGCTACTTCAGCTCCAAAAAATCTTAATTTAACAAAAATGCAAAGATTTTTTCACTGTTTCATGTTGCATAAACTATAATACTTTTGAAAGTAATACCCTGCTCATAAGTGTAGCAGATCTATTATGTAATAAATGCATACATATAATAATAAATTTTAACTATATGTAAATATGGAGGTGAGTTAAGAACAGAATACTATTTTATTTCTTTTCTGATCTCCCAGACAGATTCCATTCCCTAATGTGAGATGAATTTATTTTAGCTTCATTTAAATGCTAGTTATGGAACTGACAGATATAAATGATTCTTCAGATGCAAATTAAAAGTAGGAAAGCAAAGTCATGCCAAAATTGATAGTTAAAAAACACACATTTTATTCTCTGCATACTTTGTGATTCTGAGCAAATTCTTTACGCTTGCCAACTTCAGTTTGCCAAATCATAAAAAGGGGAGTTCTTCTCTTGTAGACTTGCTGTTAGAACTAGGGACAGTTGATACCAAGTGTCTGACATGTAATAGGTCCTTAGTAAATAAGTTATTATTACATTAAAGAGTCAGATTATAGTAGCTAATATAATGAGCACTTAGTTGTCCTAGTTTTATCATGCAGTGTTTAACAAACATAGGAACAGTCCATCTTGTTCTTGGGCCCTCTGGGTATATTCAATTTTAACTTCACGCTTTAGCGCCATTGGTTTTCAGTGGTGATTTTACAGTTTCGTAAGAGAGACTTGGTCTTTATAGAGACACCCCAAATTGCTCTGGGACAAGACTGTGTTACCTGGGCTCTCAGATCTTCAAGCACAGGTCCCCAAGTTGCAGGGATCCTATGTTGCCTTGTGGGGGAGTAGTTCAGTAAGATTCTGTTGTCAACATGTCACGTTGAAAGATACTCTGGGTAAGTTTATCGAATGAGCAGTTCATGAAAAATTGACAAATACCCAGAACTTAGTCTAGCATGATTTGCGATGGTTGTTTCACTGCTGGGTGTGAGCAAAGACGACCTAATTTACAAGAATGGAAAAGAGTAAACTAAGTTTAGAGTCAGTGCTAAGCCTCTCCCTAAAATATTTCAAGCTTTCATCCTCCCCCTCTGGTTGTTGGTGGTAACTGGGATGTGATATATATACCTGAGGCTGGAAACTGCACACCTGAATCCTACAGTGTTGTAAACTTTTGTAACCTCAAGGAAAAGAAAATTTTATGGGGGGCGGGGGGAGAAGAAATTTTTTCTTTCCTTTTCCTGTATCAGTGTCTTTATTATGAGTTCTACAGAACAAAAATACAGAACAAAATACATTATTTCATCTAATCCTTACCAAAAAATTTCAAGCATTCAGTAAGAACTTGGATTCTGAAACATGAAACAAGATTTTTATGTTTAATGGCGCTAGACTAACAACTTTTGGCAAAAGATGTATTTAATTATAGTTAAATAAATTCTCAGTAATTTAGGAAATTGGTCATTCAGCAAATAGGCATCTTAATCAAACACTTGATACTACGGTTATACCACAGAACGTGTACTTAAAAAAAAAAAAAAAACAGAGGTAAACACAAAACTAATATCTATCATACTTCTGTAACACAAGAAATTCTTGTGTTATTTTCCCCCAGATAGTTTTGTGATTCTCCAAAATTTGATGATTCCATTAAACTTGAGGTAGTTCAGCAGTGGGGTATAGAATTGGTAACCAAAAGTTGAAATCTACATTTCTCCTTAAATCCAGTGCTCTTTCAACTTCCCTCCAGTTTTAGGTTCACTTGACATGTCTGTTAGGAACAAAGTCCAGTCCTGGGAGCCTTGAGGGATGGGACCATGTCTGATAAGCTGGTGTCAGAGCCCTTGATTTCCTGACAGTCCTTGATCGTTTCAATGTGCTTCGATGGCTTCGTCACCGACTTCATTCCAGTGAACTCTTTCCATATCCCCCTCTAGCAGCTACCAGATACTATATACCATAAAAGTGGTGAACAAGAAAGCCCCAGAACCTGGCAGTGTAGTGCTCTGTCTCAGTCAGCTTGCCAAGGTTTCTGGATTTAGAACAAACATCCTGGCTGGCGGCCCTGTTGCTGCCTGTTTCTGCAGTTTTCGGAGATACGTTATCTGCCAACAACTCCACGTGGACCAGCAGCCTCCATGCTTGTGTCATCTCTCTGTTAGTGATAGGGAACCACCAAAAGAATGTGGAAGGGAAGGGAAGAGCGGCATCAAATTTGCCTTTAAGAAGCATCACTCTGTAGAGACGTTTAGAGGAGGATTCAAGCGCTAAGATTGGAGACAAGGAGACCTACTTAGGTTTGAAAATACATGCGAAAGTTAAATTGTGGACAACGCCCGGAAAAAAAGATGCACTAAGAATATCTTTGCTTCTACATACCAAGCAGATAGCACCCAACAGAGAAATAAAGCAGCCGTTTGCTTGAGAATTTACACCCAGTCCCCCCACCCCCAAAAAGGCTGGTGTTAGAAACCAGCTGGTGTTAGCACAAATCTGGATGTTCACTAGGATGTACAAAAGCACTCCGGCGAATCGTTTACGCTCCTTCCTTAAAGTTTGACTAGAGATCAGATACAGACTTGAGAGTCAGAATATGATCAGAGAAAATGTATGCATTGACCTAGTTTTCCTAATTCTTCCTGGGCTACGCCTCCCTCTTTACAGTACACAAGCAGAACTTAGCAGTTTGTGTGAACAGGTTTTAAACTTTCTGATTAATCTTCCAAACGGCACAAGTCCTCTAACACATCTGACCTGGTTTGTGAAATTACATGAACTTGAACACTCTTTTCAGTGTGGATTTGGCTATCAAAGGCGGTGTTACCTGGCCTCTCAAATCTGACCCAGTGATTTGTTGAGCTCTTGCCCTGTTGCCTGGTAACAATTTAAGGACAGCCCCAGCTTAGAGTTAATGAGGGCCTCCTGGCAGCTGGTCCAGGCATTGGGCTTAGACTGCAAGGAAGACTACGAATGGCCAGAGGAAATTCACATTTGGTGTTGGCCCTTCAGCAGAACTGGATCAGAATTAGGTGTAGCTCACTGGGGAGCACCGCTACAGTGCGGGAACTGAAATGTGTCTAGTCCCAGTGGAACTACTCTGTAAATGTAAAATACATGCCAGATTTTGAAAACCTAGCACAAAAATATGTGAACTGAATCGATCATTCTTATCTCGATTATATGCTAAATTGGTAATTTTTTGATACATTGACTTAGATGAGACATTACTAAAATTAGTTGCAATTTATCACTTTTCTTGAGGTGCTGTACCAGATCATTTAAAATTATAAATGTAGTTCACATTGTTTTTTTCTTTGACAGCCTCCAACACAGTGGAGTGTTTTTTAAACCCCACCTCCATTCGGGCGTCACATTAGTTAAAAGGCAACTTAATGTCCCCCTACATGAGTGTCATAAGTGTTTGTTGCTGGTGAGTTGGCAGTGCCCACATTTCTCTTATTGTTGCGAAGAAAAGCCTCGAGACTAAGACTCAAAGAATCAGAGCTAGTTTTTCTGTTGTTCCGCTGTATCTATGTGGAGTCTGACAAAGACAAATATTAACTCTATCCCACTGCAGCTCTTTTTCGCTCTGGGTACATAATTCAAGTTATCACCAATGTCATGTATTTTAATAGACCAATAGGCCACGCACTTTCCTGTACATCAAATTTGCTTATTTAATCCCTAACCTTGGGTTCTTTAAAGTTAAAATCTCTTTTCACATGTCCAAAAGTGTTCATGTGTTAATTCAGTCTAAAATTTGCAAAAAAAAAAAATAAATAAAATCACATCACATCATCAAAATTGCCAAAAGAATACGTGGCTATATTAGTAATCTAGTGATCCGTGAGTATGTATTATAATGATGACATTGCTATTAATAGTGATTGTTGTGATTGATGTCCTGACTTTCCATAATATAATTAACCTGTGTCTGAATTTGAAGGCCTTTGGTGCTAGAGATTCAAATATGGCTCTGTTGTTGAAAGGGCTTCTCAATTCTCACTCTCCTTTGCTGCAGGCACCTTACTGACAAGCCCTGACCTCTGGCCTCAGCCTCATACGTGGCTTGATGTGATGGCCCCTTGAAGTCCTGGCAGCTTAATGCACATACTGACTCTCCCAACGGAGCGTCTGGGAAACTTATAGGTCAAGTGTTTCATTTGAATAAAAGGCGAGCAACAGAAGCTGTAACAGAGCAGCCCATTGTCTTTTTGGTTTCTTTAAAGAAAACTAACCCTGTTTGGTGATCTCTACCCAGCAAACAGGTTGCTCTAAAAAATCATGATTTACATTCTGTGTTGAATTTAAAGCTACTACAGATTTATCGTATTGGTTTTATTTTCGTTCCATAGCAAGCCCTTTTCCATCCCCTAAAATTTAGGATTAAGGGTCTTGAGAAAGTGAAGGGGCTAATTTCTTGAAGCCTTGTAGGTGCCAGGCACTCCGCAGGGTGCCTCATGGGGGTCACCATAAGCTAGGTGGGATTATCTCCGTTTTAAATGAGAAAATTGAATTCACAATAAGCAGCTTGTCCAGGGTTACCTAGAAAAGTGGTGAGGAAAATGCTGAAACTCACATCTAGTTCCAAAAACTGTTATTTCCACTATTGGCCTATACTTGAAAAACTTTGTTAGTAGTACAAGTAAACATGCCATTCTAGGTAAGCTTTTTAGACTTAGATTTCACTCGCATTCTGGAAAGACTTTTTGAAAGAATAGCTTTTCTTTGATCATAGAGTAACAAGCTGATTACATCCATTTTTTAAAGGAAATAAAAATCACCTAAGATTTCCAAGGTTCTTTCCGAGCATGACAAGCAACATGTTAATTCAAAGCAAAGACTCAAACTATAGCAAAATCAAGTTTCGGGAAGGAAAAAGATAATTGAAAGGAGACTCACCATGAAAAGAATTAAAAAGAGGCGCCGCCTGCAACAGATGCCCTCGCTCCCTGTCTGGGTCTCCCTCTGGTTTTCAATTACTCGACTCGTCTACACGGGGAAATGACAGTGATAATTGCTAACCTGCCCTTCTTGCACTGTGGTTAACCTGGCTAACGGCTTGTTTGTATGTAACTTAACAATGTAATGTGTGATACTGCATTTCCTAGATGCGGCTTACAGAACGGTTGGCCTTTGTCCCCTTTTTTAGGTCCCATATTGAGGCAAACTACACTAAAATATGTGGTGCCTGATTTATTTTTTCTGCATTGCAAAATAGACCATCATCTATTAACCATCACTGGTGACTAACTTAATGCCACATTAATAAACAGTATACTTTAGCTCTCTGGTGGGTAACATATATGGTGGGGTTATAACATATAGCAGACGCCATATTATTTCGATTGCTTGGGAACTACAACTGGACTGTTACAGATGTGGGGGACTCTAGGACTGCCCTGATCTGCCCTAGAATCCATTCCTATTAATTTAGGAAATGCGTCGGGGACTCATCCAGAAGGAGCACTGCTCCTCTGCAGAAAGGCTTCTAAGACTGCTCTCAGCAGTGCCTCTTCATGGTTATCCAGGCATGGGGAGCAGCCAGTGGAGCAGCCAGTTGGAGCGGGTACCTGAGGCCACTCCCTTGTGTGGGGGGTCACCTTCTGCCCCATCCTGCCTGTTTCATTAGTTAAGCAGAGTCCTCTTTCCATGCAGCAGCCAGTGTCCATGCTTGCGCACAGGGCTAAGAGCTGAAAACATGCTGTAGAGCTCATGCATAACTCTGCAGATCTTTCCAGAGTGCTGGGAAATAACTCTGAAGACAGGTGCTATCAGCTGGGCAAGAAAGATGCACTCTTACCACCCCAGTCCCACCCAGCAGTCCCGCATGACTTCTAAAAGGCTTCCGAGTCCCTAGAACACCAAAGGGATAGGGCTGATTCTCTTCCCATTGAGTAGAAAAGTAGGTTTCTATGGTCCTGTGGTTTCAGTCTCATTTTGCTGTTTAATCCTCTGACTCCTTGTGTTTCCCCTTCCTTCCACGTTATCAGAGCAACCATTCACCAGCCTTAATTCTAGGCCAGCCTCTTATCTAAATTCTCAGCCGCTTCGTTCCTTCCTCTTGATCACTTCTGCTGTCCTAGCCATGTTTTGCATTGAGTGTGAGGGTGAGTTTTGAGGTGGGGTCCATGTTAGTGTATTCAAATAAAACTGGCAGTTCTCCTTCTTCCTAGAACCCCCGGGAACCACCCACCCCAGAGTCATCATCTCCTTCTTCCAAGTCCTAGATGGAGGCAAAGAGAAGAAAAAGGGAGTCAAAGTAGCAAGAGCAGAAGGGGAGAGACCCTGGAGACAGAGAAAAATGAGCTTTCAGTTTCTGAATCTCCTCCTTCTGCTTCTTCCTTCTTTATGACTGGCCGGTTCATTCTTTTGCTTATTTCCCGAGCTCCAGAGATACCTTTTCCCATTCATTTTAAGGAGGTTTTTTCCTAAAAACCTCTGTAAATGGGACTATTTCTCGACTTCAAATGAGCCTCCTCTAGCCATTGCCCACCAGGATTTTTTTATGTAGACCTGTTCCAAACACGGCAGCCTTTTAAGAAACAGACCTGCTGGCAAGCTTCTATTTTTCAGCTATTAGAGCCAGGGGCAAATTGCATGCGCCCTTTGAGCCCGTATTACCCATTTTGCTCAATAGTAACTCTAATTTTACTGCAAGGATTTGGAAATTTCCCTGGGAACCCAACCCCACTGAGCCAAAGTGGTCAAAGGAGCACTTTTTTTTTTTATTTTTAGCAGACATCCAGGGACTCTTAAGTAAATCAAAGGTGGCCACACATCTTCCAACAAAATCACCCAGCAGAAGGATTCTCTGCGCTCTACCATCCTGACTGCCAAATTGTTAGAATAAAAAAACTCGAGACCCAAAGGAACATGCCAATTCATAAATATAGAATTAGCTCATTTTACTGCTGAGCAAAATACCATGAATTCATACAGATACAGTCCATAAATGACTGTAGAACTATTTTCTTCTCTACTGATAGGGAATTAAAGCTACAGTTTTCAAACACTCAACAGTTAATTTGCACAAGTAACTACAAGGTGCTTACTCAGACATCCTGTTTTTCATAATTTTTTATCTGCTTACTCTGTTTTTGTCATTTTTAAGAGAACCTCCTACTGTTGGCACCTTACATTGTATCCAGAACCTACAATCCCTCACATCCTTCCACACACCCGAGTAAGGTTAGATTCAGTTCAGTCTCCCACATCCTCCCAAATCTGTGGAAGTTCCCTCACCTGGTAGTAAGTGCTCAGGCTTTTAATACTACTCTTGAGGGTGGTTCTGGGTCCCGGTGGCTGCCAGACAACAGCAGCCATCCCAGGGATGTCCAAGATAACATTCATTTCCAGGACATGATCCAGGGAAGCCTGGCTGGGCAAGACCTGGAGAGCTGGGAGATACCCCCACACCCACCCCCCACTAACCTGCCTCTCCCTCCCTGCCCTCCACGCCCCTCCCCTGTGGGTGCAGAACCTACCTGTGGAGCTGAGGCTGGACCGAGCAGGAAAAGCCAACTGCTGATTTGCATGCAATGTGATTGCAAGTTACTGTGCAGTTTTGCTGTACCTGGGTGTGGTATGTTGCTGTGTTTTAGAGAAAGCACGCCTTCTCCTTTATAAAGAATTGCCAAATTGCTCTCCCAAATAGTTACACCAATTTACACTCCCACCTGTAATGTATGAGTTCCTGCTTTCACACATCCTTGGCAACATCTGGTGTTTGCAGACTTTATTTTTTCCAATCTGATGGGTGTGAAGTGATGTCTCATTTTGGCTTTAATTTACATTTCTCCACTACTGAACATCTTTTCATATACTTGTTGGTCATTTGGGTTTCCTCTTCTGTGGATTCACTGTTCATATTTTCTGCCTTTGAAAAAAAAAATCTGGTTACTCTTTGATGGATAGGAGTACTTTCTGTATTCTGAGTCCTAGCATTTTGGTTGGTCTTCTTGCACGTATCTTCTCTCAGTCTATAGCATTTTTATTTTATTTATGGGCTTTCTGCATAAAGAATTGTGTCCATCTCGAATGTGTCCATCTTTTCCTTGATAGCATATGATTGCATGCCCTCTTTAAAAACTATTTCCCTATCCTGATGTGAATGTCTACTGTAATTTCCTCTGAAAATTTTAGAGTATATTGTCAATGGGGTCTTTTTTTTTTTTAAGTTCTGAATTGGGTTTGCCGATGTATAGCAACATTAAATTTTGAACAATAACGGTCAGTATAATAACTGTCGAAGAGTATTCTCTGTATGACACAGATTCCTGGTGAGGGGTAAAATCTGGCCTACTACGCTGCCAATTTTTTTACTCTACTGTGTATTCTTAAAAATATCTTCTTTAATTTTGTGCTGGGTTTTGTTTCTCTGCATTAGATCAGGCTTGTAATTGAATGTTCCAGTCATGAATAGCCTTCCTAAATGTTTTCTGCTTCATCTGTCTGTCAATTAGCATGATTGTGGATTCTTGAAGTGATCTGTGATCTTCTGTATTACTCATATGGACACTGAGTTCACAATTATTATATGTTTCTTGTGACTTGTTCCTTTTTTATTATTATGTAATAACTTTTTGTCCCTAGTAATGTTTTGTCTTAAAATATATTTGCTTCTGGTGTTACTAGACCTTTCCTCTTGGTTTATGGTATGACAAATGCAGCAGTTAAGGATGTATTTGCTGCAAATAACAGAAAACTTGACTTCAGTTTCTGGAACAAATTCGGGGGGGTGGTTATTTTTCCTCTGATAACAAGATCAGGTAGACATAGGCCTACCTGCTCAGAATCTCAGGGTCTTTATATGTCTCTGCTTCCCATTCACAAGGTAGTACCTTTATCCTCTTGCTTTTTCTCCCTATGAGGCTTTATAGGGTGGGGTTGGCAGGTGGTGTAGCAGAACGGAAAGGAAAGACACTAAGGTACAACCTGTGTTCTTAGTGGTCACGGTCAGATCTCCTGTGTTAGCATCTGTAAAAGCTTGTGGCACTGGGATTGTAAATGGTTTGCTGTTGACACACATTTTCTGAAGGTTCTTTAGTTAGGAGCTGGAACTTCTATTTCTAGAGTGAGTACAATGTGACAATCATCTTAGCCAATGAAATCCCTCGGGGGAGGGGAGCAGCGGGGATGCTTATTCAAGTCCCCTTTTTACAGCCAGAAGCTCAAGTCTTTTTTTTTAAGATTTATTTATGCATACAAGAGCTGGGGTACAGGCCAGAGATGCGGGGGGGTGAAAGGATTCACCAGAGACAGAGTGGGAAACAGAACAGGCAGATTGACTGAAATACACTGCTAAGAGGAGCGCGGGCAAGTCAGGAGAGGTCTGCTGCACCATGTGGGTAACTCCCTGGCTGTCAGGGGATCGAACTCGTGCTGTAGAGGCCGCGGACTGCTTCATAGGCTGCGTCTTAACCCCTTGTGCCACCAGAGAGACCCTAGAAACTCAAGTCTTAGTAACCAAACCACATTGCTGACTAGCAGAGCAGGATACACTTGGATTTCAAAGCATTAACACAAAAGAAAATTACAGCCAGGCTTTAGGAAGTGGAGTTTTTATATTTAGGAATAATGTGTGTGTATATATGTATGTACATGTGTATATTTTCTCCTGAGAGATGATACCACATCATTTCCTACAGTAATTCAGAAGAATTATTACATTTCAGTATTTTCCGTGAAACCTAACATCACTTTGTATCACTTGCTGGGGCAATGGCAGGGTTATCAGGCTATCCTTCTTGTCTACATTGTGACCTCAGACTTCTCCCTCTCTCATCCCAGATGAACTGGGAGTTCATCTCTAGAACTTCCAGTGTGTTTGATTTCACTTCTAGTCTGCCCCCAGACCACTAGAACACATCTGTGGGAGCCAAGTCGTCTCTACATTTTTATTTATCATAGAAGAATTGGGGTATAGGCCAGGGGTGGAGGGGGTGAGAGGATTCACCAGAGACAGAGTGGGGAGCAGAACAGGCAGATCTACTGAAATACACTGCTGAGGGGAGCCTCAGGCGAGACAGGAGAGGTCTGCTGCGTCATGTGGGTATTTCCCTGGCCGGGGTTCAAACTCAGCCCATAGCTGTGATCGTGTGATAACGCTGAGACTTAACCCCTAGGCCACCAGGGGGGCCCTTTACAGATTTTTTTTTTTCCTGTCACTTTTGTACATTTGACTGAAATGATTCATGCTATGGTTGAGCCCCTTGTCTTCCCCCTTTCCAGATCAAGAAGAGCTTATAACTCAACTTTTACAAATTTGCAGTTGAAAATTCACTTCATTCTTCACTCATTAATCATTCCCAATTATGAAATGTTTTCCCGCACTCTTGATTTTCGACTCCTGAAGTTGGCCTTAATGTTTCTCTGGACACACAACTTCACCTTACCTTTGAGATGGCCCTTCCCCATTGTGATGACAGTCATTGTCGCTTACAAGTTTCAGTCAATTGAGCTGCATTTGGGTTCTGCTGTATGTTAACTGTTCTAAACTAATCTTTCAGCCATGGAAACAAAGAAGTATTTTCCTGCCGAGGAATAAAATTGGCTGTGGACTGGTTTTTGGAGAGAGGCCACAAAGATGTTACAGTTTTTGTTCCTGCTTGGAGAAAGGAGCAGTCCCGCCCCGATGCCCTTATCACAGGTAAGCCCGCGAGTCCCCCCTGCGCCCCTGCAGGCCCTTTGCCTGGCTGGGCTTTCCTTCAACAACGTGGCTCTTCTCTTTCTGTCACTTTTGTACATCGTTGATTCGGTATACACGGTTGCTGTTTTTGCTAGGGAGGGGGGCCTTAAGGTAATTTCTGAATTTGGAACTGTCTTCACTGTTTTAACTAGACCTTCATCTTTGCTATATAAGTCAGGTTTGTTCCCCCTTCATTCCTACGGAAACTTTTTACTTTGGAGTTTGTAAAATTCTGACCTTTAGAGACAACGCTCAGGGTCAGACGTGGAGACTCACATTCGAGATTTGACGTTTCCCACCACAGGACTTGGAGCAGCTCTGAGCCAATGTGCACCCCACTTTTCTCAATCTGCTCCGTGAAATCAGACTGGGGGTGGCAGGGGAGCAGTGGATTGACCCGGGAGACTCTGGGGCTGTGTCAAGTAGGAGGAAGCGACTTGATTCCAAAGAAGTAGCTGTGCCTGGATTTTACATTATTTTCTGATTTTTAAGAGTGTGAGTTTCAGGCAGAGATGTCTAGTTACTGCTTATTATTGTTGCTGAACATTTTGTTGAAGCTAAGTGAGTCCTAGTCAGCACCCAGCCCTCTCGTCTCTCTTCCACCTGAACATTGACAAAACCCGAGCAATGCGTGTGAAGAAAATTACACCTAAATCAAAAAACAGGAAGACCACCTACCATGTACCTGAAGGGAAGATATTTTTAGGACTTAATTTTTCTCTATAGTCATTAAGTCATTATTAATATGGCAGAAGACTAGATGGACTCCAGGACATGGACTCAGACACTTGACCCCATAAAGTGTGAGAAGGGAGGGGATAGAGGGTGAGGTGGGGTCAGCCAGCACTGCCAAGACCACACACCTAGGTGGCATTTTGGAAAAAAATATGCATTTATATATTTATTTCTGTGTACCCTTTATATTTATGCCATCCCTATCTGGCAGCATGTGACAGCACATCTCAGTGGATTGGAGATGAACTGTCCAAAATCAAACCATTAGAGACTAGTCTTTGAATAGCTGGGGAAAACCTTTGTAAATAAAAAATTGTTAGTATAAATTACAAAGGAAAAAAATAGATTTAATAACATCAAAATGTAAACTTTTGTATTTTGGAAGACTTGAAGATGATAATATTTTTTTTATTTTCCTAACCAAAAAATGCATTAAGAACCCATGCACTTCATATATAAAGAGCTTTTATACATCAATAAATAAACGCAAGCCTTTCCCAGTATGTCAATGCTCAAGTGGCTGGAATGGATGACTCCCTGAAGAATGCAATTGCCAGAAAAGAAGAGAAAAAAGAAGTTCAATCTCATTACTAATTAGAGAAATGCAAATCTTGACAACTGTTCATTTTCATCCTTCAAATTAGCAGAGATTAAGAAACTGCGAATACTCGATGCCCTGAGGGAATCACTCCTACACTGTTGTGGAAACATAAATTGTTACCACCTTTCTGGAAAATTTTTGTCTTAAAATGTTAATATTCTTGGTTCTGCTAGTTCCTCTTCTAGGAATAATTCCCCCACAAATAAGCAAAGAATTATGACTTGAAAGACATTTAGTGCAAGATTACCTAGAAAAAGCAAATCAACCATATACATTCATTGGAAGGATGTTTGTATATAAGAAAGTTCTTTTTTTTTTTTTTAAAGATTTATTTATTTTTGTGCAAGAGCTGGGGTATAGGCCAGAGACGCGGGAGGGTGAGAGGATTCACCAGAGACAGAGTGGGGAACAGAACAGGCAGAAGGACCGAAGACACTGCTGAGGGGAGCAGCAGGCAGGGCAGGAGAGGTCTGCCGCATCATGAAGGTTTCTCCCTGGCAGGCCGAGAATCAAACCCGTGCTGCAGAGGCTGCGGACAGCTTCACAGCATGGTGCTCAACCCCTTGCACCACCGGTGAAGCCCAAGAAAGTTGTTCTTATATAGAAGTTCTTCTATTCCAAGGTGATAGAGTCAGTGCTAGG
The DNA here is from genome assembly GCF_964194135.1 of Talpa europaea. Classification (NCBI taxonomy): domain Eukaryota; kingdom Metazoa; phylum Chordata; class Mammalia; order Eulipotyphla; family Talpidae; genus Talpa; species Talpa europaea. The sequence goes on from NC_140079.1 coordinate 12,284,481, forward strand.
ATATTCATGAGGAGTTTTTAATGACCTAAGGGCTTTTTTACACAAAGGCAGATTTGATTATTGTGTACATCCACATATACACCCCTGTATTATCAAAAACCCCAAAGAATAAAAAAGTATTCCTGGGAGTTAGAGGCGGGCTACATCTCCACTGTTGGTTATAACCCCTAATGCAATGATCACCATGTCCAGTTCCTGCTGTAGAAGCTCATGTGCATGCTGGTCACCATGGGTGTTATACGTGTGTCTCCATGCCTGAAACCCTCCCCTGATGATTCTTGCAGATCAAGAAATTCTCCGTAAGTTGGAGAAGGAGAAGATCCTGGTGTTCACTCCGTCCCGCCGTGTGCAGGGCCGGCGCGTGGTCTGTTACGATGACAGGTTCATCGTGAAGCTGGCCTTCGAATCGGATGGCATCATCGTGTCCAATGACAACTACAGGGACTTGGCCAATGAAAAACCAGAGTGGAAGAAGTTCATAGACGAACGGCTACTCATGTACTCCTTCGTCAACGACAAGTAAGTAAGCCGGCAGCTGGCGGGCAGTTCTGCACCTGGGCTTCCTCACTGGCCCAGGTCATACAATGCTCTTTTTTTGCCACTGTCCAGGCCTAGGTTTCTTCCAGTACCCCCCACACTGATCCTCAGGGGGAGTCAGAAAACCTGTTGGAGACCTCTTCCCTCTTAAGTCACGAGCTGAGCAAGTTTCCTAATAATCATCCCTAATAATTGACAGAGGCAGAATTCCCACCTCCAGAGAAACAGATTTGGGACATGCTACCAGAACACGGCCTTTCAAAGTCTCCTTAGGGCATCCGTTGTTTCCTTAAGTAGGCATTTTTGTAAATATTACAGAAAGGTAAGTCTGATCATGATTAAGTGCCTTAAATACACCAATGATGTGGGAAGACGTGGCTCCTGAAACATCTGCTTACAAACAGGTGGGGAAGGTTTACCTGTTGCTAATCAAAAATGCAAATTACGTTTGCAAAGAGCATATTTCCTTACCCGCTTAATTCATAAAAACATTTTTGTGTACAACATGCAGTTAAAGATGTCATGAAATGGACTTTTTGTACAGTTTGGCGTGGCTTGGCAGAAGCCTCAAAAATATGTATACCCTCTCAAGCCTGTAATCTCACTTCTTAGAATATGTAATGAGGACAAAAGACATACCAGATATGTTCAAATAGAGTTATTTTTAATTGTAAGAAGTCACAGGCACTAAATGTACACTAATGAGTTTCACTAATGAGTGAAATTGCAGTATATCTACTGGACTATTCAGCTAATTCAGAGGTACTGTGATAATGGAAAATACATGTTAAAAAGACAAAACATAAAATTATAAGTGTGTTTATAACATGGCGTGTGTCAGCACATAAGTTAAATGCAATGCAAACCTGGAAAACACTTGAAAACTTTTAATATTGCCCCTTATTTTTACAATATAATATTTGCTAAGTGTTATTTCTCAGCCGTGTGTCGATACTCCTTTAAGAGTTCACACGCTATTCACACTTGTAGGTAAATACTTGCTGAATTTCAAGTCCAAATGTGACACAACCAGCAGACCTCTTGAATCATAACTTCTTTTCATCGCGCATGCCATGAATTCTTGCTCCCACCGGTCAATCCAGGGAAATAAGCTTACTGCCTTAAGATTCTTTGCCCTCTCTGCTGAGCAGCCCCTCGGTGTATGGGGAAGAGATGGGTGGGGAGCTGGAGGTGATTGTATCTTGACGAGGCCACGTGACCTTGGCTAAGGGAGTGGCGCAGGGCAGCATCACGCTCTTTGAGGTGAACCTGATGTAGTCTGTGCACAAGTTGACTGTCAATAATGAACACATCATACAATGTTACTTCAACAAAAATTAATAACCTTAATGCATCTAAGGCTAAATCAGAAAAGTTTATTGATCGATCAAGTGGAGCTACTGCTTCATGGGATTCTTGTTAGGGTGAAATGAAATGATGTGCACACAGCAGCTGACACATAGTAGGTGTTCAGATGGTTTCAGCTTTCCTGTTGCTTTCTGCCTCCTCTGTTTTCCTCTCCTCTCTCCCTACCTGCTTCATATACTTACCAAGACCATTGTCTACAGTGCTCGCCTGAAATATCAGTGCAATTGTTTAAAGTCAGTGCACAATTTCAAGGTTGAGAGGGAGGATTAATTAAAACATGCTAGGCTCAAATCTGACTTGAAATAAAGTAAATAGGAGTTCAGCTTAAAATATTTCATTTTTTTCATTAAGGAAAGGAAATTTTATGTACTGATTTTTTTTTCATTCCTGTTAATGTTGGCTCAAAGTACTTGTAAAATTTCCAAAAAATATACCATAGAGTGAAGTTATGTTTATATTCTGCCTACTTAGGTAAAACTTTGTGTTATGTCCATGACAGATTCATGCCCCCTGACGACCCTCTTGGCAGACATGGCCCAAGCCTGGATAACTTTCTGAGGAAGAAACCCATTGTCCCCGAACACAAAAAGCAGCCTTGTCCATACGGTAACTTTCTCTATAAGCCCTTAGTCAGTGTCTTTAGAACACAGCATGATGTTAAAAATAAACACTAAATTTTTGATGGCATGATATGTCATTCTTTTGATTGTAATGAAGGAACCATGTTAGCTACGAAAACACTATTATTTTTACCTAGTCGGGTTCAGTGGCAAAGCGTTCCCCTGGATGAAAGCATGGCTCCAAAAACTCCGTTAATTCTATGTGAAGTTGGTCTCCAGGAGGATAAAAGTCTGGAGTTCTTACATCTAGCCTCTCATCAGACCGGCGTGGTTTTATCACAGCACAGCAGTCCATTTTACTCTTCAAAGCAGACTGTCCTGCCTGATTACAAAGCCATTCCGGAAGAGAAGAGGCAGTTAGGAGTTGAAGTCCCGGGGATTAGCCCTGAACTCTGGAAGTGATTATCACTCACTCAGCCAACTTTCCAGTGGCTGTTGCAAGAACCCACGGTGGGGAGACTGCACAGTGGCATTTCCCAAGAGTGAGGCGCAGAGCAGGGCTTAGCATGTCTCCCATTTGTTTGCCTTGGTTTCATGCACAAGTGTACAGTAGTGCCCAGGATCCGGTGGTATGCCCCCTCACCTCATTAATCTCCCTCTTCGCAGGAAAGAAGTGTACCTACGGCCACAAGTGCAAGTATTACCACCCCGAGAGGGGCAGCCAGCCCCAGCGGTCGGTGGCCGATGAACTCCGCGCCATGTCTAGAAATACCGCAGCCAAGACTGCCAACGAAGGCGGGCTGGTGAAAAGCAACAGCGTCCCCTGCAGCACAAAGGCGGACAGCTCCTCTGACGTCAAGCGCGGCGCCCCAAAGAGGCAGTCGGACCCCAGCATACGGACGCAAGTCTACCAGGACCTAGAGGAAAAGCTTCCCACCAAAAACAAATTGGAAACCAGGTCTGTACCTTCTTTAGTCAGCATCCCGGCTACTCCCACTGCAAAACCCCAAAGCACTGCATCTCTAAGCAATGGCCTTCCATCTGGAGTGCATTTCCCACCTCAGGATCAAAGACCACAGGGACAATATCCTCCAATGATGATGGCAACCAAAAATCATGGAACGCCAATGCCTTATGAACAGTATCCAAAATGTGACTCCCCTGTGGACATTGGGTATTATTCCATGTTGAATGCATATTCAAATCTGAGTATCTCAGGCCCACGAAGTCCTGAAAGGCGTTTCTCCTTAGACACAGATTACAGGATAAGTTCCGTTGCTTCGGACTGCAGCAGTGAAGGGAGCATGAGCTGCGGGAGCAGTGATTCCTACGTGGGGTACAATGACCGGTCCTATGTCAGCTCTCCAGACCCCCAGCTGGAGGAGAACTTGAAGTGTCAGCACATGCACCCTCACGGCCGCCTTAATTCCCAACCCTTCCTGCAGAATTTCCATGACCCCTTAACCAGAGTGCAGAGTTACAGTCACGAAGAACCAAAGTACCATCACAAGCCTCCTCTCCCGCACTTGGCTGTGCACCTGCAGCACCCAGCCGTGGGCGCGCGGGCCAGCTGCCCTGGCGACTACCCCTCCCCTCCCAGCTCCACGCACCCAAAGGCACCCCACCTGGGGCGCTCCTTGGTGGCCACCCGGATAGACAGCATTTCTGACTCTCGGCTGTATGACAGTTCTCCTTCCAGACAGAGAAAGCCTTACACCCGCCAGGACGGGCTGGGCGGCTGGGAGCGGCCGAGCTACGGCCTCGAGGCCTACGGCTACCGGCAGACCTATTCCCTGCCAGACAACTCCACGCAGCCCTGCTACGAGCAGTTCACCTTCCAGAGCCTGCCCGAGCAGCAGGAGCCCACCACCTGGCGCATCCCGTACTGCGGCCTGCCACCCGACCCCCCCAGGTACCAAGACAGCCGAGAGAAGATTTACATCAACCTGTGCAACATTTTTCCGCCCGACCTGGTGAGACTCGTCATGAAGAGGAACCCTCACATGACCGACGCCCAGCAGCTCGCCGCAGCCATCCTGGTGGAGAAATCGCAGCTGGGCTACTGAGAGATGATGCACCCGTGTGGTGTTATTTTTTCTTTTTTTTTTTTTGTTCAGCTCAAATGCTGAGGGAGGTTTGCTACAATAGCACATGTGATCTCCTTCTCAGCAAGGAGGTTCTATAGTATCCATTTATGTGAAATACTGTATCATGGAATCTTGTATGTACAGCCCCACACGGCAGAAGTATCGCGGGATTGCTTTACATGCAAACTTTTTTTTTTTAAAAAAAAAAAAAAAACATTTCCTTTTTAAAGCTCTATCCTTGGCTGGAGATTTTTCCAGTTTGATTTACTAGATGTCTCTGTGATCTTTGATATTAATCTTTGGTGCATCAGGGGTTTATAAATGCAGCACTTTTTATCCTCGTTTCATGTTTTACTAACTGGGTGTTTGTCTATCAATTGCAAGCAATTAACAAAACCTTCAGAATGTTGAACATTTTACTAGACCTAGCGACTATTTTTTCAAGCCAAGCTTCACTGGAATCTTTTACAGCTTTTTAAGTTATTTTTATTTGGGGAAAGTGGGCTTCTTTGTGCTATAATCATTATTTATAGAAACAAAGATCTACTACGGCACTGACTTTATATTTTAAACAAAATGTAAGTTACCAGTTTATGTCGAAGTGGGTAGCAGCGTATGTGAGAAAGACTTACAAGATGGCACTTTTCATTGTTTATTTTGGTTTGGGTTTTTTCTGTTAAGTGATGAGTTAATTTAATATGATCGATTTAAAGGAAAGCAGATGCAATCAATGGAAAAAAATTGTTTCCATTTTATTTTTTTTAATGGAAAAGGCAAAAGCCGTTAACTGTTACCGTTTAGATAGAGCTTGTTATCCAGCTATGATGTGCTTCTAGACAGTAGGGATGGAATTGAATTCCTAGACTTCCATGAACCTGTCTTTTTAGTGTGTTTGTCTTTTTGTTCTGGGGCACAACAAAACTGGATAAAATAACCCTTTCACAGTACTTGCCTGTTTTCAATGAATCTAATTATTCTCAATGCAACTTTTATATTTAATATACTCTTTAGCTTTCCTGCTATTTATCAAGGCTGGCCTGCAGTGGTTTTATGCGTTGAGGATATGCAACATTTATTGATACTGCACTATAGAGATGGTGATGGAGGAGCTGTAAATGGTAACTTAACATTTTTGTAAGATACTGTATATTTTCCATTTTCCTGAAGACAGTTTTTTTGGGGGCCTGTTATATTATTAAGGCCAGATTCTTGCCACAAATAGCGTAGTTTTAGATGCAGACTAAAGTCTGTTCTAGTATTAGTAAGGGATATTTCTGGTTTCAAAGTCATGGGTTTTGCTAGATGCGAATTCATTTTTGTGGGTAGAAGTGAGAGATTGCAATCAGCGGCAGACACGTGTGTGGTTGACGTGATTTCACTGTTGCCTCCAGTTTTTGACTCTTCCTGAGTGTGACAGACCCACTCCGATCTGTCTCTGTCGTCTGCCCGGACGCACTGGCTGCTGTGAAGCTCTTAAAAAGCCCTGACGGTTTGAAGTAAAGCCCTGAACAACCAGAAAGGACCTTTTACTGTTGATACAAATTGTATCTTTTTAACTACAAGAACTATTTTGATTTGTAGATCTAGTTAAAACACAAATGTGTGACTATGATTAGACTTTTGGGCAACATTTTATCCCTTATTTAAATACAAAAAAAAAAAATCTTGAAGTACAAACTGAGGTCTAGACTAGGGTAGAAAATACAAGTTAACAACCTAGGTACATAAAAGTGTCTGTCTTAGTTTTAGAGAACATATTAAAATATATTCAATACATTTATTGGCATTTTCTTTTCCCCGAAAACTTTTATCTAGTGTGAAACTTCACTCAAAATAAAGGTAAAATGCTGCCTGAAAATACTGTCCAAGCACCTTTGACTAGGATAACGTCTCCACTACTCGCGTGACACCGTGTGTCGCGTGGAGTAGGATTTGGATATACAGTAAATGCTTGTAAAAGGCATTGTGCATATCGACATATCCAATAATCTGAACCATGTTCAGCAAACTTAATTCAGGAAAGTGGCGTTCCACACAATAACTGCTGTCGTGGGCGAGGGGAGTGCAGGTGAGCTCGACCGTGCCCAGAGCTGGTCTGGGGGGCACCGCACAGACCCTCCTGAGGGGCGTCTGGCCGAGAGCGACCCGACTCACGTGTGAAGTTGTCCTCCTTGGTTTTGTTGGTCACTACCTGCAGGTAAAGGTTTACAGGTAGAGGCCACACCCGTGCCAAAAACAGGGCTCCGCATGTGTAGGACCTTTTCGTTTTAGTCATATTCTAAGACTTTTTCTTTTTCCGTATGAAATCATTTTCAAATTGTATGATGTAGGTTTGCTTCCACTTTCCTAATTTTAGCATCTTAACTATTTGAAGATCCTGCCAAACTCTACTAAATTTATTTAAGCGAGAGCTTAGGTGAAATGTGTAGCCGCCTTTAGTTTAATCTTCTGATGTTTCTGGCTAACTGTGTGTCATTGCATCTTGGGTTTTAGACTGTGGAAAGTGGTGTTGCTCGCCCCACCCCCACCTCCCCACCCCCTCCTGACTGTAAGTGAGTGGCTCTGAACTGCCCGGCCTGAAATCCTTCCTCATAATTGTGAGCTAAGAAATAGCAGGGTTTTGTTTTTGTTTTTTTTTTAATGTCAAGAGGACAACTTGTCCCCTTTTCTAAGAGCACCAATGTTGCTTTCAGAGCTTACGAACGAGCTATTTGGCAGACCTTAGACATGGCAAGTTCTTAATTATCTAAAGCAATAAGTAAAAGGATCCATCGTTAAATTAAATCCATAGCTGATCCCAAACCTTGCTTTTAACCAAAACTTTCTCCCTAATCATCTCTTTGACTAGACTTGCCAATAAATAACCAGAGAGAGATAGGCTAGCAAGTAGTGAAATTGCCAGAAGTGGTCAACTGATGGGAGAGAAGGGATTTAGATTAGACTATTTTGCCCCTGAATAATTGACAGTTGACTGTACTTTACACAGTAATTAGCCAGTTTGTTGTCTCTGTGTCTTAGTACAGAGGGAATAGTACCCAACTGGCCAAATACTGGCCCTTAGTATTTCCTCCTTTCTTGCATGTGATATGTAAGTTTCCAGCCTCCTTTTTCTGATCTCTCTATCCTGATAGAGTTTGTCTGTCATTGACTTAAACCTTTGCAAGAAATGCACACCAGTGTGAAATATTTGATACTGGTGAGAACTTGAACTTGGTGTTTTTATGAAAAATCATTTATGAGAATATGTAATATAACTTAAAAGAGCATTTATATATACATATATTATATATATACATACATGCCTACATGTTTGTTGTGAAGTATTAAAAATGGGAAGGTGTTAAACTTTTGAATGGCTAACTTGTCCTTAGGGGAAGCCATGTTTTTTTGAGTGGCAGATCACCGGGTCTGAAGTCTGGAAGACCAGTGATAAGGTTCAGAGCCACTCGAATGGAAAGCAACTCTTCTCTGGTTTTATTCCTGGTATTTTATAAGAATTATTTGGATAATTTTAAGAAAATGTATAATTTTAAAACACATAACGAAAAAAACTTAAGTCGTATTGATTATACAGATAATTATTTAACATGTCTTTTATGGATGTATCTATGTATATAGATAGTAATATATTTATAAAACAAAGATACTTTGACTATGTTGTAGCTACCAATTTGTCATAGGTGGGAGGGTGGCTCCTGGTGTGTGTGTGTGCTTGTGTGTGTGTGTGTGTGTGTAAAAAACTCTCTAGCTGTTTTTCCCCAGATTGAATGGCATTTACCCTTAAGTATATTTGGTTTTCGTTATTCTTTTTGCTATCCAATTTCCCTATTCTAGATAATACAAGATGTACAGTTTATAGGCCAATTGTAGCTCATCCATATTTTTTGCCATCCAACTTCTGGAGAATTCCTAAGTGACCTGAAGTCACACTGGTCATGGCCAGCAAGAATGTTTATGTCAGAAATATTTTAAAGATGGAAACTCAGCCCGGGATGTTGAGCTCCCTCTGTATACACCCATACATTAAGTGTAGAATACGTGAACTATACACATGGCATTAAAATAAGAGTGCACAGTGTCAATAAAAGAGAAATAAGATTGGTCTTAGAAACCCCCTCTATTCTGTCAAGGATCAGATAATAAGTAACTCAGGCTTAGAGTATCACCTGGTCACTATAAACTACTCACCTCTGCCCCTGTAGCTTGAAAGCAGCAAAAGGCAATATGCAAATGAGTGAATGTGACTGTATGACAATAAAACTTTATTTACAGAAACAGCACACCGGACGCACACCGGACTTAGCCATGGGCCAGTGTGCTGATCCTTACCCTCCAGCAAGATGTGTTAAAACAATAGAGGTGTCAAAGTAACCTAGGTCCTGATTCATGTTGATGTTAAGAAGAGTGACTGTATTTTAGTTGCCTCTCAAAGAAAATCTGATGGTTATTGATGGTCTATTAAAGCATCTTAGTTCACTTGTGGTTTTTGCCTGGTCACGCCCGTTATTTACTAGAGATATTTCTTGTGTAACCACATACACAAATCATTCTGTAAAAAGATGTTTTAGTGAGTATTAAAATTTCTTCATGAACTTTGTATTCCTCTTGATAAATGGGACTATCCCATGCCTACCTTTTGTTTTTCTAGGGTCTCATGGACCAAAAATACTGTTGCCTTTGAAAATTAGCATATAATTAGCCACAAGATATTTCAAAGACTGCATTTATCGGTCACGTTTTTCTGCTGGTTTTTGACTTCTAAAAACGACAGATTTGCCCTTCTTTAAAATAGTTTTAAAGAAGATAAATGCATTGTAATTTCTCAAACTAGAGCTTTATTCTGTAAGATTAGAAACTGTTACTGGTAAAACTGTAACTATAATGTGAGTGCGTTTGCTGTACTGTGACTCTTTAAGAAACAAAGAGTATCTTGGTTTTTTCTGTCCAAACCTCTACTATCAATCGATTTTTAAAGACAAACTTTTAACACTGTCTTTGGTGAATCATCTTAATATGATCATGTGTAATGTTTAATTGGTTGGAAACTCAGAGCTGAGCATGTTCATGCACAGCCCTTTATAAGTTGTGATAACATTTCCATAAGGACATTAAATAACATTGAACATTACCGTGCATTTAAGAAGTTATACTTTCTTTTAAAATTGGAGTACAACTCTAGCTTTTACAGTGTTTGTTGCTATAAATGATTATTTTTTTTCTTTCATGTGGTCTGTTAACCTGCTTTTCACTTCTGCTACAATAACACTTATGTCTTAGGAGTGGTTTCTTCCATAAGGTCCTTAACCTTTCAGATTTAAAAAACAACGTAAGGTTTTTACCATCTGGCACTAAAAAATGTCTTTGCATGTTTTAATTTCATCAGATTTGTAAACTTCCACTTCTGAAATCATGTACCAAATCTGCCAGTTTTCTGTCCCAAATATTTCGGATGACTAACAGCTTGTCACCCATTCAGTAAAGCTTTTTAGCCCTTTCCTGAAAGCAGCTTATGTCTCGAAGGGAAAGGATCTTGAAGAGCAGTGTTTTGATTTTATAAGGACTGTGGTTTCGGTTGCCTTCGGTTTCGGGCATGATAAGTTGTAGCGAATACGAAATACCCACAAAGTTGGTGAACTTCTGCAGAGACGGTCTCACAAGCCCACCTGCATACCACTTTCATGTTTTCCTTTTAGGTTCCCCCTTCCCGGCCGAAGTTGCACGCTAATGTAGAGTCTCCGGTTTGATCCTCAGGATTTTCTCGTAGGAAAAATAAGACAATATGTTTAGAGCAACCATCTGATGAGCCGGGGTGACTCTGTTCATCTTCTGTCTGTTGGGTGTGTTTCCATACTAGAACTTTTGCAACTCCAAAACAGTATTTTAGACCCACTGGAAATCCGTATCCAACAGCTGTGTGATTCTGCCACTGAGAGAAAAATATTAAAGATTTCATTTTCTTACGGTGTTTGTTTCTGTTTCCTGAAGAAATTGACCTCCTGCCCCAGCACAGACGCTGCATCAGTCACAGCCCGCCTGCCCTCGGCGGCGGAGAAAACCACACGTCTTCGGGAGGGGAAGCCTGCGTTCGGGATCAGTGTCTTGGAGCCATAATTCACGTGAAAATGAAATACCAAAGACAACCAGCCCTCCCTTAGAGCTCCCATAGTTTCTATCAGTGACCGACCTAAGCGTCTGGCTTTGCTGTCAGGTGACGCCCTCACCTCCTGTGACCATGTGAGGGCCCCCCCTGGGGCGTGGATCTTTCTATCAGCAGTTTCGGGCGCCTCTATTTTTTTTAAGATTTATTTATACAAGCACTGGGGTACAGCCAACGGCACAAGAGGGTGCGAGAATTCACCAGAAACAGAGCGGGGAACTGATCAGGCAGATAGACCAAAAACAGTGCTGAGGGGAGCTGCGGGCGAGACAGGAGAGGTCTGCCGTGCCATGTGGGTATCTCCCTGGCTGGCCAGCAATTGAACCCGCACTGCAGAGGCTGCAGACAGTTTCACACAGCTTCACAGCTGCACTCAGCCCGCTGCGCCACCGGGGAGGCCCTCAGGCACCTCTTTTTGCTTGACTCGAGCTCAGCTCCTCACTGACATCTCCCTCAGCAGGTTCGAGTCCCTCCTTTGATGCCCAGGGACTGCAGATTCCCTCCGACCTCTGGAAGCGGGAGGCGTGGTCTAGCACACTCGTGCTCCGGGGCCAGTATAAAAAACAGTTTCCTTCCAGAGAACTACTTTTCTTCCCTTTTGTGGCCTTTCAGATTTTTGCTTATTTTTTTTCTAAAACTGCTCTTTGTCCCCATCAGGTATTCTTTTTTTCCTGCTTGACCTAAACCTGGGCTCTTGGGCCGAGGCATGGGGGGAGGCTTATTTCTGGCCTGTGATTACATTTGCTGACTGCTCCTCAGCTGTCGTCGACAGAGAACTCGGTGTCCAAATTCAGCTTGGCAGGGAGGACTCGCGGGGGACAGCAAATTAGGCTGCAGCATCCGCTGGAGCTGGTTCTTTCTCCCCCTCCCCCACTTCCACTACCTCTGAAGAGATTTCACACACACTGATGCGCCCGTCACGTTCGGAACATGCAGCGTTGTCAGAAGCCTCCACAATGTTGAACAATGTTGAATCTGAACACGAAATGCCTCCAGCTGGGCTCCTCATTATTCAAACCCATGGACCCGGCGCTTGGGCCTCAGCCTTGGATGCTGTTTTAGAGCTTAAGCTATTCGTTGGTGTTTTCAGATCATTTTTTAAAGATTTATTTTATTTTTATGCATACAAGAGCTGGGCACAGGCCAGAGGTGGGGGGGGGGGCCGGTTTGAGGGATTCACCAGTGACAGAGTGGGGAACAGAACAGGCAGACTGACTGAAATGCACTGCTGAGGGGAGCAGCGGGCAAGTCAGGAGAGGTCTGCTGCGCCATGTGGGTTGCTCCCTGGCCGGGCATCGAACTTGTGCTACAGTCGCTGTGGCCAGATTCATAGGTTGCGTCTTAACTCCTTGCGCCACCAGGGAGGCCCCTCATTTTTATTTTTTTACAAGCCTTTCAATGCTTCCACATTTTTAAAGTAACCATCCTTTCCACGTGCAGTCATCAGCCTGGGCACTGAGAACAGCGCTCCTGACTTCAGGCTGAGTCCACTGCACATGCGCGGGAGGGGCAGGTGCCCAAGCCAAGGCCACACACAGGTGCCTCCCTTGCTCAGGATGGGGCTGAAGGATCTGCACCCGGGAGCAGCAGGCCCCAAGTGTGCTCGGTGGCAACCGCCTTCTGCAAATGCTGCTGGTTTCCAGCTGTTCCCACCAGACCCTGCCCGTCCACACAGCAGCGCTGGTGGGGGAGTTTGCATCCTAACTGTAGCCGGGCATGGCAAAGGTGAGGTCCATTGCAGGAGGACAGTTTAACCTTTAAGCACTCCTTGGCTCCCCCTTCTAAGCACCACTCTGGCTCCTGAAGGTGATGCAGAGCAAACCTGTGTACACCTGACCCAAGTCTCAGGGACGTCAGTGCCTCCCTGAGCAGCTCAGGGCCAGTCTGGACCGAGCAGTGGTGCCCAGGGGTCGCAGGGCTGTTTCCAAAGGAATGTCAGATGGAACAGGGCACTTGTTTCTCTCTTGGGCATTTCCTCGACGATGGAGGGATACAGGTGGGGAGACTTAACCTTTGAGGGTCCAGAGCTACATCTAAGTCCCCACCCTATTGAGTAAGCAGCATCCCTAGTTTGCAAACGAGAAAGCTACCACTATGACTCAGGCTACAGCCTCCCCAAGGCAAACCCTCTGGCCATGCCTCGGAGAAAGATTCTTTACTCCTCTTCACCATCCTGTGAGTCAATGCTAGCCGGCCTGGCTCAGCCGTGGCACCACTACTCCACTCAGGCTCGGAGCTGAGGAATGTGGACCCACAGAGACATTAACTGCGTGTCCAAAATCATACTGAGGGCCTCCATGGTGGCGCAGGCGGTTGAGCACAGTGCTGTGAAGCTGTCTGCAGCCCCTGCAGCCCTGGTTCAATTCCTGCCAGCCTCGGCGCAACCCACATGGCGCGGCAGGCTTCTGTCTCGCCCAGCAATATATTTCGTCAGTCTGCCTGTTCTGTTCCCCGCTCTGTCTCTGGTGAATCCTCTCATCCTCCTGCGTATCTGGCCTGTACCCTGGCTCTTATATAAATAAAATACATCTTAAAAAAAAAATCATGCCGAAAGAGATAGGAATAAGAACATGTCTCCCTCACGCGGGCAACTCTGCCTGCCCATGTAAACAGATGTGGTGTCGAGGTCACTTTCATGCAAGAGAAGCATGGCCCAGCGACCCTCTGTCCTAAGCTTGTCCTGATGGCCTGGCCCAGGCCTCTGGTGGCCACTGGGCTCCATGCTCCAGGCACCAGACACACCCACATGCCCAAGGCCTCTGTGGCAACCAACCCAAACCGTCAGGCCTTTGGGGTAGAAGACTGAAGTCTGGACTCCTGTCTCCCCACTTAGCACCCTCTGCGGCTCTGGAGGGTAAAAGGGCATGTTCGCATTGGAAGTCTCCATCCTGCACAGAACCTTTAGCTTGCCGACTCGACGGCGCCCACTGCAGACATGCTTACTGTTGAGAAGCTTCCTTTGCATTGTCCATGCTTTCTACTGGCACAAACTTGGCTGAGGTTAGAAACAGAAAAATGTATTAGGTCTTCCAACAGATTCCATTCCAGTTCCCCAGGAGAGGCACCGAAGACAGCACACTAGAACAGGAGATACAATGTGTAAGTGCTCCCTGCTCACCAAATCCCCATTCCAGGTGTGTGTGTGTGTGTGTGTGTGTGTGTGTGTGTGTGTGTGTGTCTGGCAGCTCAGTGCACACAGGTCCCACGTCTCAGGGCAGAGGCTTCTTCAAAGGTGGAAAGTCCAAGATGCCAGATCCACTGTCTTTCTTGCTTTGCCCAGCGCAGAAGAACCATAAGAGCAGCAGCTGAATTGGATTCAATTTTTGAGAGATGGCCTCTCCGGTGGGCTGCACAGCCCCCACCACAGCCCCCACCCCCGTTTTGTCCTGCCTTGCTCCTGAAATCATTTGGATCTTGGAGACTCTGATTTCTGCAAGCAGGTAATACTGCGTCGGTAAAAAATACTGAAGATTTATAAACTAATTTGGACCTAAATGGATCTCAATTTTGAAAAAGAGAAAACTAGAGGAGCTCAGCAATGACCTTGAGCATGAAGGAAACCCAGTCAGCGGCCAGGAGAGGCAGAGCAGGTGCAGCTCAGGCCTAGGGTGGGGTTCACAGCAGCCCTTTACGCTGGGGACACTGGAGGAGGGTTTGTCACCTGCCTCGCAGGACCCATAAATCCTGTGCCGAGGCCAGCCCACCCCTGGCAGATGTCACTGGGCCTCCTTCCTCTCACCTTCCCCACCCCGTGCCTGTCACCACCCCCAACCACACACACAGTACCGAGAATGTTCTTCTATTAAGTCAGTCAACCTCACCCCTCACTGACAACACTCCACGATCCAGGGAGTGCTCAGATTTTGCGCCAAGCCTTCATTTAGGCCTCTCTGCACTACTCTGGGTGACAGCTTCAAAATGTGAGGTCAATTATGCAGATTTGCCTTGTCTTGGGCTTCTCAGCTCTGTCCATGCTGACCGGTGGTGAGGCCTGTGCTCCTACTCATTGCCAGCCTGGGCCTGACCGTGTTCTTCCCTTCAGCTGTCACCTCTCTCACGAAGCAGTGCCACCAGCGTGTCCCTGCTTCTAGGCCACCTCCGCTGGACCACAAACAGCGCCGAGGCTGCCCTCCACCCCTGCTTGCTGGACTCAGCCCCCTCACTGGATGCCCTTCACCTTCCCTTCTCTGGGCGTTCTGATTTGCTGTTGCCTCATTCCAGGTCCACCCTCTGTCTCTGCACCTTTGTCTCCTGTGGCACCACAGCACTCAGCTCCAGGCCCCACCCCCTACCTGTCTTCGAGGGGTGGCTCCCAACCCCTGTGGGAGGTGTGGCTCAGCTGCCTCAACCAGAAGGAAATTCCATGAAGCCAGGCCTCCTATCCCAGCTTTTCTTCATAATGTTGATGAGGTAAAAACAGTCTGGGCCCCTGTCCTATCCTTTCTGCCAATAGCTGGGAGAACCAGCGAACTGAACCCCTGGAAACTGTGGGAGCAAAATGCCCCCCTCCCAAGACACAGTAAGGCGGGTGCTGTCAGGAGGACACGGGGCCACACAGGTTTGAACTAAAATGCAGGTGGAGGAGGGAGTCTGGAGGTACAAGTGCAGCTGTTGACAAATAAGGGAGTGCTCCCCTGGAGCAGGGAGTGAAAGGGGTTCTTGTCAGGTGAGGCACCCACTATCCCAGAGTGGAGGCCTGGACAGAGTCAGGCTGAAGCTTTGTAAAGAGGCCTTAGGACAGGCTGGATGCACAAGACTGTTAAGAAGTCATGCACTTGGGCCTCCACTGGTGGCGCAGTGGTTGAGCGCTGGGCTGCGAGGCTGCCCGCAGCCTCTGCAGCGCTGGTTGGTTCCCCGGCCACCGGCGAGGTTCCCACCAAAAAAAAAAAAAAAAAGTCATGCACTTGTGGGCCTCCCTGGTGGCGCAGGTGGTTGAGTAAAGCCGCGCCTGTGGAGCTGTCTGCAGCCTCTGTAGCACGATTCAATCCCGGCCTGCCGGCGAGAATCCCACATGGCGCAGCAGACCTCTCCTGTCTCGCCCGCTGCTCCCCTCAGCAGTGTATTTCATCAGTCTGCCTGTTCTGTCCCCTGCTCTGTCTCTGGTGAATCCGGTTAGAGAAAGCACCACACCAGCCAAATATCGCTCTCCCAGGGAGGGGGGACTTTGGGAGGAATGTTGTGTCTGATTCTGCACATTCAGTTTCTGAGACAGGCCTCTCAGCCCATTGTTCTCAAATGCCTGTAGTTTATATCTCAGTGGAAAGGGTTAAAACTCACTAGCTTCCCTGCTTGTGAAAAGCCTCGGTTAGATGTCTGTTGTGTGCAGATCGTAGATTCTGCTTTTCAAACCGGCGTTGCAGGGCTGATTTATGGCTGGCATTGATTCATCTCATGTTCTGCTTAGAACAGAAATGAGTATAATCCATAACCATTTGTTTCTCCCCAAGGCCGTGGGCTAGAAGAGGATATTGATTTGGAAGAGTTACTCATACTGACCAAAGATGTTTGCCGGCCCAGTTTAGCAAAGGACGCTGCTGACTCAGAGGCCTTGAGAACATTCAGTTCTGAGATGCAGGGACTGATGATGAATAGAACTCGCCTCAGACCACCTCTCCCGGGTCTGAAAGTCTGGTCCTCAGGCCAGCAGCCCCCCCTCACCTGGGAGCTTGGTAGAGATGTGAATTCTTGAGCCCCGTGCCTGACCTGTGAATCAGAAACAGGGGGCTGGGAGAGCCCAGCCTCCATTTTTGTTTGTTTGTTTGTTGAATTTTTATTGCGGCAACACTGGTGTCTGACAGGATGCAGGTTCAGGTGCACGGCGTCAGATTCCACATCCAGCATCTGCGTCAGCAAATCCTCCAGCTGGTTCTCATGCACTTCAGAGTGAGAGGCACCGTGTCGACCAACTGAGAAGGAAAACTGCAAAGGTAAACAGGTGATGGCCCTAACGGCACCTTCACCACCCAGGAAGCCAGGACTGCACAATGTGGGCTACTCCTATGGCCACTGGGCTTCCTAATACTGAACCCCAACTGGACAGACCCTTGTCTTGAGGCACCCAGCCCCCTAAGGGAGACCAGGGCACACCGGCTTCTGTCCAAACCCACCCACCAGGCAGCGCACCCCCTCCCTGGAAAGGAGTGAAGGGGGCAGAGGGCCAGGGGCTATGTCTATGCTGAAGGCGGGAAACGCTCGCCACCAGAGTGTTAGGCTTAAGTTCAGATGGTTAGCGCATAGACGTGATTCGCTTTCCTCCCTTTTGGATCACTGCACCCCCATCTACTTTGCTGGACCAGAACTGAGCCCCAGTGTTTACAAGGGCCAAGGGCGCTCCCCAAGGCACTGTCCCCTCTGAGGGGCTCCTCCTCCTGCAGCTTCTACTCCCCCACACCCATCGGCCCCAGTGGCACTGGATGGAGCAGAAGCCAGAGAGGAAATCCAGCCGTCAGCAGGGAAGCTGAGAGCTGACCGTGCTTCCGGGAAAGGGGGTTGATTCGCGGCTGGCGTGGCTGGCTGGGGCCTTAATGCACTTTTTCTTTGTATCTGAAAACCAGTGATCTTCAGGTGTCTCTTCTGCCTCTCAGGAGCCTATCTTGGCCATTCTGAGACATTTCTCTTTAGCATTAAAGGTTTACTACTCTCCATTCCCAAAGGAGAGAGCCAAGGAACAGAAAGTCTCCTCAAAATCATTTAGCCCAACACCTCATTTTCCAGCAGACGAATCAGAGGCCCTGTAGCTAGAGGGACTTGTCCAGGCTCCAACCGCGAAGTAGGGGCAGGGGCAGGGGTAGGCCCAGAGCCCCAGACAGTCCCAGGCCCAGGCCCAAGCCCAGTCCAGTCCCGGATTTAACCTCCACTGCTTGAAAATTCTGTCCTCCATAGTCCCAGAAACAGGCCCATGAACTTCTGGTTATATAGCATTTTCTATGACTGGGGTTCACTGATGCATTATAAAATAATTTCCCCTGAGTCACCAAATTATGAAATAATTTCCCCTGATTCACCAGTCCCAGCCAGAGCAAGGTTTGTCTGGTGGTGTCAACCAGGCATTTGCTGTGGGAGGCCGCAGCCCACGCTCAGCTTCCTTATCTGTTGACCTTGACCCTCAGGCTCTCTGATGGATCCTCAAAGGTGAGAGCAAGAGCAGATCCCGCACAGTTGTTCAGATAGTTTCCTGGTCAGTGTTCGAAAAGCTCGGGGGATGCTTTCCTCCATCCCTCCACTCTATATTGTTTTCATACCAGAAATATTCTCTCGGGTGTCCTGCCGCAGGTCACCCACTGTCCAGCTCCACCAAGCTTTCCCGATGAGTGTTTTTCCACCAGCTTCCACTGATGACCTAGGGAGACCTGAGAAACAGCTGCTTGGTAAGAAACCACAACAAAGCAAGTTAAAAAAGCCAATAACCAAAGCTTTCAAATAAACTATTTGAGTTATTTGAGAGCAGCTTATGAATAACGATTTGGCATGACTGCTGCTTAATAGAGAGGTTATTTGCTTATGTTCATGTGTGTCCTTTAAGAGGAGACTGTTCCTAAAAGACTAGATCTACTTAGTGCCCTTGAAACACATCAGGGACAGATGGAAAATTCAGCGTCATGTTGGCCTATTTCATGTGGTTTTCCTGAAAATCGTGGAAGGGTAACTTTGTGCCCAGTGGGTCAGTTCCGGCTGTAGAATCCCAGCACACTGGTTCCTGAAGGATGTATGAGTGACTGGTTAAACAGCTGACACATGTCACAAACGGTCACCCAATCCACCAAGCTCCAGGGTGCCAGAAGCAGTGCCACCAGGTGAGTTAATAATGGCACTTCACACCCAGATAGGGGCCACTGTACTCTGCAACCTTCTTTCTCTGACCACCTGTCAAATTCAGGGGAACCAATCATCCGTGCAATCTGAGAGGACAAGAACCAAAGATGGGCCTGCAGTGCTACCACCCATCAGCAGGAGAGCCCTCGAGAACGAACTGAGGTAGTACCTCCCAACCCGCAGAATCCAGGGGAAAGGAAAACCCAAGCTGATGTTAGAATATATTTATTGCTACATTTATATACAATTATACAAACAGCCCAGACAGGAAAGGGAATGTTGCATCAGTTCCTCCAGATTCCATAGTTGCCCGAATCAACAGAGAGGACACCATGGAGGTCGCTCTCAGTTCCAAGCCAAAAATAAATCACCTACTTTTTTTTTGAAAAATGGAAAATTCCTGAAAATGCTCTCCATAGGTCCCTCCTTACAAGCTAGTCATGCAGAAAAAAGGTGGGTTCTGAGAAGCTGATGCCTTCAGGCATCTCTTGATGGCACCTTGAAGACAGGTGCGGGGGTGCTGGCTTGGGACTACAGGGGAATGCAGAACTCCCAGGTCCTGGTCCATCTTCCTCAGGTGTGTCCCCAGGAAAGACAGTCGAGGGGGGTTGGAGAGAGACAGAATAGCAAGAAAGGGAAAACCAACAGTACACTGAGATGTGGAGAGAGCCATGGGCAGAAGCCCTGGGGGGAGCAGGTGTCCATTGGTGCCGCCTGGACTCTGGACGTGGGGGGTACACTTTCAGAGCGACAGTGTCTTGTTCGGCCCTGATCCGAAAGCTCGCCCTGTGTCAGATGCCAGGGACCTGCGTGAAGACAGAGAGCAGACAAGAAAGTCAGGCAAAGAAAGTGAAACTTAAATATCCAAATGGGGTTGCAAGGGACTGACCCTCTTACCCTGAACCCCACTCCATGCTTCTAAGCTTGAGTCATGACGGGAAATGGGAAGCTGCTAAGGAAATGCAGTGAAGAGTCTCTGAGACTCTCCACTGCCACCTGTGCTCAGTTGCTGTCATTGCTGGTCTTAGATGGCACCTCACACAGCAGACCTTGCAGGCCTCAGACCTTGCAGGCCTCAGACACAATATGCCTGTAAGATCACGGTGTGAACTTGCTCACTTTCATGTCACAGCTGGGCAGATCTTGATGGATATGAGCCCGAGGAACGAGGTCACTTATTTGTACCAGCTGTCTTCCCCTTCAGGCCACTAGTACCCCAGGAGTCCAGGAGAGGGGCTTTAGATCCTCTCTAACGTGGCCTCCTAACCTAAGCACAAGGCCTGGAGTTCTCAAGGTCACAGCCTGTGGGCCTAGGAACACCTGATTGCCAGAGGCCTTTGGGGCCTTTGGGGCTGATTGGAGATTTGGATGCGGTGGCATCGGAGGCTCTAGGGTTCTGTGCCTGAAGTCAGTGGAAGCTTGTCCAGGCTACAGATACCAGATGTAAGACCACTTCACCAACACCCCGACTCCCTGCCCCGGTCACAAGGAAGACAATTCAAGGAGGAAGCTCTGATGGAGAAGCCCCGGGGTCGGGGAGAAGAGCCAGAAAATGACTCCAAAGTGCCTGCCTTTATCCTGGGTCAGTAACATTAACATCATCTCTGGAGGGCCCTGTGTCCTTGAGAGGCTGCCAACAGTGTCCCATTCAAGCTGAAGGATGTGGCGACTGCCCACTCCCTTGACCCTTTAATAAACTCATCTCTAGGTAATTCAAAGTCTCTGTCTCATCTTGACATTTCTGGTGAGTCATGCAGAAATTTTCTTTTCCTACTTCTGACGACAATAGCACAGTCAAACTCACTCAAAGGATTTGCTCTAAAAGGCAAAAACATTATCAGTTGAAAAATCAAAGAGGAAAAAATTGCAAAACATCGGGCAAATTTTAATTTGAAGCATTAAACAATCAGCAAACAAAATGGGAAGAGTTACATAAATTCCTGCGCTGGAAGAAATGGTTTGAAAAAGAAGAGCCGAGACTGTGGTCTGTGACCATCTATGGAATGAGCTTTAGCCGAGGGTTTTCAAATATCGGGAATAAAACTAACACCTTGCACGAGGCCTGAGAGCAGGTGGTGACAGATGTGCACAGCCCTTCAAGTGGATTCTGAAACAGCGAAATGCTCTGGTGGTGGCAGGGGATGTCAGAAGGATTCTTGCCTGACCTGATACTCATTTCAGGTCGGAGAAGGAAATAATTTCCAGAAGTTCTCCAGCTACACTGAACATATTATGACCACTTTTTACTGTCACATGAAAAAATCTAAATATTATTCTAGTGGATATTTATTTCACATCTTAAAATATCTCAAATACTGGCAGCTCTCCTGCCCACCTATGACTCTGCAGGTGCCTCTCTTTTTCCTGTCTCCTTTACCTAATAAGCCTGTCCTTTAAAAGATTTTTAAAAATCTCAAATATGTTCACACCTAGCTAAAGTTGAGTTTCTAGAACTGGAGGAATGCAAAGTACCCTTTCAGATCTACAAGATAAACTGCATTGCTGTGGTTTTATTTAGAAAAGGGATTGGTCAAAATAGTTTGCCAGAAAAATGAGAATTTTAAGAGAGCCTGTTATGATAATTATGCTGATCAATGATTTTTAAATGTTTCCAAATGGAGATCGATGCATAATAGTAACTTGGCTTTTGAGCCAATGCTGGAATTCTTCTACTCCATATGTAAGTACAGAGCTCTGTTTTTAAGTATATTTGAATATTTGTAAGAAAAAAAAAAAAAAACTCCCTTCAGCAGCATGCAAGTGTCACACATGTGAGCCTGTACTTTAATACTCCACAGAGAAGGGCTCTTTCACAGAGGTGCAGGGCATTCCTAAAGTGGCATGTCCAATCGGTTTGCAAAGATTACAGCCAAATTCTCAAAATTATTAAATTGGAGGAAGACACTGTGGGTCGGCAAAGACCCCAAGAGATCTAAACTGAGAAAGACCATGTGGGGAAGTAGGGAGGCGGGGAGGTAGCTTGAAGGATTGACCCCGGCCCTTTCCTTTGAATGGGAATTCACCAGTCCAAGTCTCTGCACTACGGATGAGCAGGTTTCAGGTGTTTGGGCCTGCCCACAGGCTGCAGGAGAAGGTCCGAGGCCGGCGGGCAGCTGTGCTTACCTGGTGAGGGAAGCGCCTTCTTTCTCTTACATTTGCTTTATACTGCTTTGGCAAGAACGCATCTGGAACAATGCATATAGTTTGGGTCCCCACCTTTCAAAAGAGACATCCAGAGGTTAGAAAGGGTTTAACAAAAGGACACAGAAGGAAGCCGAGTAGTGTGAAATGCTAGCAGGCCCTCCTTGCTCTGGATTTTGAAGGGTCTGCTTGGTAACCAAACTGCCAAAGTCATCACCTTCCTAATCCTTAACCTCTCACTGTTTTTCAGTCCACTTTTGAATCGCCACTACTACAAAGTGGAAAGAATACTTTTAAATCCCCCCTTTTACATAAAGGCTAGAGTTCACAAACTAGCCAGTCTCAGGAGAATGACAGATCTCGAAGCCATGCATCAAGCTTTGTGGATGTCAGAGCCATGCTGCAGGTCAGAATCCACACTTTACTTGAGGTTCTGTGACAGTGGATTTCAGGCACCGCCAGATGTATGGGCCCAAGATACTTTGTGGTGTCCTCTTTGAAATTGATAGTCGCTATCAGTAAGTGCATCTCCCGTATGCTAGACCTGCCCACTAAAAGACCGGGGTGGGTTATGACAAACAAACAGCAAAAACTAGCTCTCCTGCAACACAGTGGTTAAACAGATCAATTTCAGCCCAACTGTCACTGGTCTGTGGTCTTCAGCTGACTCACCTGCCATTCTCACCTGCAGAGACACCAGACACGGAGTTAACACTGGCATTGCTAAGCCAGCCAAGCTTGTCCGGGTGTCAGCTCTCTGACCGGGAGAATATTGCTTCTACTCTTTTCCATGCTTGTGGGTTAAGCAATTAGAAATGAAGTTACTGGCAAACTCTATCTCATAAATGGACGATGAAGCAAAAGGGCATCTCTAGTGAGCTGTTTCCCAGAGCAACCATCTTAAGAATGGCAGCTCCTTTCCAAAGCAGATTAACCCCTAGTGAAAAAGTGAATGAAATAGAGAAACCCCAAAGTTGTCAAAGCTGGTAACAAAGGAACAGAGAAAAAATGAAACATAACAGTTTCATGATTTTTCTTAACACTTGAGCTTGCTATTAAATTGGGGAGAATTAGAAGATGATTAAACAGTACTTGAAGTTTAAGAACATTTTCAAGGTAATTTTAAGTATTTTCAAGGACTTTGAAGGTTAGCAGAACTGACACCTTATTATATCAAATAACATAAGAATGTGTTGTTGTATTTTTTCCTTAGTCACCAGCAACACTCTCACCATGAATAAATATGATTGAAGTGGGTTTATACTCATAAAGAAGCAAGGGGAAGAGAAAGAACAAAAGCTGGAAAAGAGAATGATTTATATCAGTCCAACGAGAAAAGTTTGAGGAACAAGAGAAAGGAGGATGGGCTTAAAGTGGATAAATGTAAGTTATAAGAAATAAAAAAGAGCTGAGGGGTTGCAGAGGAATCTATGCACATTTCCCTAAAAGAGAAAGTCAGCGATTTCCAAGGATGGCCACCAGGTGGCGCTACGAGATTAAAATACCTTGGCTGTAGACCGCACCCCTCGAAGGGAATGTAGGGTGATACATACAAATCAGAGGGGCAGGATATTCTCAATACAGGTGTGCAGGACTCACGGAGCGACACGTCATTGGTGAGGACATATAGCAAGTTATCCAGGAACACAAACGTGCAAAGTTCCTGAATATAAGGTCAGCAAACAACATCAATTTCGTATCTATACACCAGCCATACAAAGTCTTCAAAATATAACTCTTACAAAGAGTGCTTAATAATACATTTAACAAAAGAAAATATATGATCTTGATGCAAACATTTAAACAACTTTACTGACAAGCATTAAGGAAGATATCAATAAATGGGATCATGCAACATGTTGTACAGATGTACTCTCTCTTCCCAAGTTAGTTAATATATTTCCAACCAAAGAGGTTCCCCCCTCTCCCCTTACAATTTAAACTACCTCTAAACTTTGTGTTAGAACAAAGGGCCACAACTAGTCAGGAGTTTATCATCAAAATAAAGTGAAGAAATCTATAAAGAAAGCTCAAGCATACAGTAAGACGAGTTATAAAGCGATGACTACAGGAATTAAGACAATGGTATTGACCTGGCATACACAAGTTGAACAGAACACAACAGAGGCGATACTGTGCACACTTGCTATAGGCAAGTTTTAGCAGCATATTGGACAAACTATGGAATTAGGTGTCAAGACAACTAATCATTGGGGGCCTCCCTGGTGGTGCAAAGGTTTAAGTCTCAGCACTATGAAGCTACTGGCAGCCACTGCAGCACAAATTTAATCCCAGGCCAGGGAGCTGACCCACATGGCACAGCAGACCTCTCCTGTCTCGCTGGCTGCTCCCCTCAGCAGTGCATTTCAGTCAGTCCTCCAGTTCTGCTCCCTACTCTGTCTCTGGTGAATCCTCCCACCAACCCCCACACCTCTGGCCTATACCCCAGTTCTTGGATGCATAAATAAAATAAATCTTTTAAAAAAAAGACAGCTAATCATGTGCTAGGAAATAAACTGAATATAAAAATACAAAATACTAAAGTTATTTCTAGCTGTACTAAAGACTTAAGTGCATTTAAAAAAAAAAAAACTTAGAAGGTAGTCTAAAAACCCAAAGCTCTCAGCATATAGAATATCTTTGGACCTCAAGGTAGGGAAGAATTTCTTAAATATGTTAAAGTATTCTTAAAAATGATACATACACAAAAGAGTTCCTACAAATACCAAAACAGGTTTGTAAATGAAGCTATAAAAAAATTTAAAACATTATCCATCAGAGAATCATGAAAATGTGAAAAGACAAGGCACAATGGAAGGAAATAGTTGTAAAACATTTAAATGGCAAAATATCAGTAACTGGAATTTCTGTGAACCAATTAGAACAAGATAAGAAAGCTGGGCCTCCCTGGTGGCACAAGGGGTTGAGCACTGCACTGTGAAGCAATCCACAGCCTCTGCAGTACAAGTTCAATCCCCGGCCTGCCAGGGAGCAGCCCACATGGCACTGCAGACCTCTCCTGTCCCGCCCGCTGCTCCCCTCAGCAGTGTATTTCAGTGGATCTGCCTGTTCTGCTCTCCACTCTCTCGGGTGAATCCTCTCACCCCCTCATCTCTGGCCTGTACCCCAGCTCTTGTATGCATAAATAAATTAATCTTTAAAAAAAAAAAGATAAGAAAGCTAACAGAAAACAAGCAAGAAAGCAAGAGTCATTAAAAGGAAGAGAAAACATCCAAAACCTGGAGAGGTAAGAACAATTCCCAACTACAGTAGAAATCACAAATATGCAAATAAAAAAGCACAGCAAAATACCATTTCAAAAAATAGCATTTTAAGGTCATCAAATTGGTGAAAATTTAAATATTTGGTGATATCAAGTGTAGTGAAGATGTGGCTATATCCTTACTTGGGAAAACAAGTTGATGGCTACATGGTCAAGTGAAAGAGGCAGACCCTGGAAAGCAGCAATTCCCTCCCTAGGTCTCAGCCACGTCCGGTGACAGACATGCATGTGGCTGTGTTGTGAGTTAAAAAGTGCTGGAAACAATCTGAGTGCCCATCACCGAGGGAATGGCTAAATCATAATGAACTCACAAACCGTCTACACTCCAGTGTGAAAATTAGCACACCTACAGACCTCAAGTGGTATGTGTGTGTGTGCACATGAATGAGTGTGCAAAACTAAAGTTCACATGCCATTATATTGCTTGTAGGTACAAACAATAGGAATCAAAGGATGATGTGATAAAGGAGGGGGTATACAGAACACCAACATTACCAGCAATGTTCTTGTCTTAAAACTGACACATGAATTGTCTGCTTTGTATATATGGACAAAATACATGTTCTATAATAATAATTATTTCTAGTCAAATTTCTTCCCCTAACATGGTTGTAAAATGATCTCTAATTTTCAGGTGTTTAAAGCAGCTAGAAGTTGATGGAGGAATTATACAATAGACAGGCAAATAATAATTTGGTTCTCAGAATCTTTGGTCTTTGAACTGTTAAAATCTGAAAGGCCTCAAAGAAACCACTCAGGTAGTGATGTCAGCTGTCACCCCACGGACACTGCTCTCCCAAAGCGTGGGGACCCTCAGCTGGTCCAGAGAAAAGGCACCTGTCAAAAGGCAGATGCTTGAGGCTCAGAGACTTGTGCCAGGCTTGCCCGGAGTGGGCCTGAGATTTGCCTTTTTAGACTTTCCAGGTGATTCTGATGTGTCCCAGGTCAAGAACCACTAGTAGAAGTGTATCAAACCACGAGTGGGATGTGGGAAAATCTCTTAATTACAACAACCAAAATTCTAGATATCCCAGAAGGCCTGGCCACTGGCCACTGGAGAACGTGACTTTTTAAAGTTCTTCAGCGATCAGCTCATGAACCAAATCCAGCCACTTCCCTATTTAGGTAGCAACTGTGATGTAAACAACATATTTTAATCAAAAGAAGAAATTCCATGACATGCAACGGCTATCCCCAAATCAGATCTCAGCATTCATAAGGCAAGTCTCCCGGAAGGCGTGGGACACCCTTTCACACACACAGATGGCCGTGTTTGAACTATGACCGTCACGCTGTGTGGTTGTGACCAGGGCTGTTTGACCCCCGAGGTGAAAAATATTTTATATTTAGACCTTTATAGAAAAGTTTGCCAAATCCTGCTTTTATTCATAATTAAAATCTACTAATAAAAATAGAACATGAGCAATCTGTAGTTTTTCTCCTAAAAATATTAATTTCATTTAAATGCCAAAATTTAATTTTAAAATCTAATAAAGAATCCCAGGGAAAGTTAAATCAGAGCTATTTTTATCTAAAAAGTCAGTCAAATAACCAACGTACAGCATCTGGAAAATGATTTCTCCAAATTTTTTAAGTGACAAAGAACTGGTGATTTATAATGAAATACTCTGTCGCTTTGGTTCTAGCCCTGAGTTAGCAATCTCTTCCTAGAGCCATCTACAAACTGCTCTGCTCCTCCCCAGGCAGACACTCTCCAGGCTCCAGCCTTCCTCCCTCTGATCGCCAACTTCCTGCCTTTTTTCCAGAGACAGTTCAGTGTGAAGTCTTGCTTAGTATCTAAAATATTTTATCCAGCACTTTACTGGGTGACAAAAATCCTATTTCTATCCACATCCATGTCTACTTCTTTGAATTTCACTTTCCTTTAGCTATCTCAGATCCCTGGAGCACAATTTTTTTTATTTCAAAGGCTTTAACAGTCACTCAAAAGAAAGGGGTCCTCTCTTTTCCTTACCTCCCCCTAACAGTAGATCCCATTTCGACTCCGTCTGTAATTCCAACTCAAAGACAACACACCTCCAAATACAGACTGTGCCACTATGGCCTCCTTTGGGCAGGTTATTGAGCCACAAAATGGAACAGGCCAGCTACCTTCCAGGACACACGAAAAGAGCCTCAGGACAGCCATTTCAGTACACACTGAATTTTTATGTCTGTTCCTCAAACGTCTATTGCGTTTTCCAACAGCGAAGCATCTGTCCTCCAGAGTCACCCTACCCAGGGGACATTTGGCCTAGACCCACCAGGCTTCTTATATGGCTTAGGAAGTTTCTTTCCAGCTCCACCTCACACCCCTCCCCCTTCCTCTGGTTCGCTCAGCTCTGGACATCATGGCCTCCTTCAAGGACATTCTGCTCCTTTAACAGGTCTGGCCCTTTCTTGCCTCAAGGGCTTTGCATATGCTGTTGCCTCTCCTTGGAATGCTTTAAAGCAGTGATGGTAAATTGATGCCCAATGGGCCACTTCTGACAAGTAGAGATATTGGCTTACAAAGCATTTTCAAAAGTTTTTACATAGCTGACATGCAATTTGGGAGATTTCACATAAAAAAATGTATTTCAACTTAAATTATTCTTGGAATGCTTTTGTGAAAAGCCATTTTCGGACTTATCTTGGCGAAACCAAGAATACCAGCAATACTGGACTCACTATGTCTGGGGGCCCTTTAGAGAGCGCTTGAGACTGGTTGTGCCTGGTGCCCACCAAGTCCAGGGTGCTCACTGGACCCTCGGGCAGCTGCACCGACCATCCTGATTTAAGAAGTGGGGGTAGACTTCTCTTCCCTCAGGGGCCGTCCACAGGCCACCTCCTTGGAGACTTGTTCTGACCTTTCTCTCCACAGATCAACCCCAAGTCAGTCCTTATTTCTTCCACAATATTGTTATAGACCAAAGATGGTTGAACATTTGCAATTTCACATGATTCAGCCTAACAGTACAACATGTAACTTTTATTCTGCTTCTTTGTGTAGCTATTACAGTAAGTTCATTACTACGAGGTCCTGGTCTTACTATTATTTCTCAGTCCTTGGTAAATACTAGGCACTAAAACAAGGGGGTGATTAAAAGGAAGAATTTCAAGTAACACAATTTCTTTATCAGCTCCAGAACAAACACAAGAATACTTACCCCATCCTGAGATCTCTAGAAGTTGCTCAAATTCTAAGTGGAATTTAACCCACAGACTAAGGCAGCCTGATCGCCACTCAGCTCTGCCGAGTTGGCTTTAGTCTCTGACTTCATCAGCCTCCGCTCACACAGCTGGTGTGCTTGATTCCTGGAAATTACTCCTAGGGCATCATTTTTCCTCGAACACGTGTCCAAGCCAGCAATGAGAACAACACAGCACCCATGCCGAGGTGTTCCTACACCCTAAAGGGGAGCCAGGGCAACTAAGTGCCGACAAGTACAATGACCTCTACATCCTTGGAGATGCTAGCAAGATGGTTTGCTCCCCGATCTTCCTAGGCTAGCTCTCTTTCACTTGTCTCACTAGCACCCTACTTCTGAATTCCTGTTTCTTCCTCGAAATCATGAACAGTTTTTCTTCTTAAATTATACATGAGTCCTCGTGACCTAACTTTAGGTACCTCATAAATGTTTAATGAATGAAATTACCTGAACAGATTAGATCATTCAAGTGACACATGGAGCACCCCTAGAAGGTAAATATGGAGAGATGTTCATTTTATTAGGTCTGACCCCACGGACTTGAGCAGGGGTGTGGAATGGGGTTGACATGTCAGTTTCAGACACCTAGAACTGACAGGTCACTGCTCAATGGATAATTTTCCTCTTCTCTGTACAGGTTGGTAGAAATATTATAGTGAAAACTATTCTAATTCCAAGGAAATCGCTCTGTTCTATGGCCTTCAATATGTTTTTCCCAATTGTAACAGACCTTTCCTGTGCAGGTGGCCCTGGCGACCAGACACTGTCCAGCTCTGTCCTGCGGCTGTGCAGTCTCTCTCCAGAGGGCCCTCGATACTGCCTCTCCTTAGTGCTCACCTCTCCTTTGGCAGTACTGAAAATGTTGACATTCGCCAAGATTCGGTAAGCCTACTTTCTCTCCCCCACCTCCCCCTGGGAAAATGTCATGACATTCCACCAGCGTTCCAGACCGCCAGCAGTCCAAAGAGCCACAGGCGCATCCCAACCTGCTTTCCCTCATGCTCTTCTAGTGTTTCTGGCACCTTCTAAATCGCAACTTTATTTTTTCTATACAAATGAGCAGTTACTGCACACTTTTCATGCCTTGATGTATCTGCATATGTAGTTCCTTCCATCTACATGGCCTTCCTATCCAATTAAGAACTCATCTTATAGCTGGCTTAGGGGCTGCCCCCTCCAGGAAGCCTTCTCTGGATCCCTCCAAGAGTACATGTCTTCCTTTACACTGTCAAAATTCATCCATCCATTCACTTAACAAATAATACGGACCATCTGTGGTGTGCCAGACATTGCTACAGGCACCGAGCATGCATCACTGCACGAAACAGTAAAATTCCTGCTTGCATGGAGCTTACAGTTTGGTGGGAAAGGCTGGACAATAAACAATACAAAATATAAAGGAGGTAAAATACCTAGTATGTTAAAGGCACGTATACAGAGGAAAAGTAATGGGTAGACTCTACTGGGGCAGATGGTGGTAAGGAGCGATCACACTGAAATGACAAGCAAAATCTTAAGTGCAATTCCAGGGAAAAGGGGAATATAGGCTGAGGGATGGGAGAACTGGCTAGTTTAACAGGAAAGCCAGGTGACATCAAGTCAGTGAGAGGAGGGGCATCAGCAGATGAGGGTTGAAAGGAACAAAGGACCAGGGGGCATTGGGCTCTGAATGGTCTTTGAGATGTGGTTTTTAGTCCAAGAGGAGCTGCCTCTGAAGGACTGTGAGGAGAAGTGACATGATTAACTTACCTTTTTAAAGCTGCTGTATTCATAGACTGTAGAATAGCAGGAGAGATCAAGAAAACTTATGGGAAAGCCCTGGGTAATCTAATAATTCTGGGGTGTGGAATGGGAGTGATAGCTCCGGGAGGATGTATGAAGTACATATTCTGGTTATACTACACATTTTGAATGTTGGCCTAGCAGGTTTGGGGCTGGAGTTATGTGGGTTATAAGAGGAAAAGTATCATGTGCAGTCAAGGTTTTGGCCTAATTTACTGAAAGAGCAGATTTGTCATTCACTGACTGAGGAGACTAAGGCAGGAACAAGTTTGGAAGATCTTAAGTTCGGTTTCACACAGTAAGTTTGAGATGATTATTATTAGATACCGAAGTAGAAAGGTCAAGTAGTCTGATCTATATAGCTGAAGCTGATGAGAGGTTTTGGCTGGAGATTTGAGTGTTTTCAGAATACAGAAGGAAGGTATCTAAAGTAGTGACACTTGATAAGGTCACCAAGATAACCAAGTGTAGACAGAGAAGGCCTAAGCCTGTGACACTCCCATATGAGGAGGTTTAGGAGGGAACCTTACTTAGTGATAGGGCACAAATTATTTAGTTTACTGGGAGTGTAAATTATGTTTTATGTCTGCATTCTTAGCACAGGGCCTGGCACATGCACTCAATAAATGTGGCTCAGCAACACCTGCTAAGAGAATCACAAATGGAATCTTTAAAAAGTAAACAGAAGATATTAAAATTGGAATCCAGGGCCTCCCTGGTGGAGCAAGGGATTAAGCACCACACTATGAAGCAATCCGCAGCCTCTGCAGCATGATTTCGCTCCCCGGCCGGCCAGGGAGAAACACACATCCTGTCTCGCCCGCTGCTCCCCTCAGCAGTGCATTTCAGTCAGTCTGCCTGTTGTGTTCCCCACTCTGTCTCTGGTGAATCCTCTCACTCCCCTGCATCTCTGGCCTGTACCCCAGCTCTTGTATGCATAAATAATCTTTAAAAAAATTTTAAAAATAAATAAAATTGGAATCCAAAGGACTTGGGTACAAATACTAATACCCACAATACTGACAGATGAAGAAAAGCATGCTGAATAACAATGTCAGAAGCTGCCACTACTTATTTACAAGTTTAACACAACCAGGAAGCAAAGAATTCCATGTATATTATTACTGTAAGTGCTCCCAAGATTTGCGGTGTTACGCTCATCTAGCAGATGAGGGAATTTAACTCACTTGCCTGAGTAGTTTCCCAAGGTCACACAGCTAGTAAGTGGTCGAACCATTCAAACTCAGACGTGGGCCTCCAAAGCCTATGCACTTATCTCTACACCATGCCGGCTCACATCTATTCCAACTACTGTCTGCATGCAAATCAGATGCTACGATCAAATGTGCTCTGAACTGATAAGACCTGCATGTCTTCTGTAAAAAACAAAGTATTTGCTGAAAAATGAGGAAGAGATGAGGGTAAGTGGCTGTAATCTGTAATTTGACTAGTGAGTTTCTGAGCATGACTAAAACACTATGCAGGAACACATGGCAGGAGCTAGAACTCAGCAGCAAGGGCAGCTGACACAACAGTGAAGATGGGGACAGACTTTTGAGTCTCTCTGCTACCTAGCTCAGAATTTAATGTGAATCTAAGAGAAGATACGGAGAGAGGGAGATTGCAAACCACTAAGGACAGTGTTTCTTCTGGTTAACATTAGAACTTTTGAAGCAAATCTAGGCTACACACCCTAGAAACATTTGTAGCCCAAGTAAATCACTTAAGAGGCCAATTTATAGGTAAAAGGGCAATATTTGATCTTCTGATAGGTAGAAATTCAATGTATGAAAAAGAGAAGCATCTGCTTTCCTTATAAAGGTGCCAATAAGCATGTATTACTACTTTTTTTAAAATATAAAAATACACCTACATCATTTAAATTAAAAAATGTCATATATTTTAGAGATACCTAAAATACAAGAAAGTCTTGTATCAACTTACCTCATCACTGGACTAGAACACACTTTCTCAAAGCAGACAAAACACAAGCAGTGTCTGTACAAGAATACTTGACAGTCTTGTTATAATAGCAAAGAACTGGTAAAAACACAAATGCCTATCACAAGTTAAGGAAATCCAACACATTTAAATACTGTAATATTTCAGAAATAATATGTAATCATTTCCAAAATACACTATATACTGAAAGAAATGCACCATCATATTATACAGAAGTTGTCACTTGTGTGAACAATAAAAACCACATAATATGTGCAAACTTCAGGTGTTTTTGAAAATAATTCTTGTTAAGTATAGTTGAAGATTTTTTTAAAAAAATCTTTTTTAAAAAAAGTAAAAAAGGGTGGGAATTTGGCAATAAACTATTTCATTGCCTAAAAACATTTCCAAAAGAGAAATAACCAAAAAGCTTTTCAATATCCCAGTTTTCTAATGTTGCACTATGAAATAAGGTATTGCTATACAAACTCACAAAAATCAATCCAATAAACCAGTGTATGAGAAGAAAATTCTACCTGTACTGCTTGAGGTAATGGATATTCTGATATTTAAAGTAAGAAAAAGGCTGTAAGAAAGTTTAGTTAACACTAAGTTTCGATACTGGATCTGCTAATACCATCCTCCAGAAAGGTTGCTTATATCAATTACTGTATGAAAACCTGGCACATTTATATTTGATATTAAAGATCATACAATTCCTTCGTGAGAGAGAACCAAGATGACAAATCTAAAATGTTAGCTAGACTACCTAGTGATGAACTTTTATTTTCTGATGCCCCCAGGTACTGTAATTTTATAAATTAAGAAAACATTTCCCAGCCTTATCAGTCAGGTCAATATCATGCTCCTTTGTTTGTTAATTGGTGCTTACTAAGAGACCTCTCATTTATCCAACTTCTGCAGAGTTTATCTCAAATTTTCTTGTTTATTACTTTACTCTCTGCACCTTAATCTGAGTCCATGTCTCAACTTCTTAACTACAATCTGATATAAATTTGGGGTCTATCTCATAATTCTAATGGTGTTTTGCACAAACAGTAATTAAACTATAGATCACCGAAAGAATGATCGTACGAATGCGTTATGTTTATATACATTAGTCTTATTACTTCATGGGGAGAGAACCCTGCTGCTTGTCTCCCCATTCAGCATTCCTTTCATAATAGCATTGAACGAAAAACCTTTTAAACTTCTGCTGTCTAAAAACTAGAAGTATATAATAGTTGAAAATAAGTTTTAGAGAACATTTTCTTACCTTATTATATCACACCAGAAATCTAGAAGACACTTGCTCCCAGTCTTCGTGTTTGAGAATATTCCAAAAATATTAATGCCAATAATTTCCATCAAAGATGCAAAACTACTTTTCCAATGGATGTATTTTCTATACATTTTGATGCAAAACCTTTGCTACAACCTATTGCCCCATAATTTATTAGAAATATCCTTAAAGCAGCAACCTATACTGGAATGCCACATTAAAGTATGTTATAAACTATACAATGATTAGGTTCTGGGCTCTAATTCCAGGTTTATAAAAATGTTTGGTAGTCTGGTTTTCACAAAATATAATCTCCAGAAGAATACATGTAAACTACTAAATAGCAGTGATTTTATTTTGTACCTACCAAAAATAACTTTTTCATACTTATATAAGACAGTAAATATTTCTTGGAAAAGATGGTAGTTTAATTAACATAAAGGTTCTAAGGTATTAAAATGAGTTTCTATTAATAATATATTTGCAATATCAATGAAATAATTAAAAAGTAAACAGGCCATGGATTATGATTTTCTTTTGCATAAAGTGAAAGGTTTTAGTCTTTTGATTAAAAAACACTTTTAAAACACACAAATTCCAAAACTGCAAACTTCTACATTTAATTTACATACCAAAGGTACACCATTATATTTTAAAGTTAGTGAAGAAAAAAAATCCAATTGTAACTTAGATTACCAAAAGATCATTTAAATTAAAAGTCTTTAAATATTTAAAAAGCTTTATGGCCTAAAAATTTTTAAGTATATTGTATTGGGAATTATCTGGGGAAAATAAGCAAAAATAAGAAGCCCTAATATATCACTTGGGCATAAACAGATGAATCAAATCATACCTCTAACAAAAGCTAACTGATTAGCATAATCAAATAGGATTCTCAATTTTAAAAATCCTACAGACATTTCCAAATAAAGTCATTAAAAGCCAGTAAATAATTGGGTATACACAGAGATAATCTTCATTGAATTTTGTTCTGGTGACAATAATCCCTTCACAATGATCTGAAAGCACTTATTTTTCCTAACTCATTAAAACCTGTTTGTAAAAAGCCCAAGGTTTCTTCCAGTCACTACATTATTAGTATCGGCTTCAAGCAGAAAGGCAACTGATAAACTGTCCTTCTAAGCATACTCTGAAGTAATAGCTTATTAATTCTAAGTAATAACTCATAACTCAAAAGTACCTGGATATTAATCTTGCTCAGGAATTACATTTTGGGAAGACAATGCATCTGGAATCTAAATGTCCAGAAAAATACTCTAAAACACTGTGATTGAAAGTTAAGAAGTTATTTACAATATCAAGAGTACAGGAGTGTAAAACCTGTATAGAAAGTATGTAGGACCTGGAATTAGAACTCAGAATCAAATCCATTTATTCTTGGATGTCTTTCATTTCTAATTCTTTTTGTGTTTTAGTTCTCGAATCCATCCCCAGAAGATCGAGAATAAAATAAAAAGGAGGTCCTAACTGCTCCAAAAGAGAAACAAGCAGAAGAAAAAACATTACTACTTACAGCAAACATGAGAGCAAATTGCCTCTACGTATTTCCTTTAAATTCTCAGAAGGCAGTGATTCTAATGGCCCTTCTTAAGGCCATTTACAGTCTGCAGTTTCTCTATTAAACTTTCATTATCCTCTGCACGTGCTACTATACTTTACATAGCAGCATGAGTTGGCGCAAAGTTAAGTTATTGCTCCATTCTGTCACTGTACTCCCAAAGGCACTAGATGGCTTCACAAGTGAGAGCACCTCAGCACAGGCCTCAAAGCTCTTCCTTCCCAAGTCAGCGCTTGGTGAATGCTTCCACTCAAGTCTACACAGCGAGCCTCGCATCTCTCTAGACTCCAGCCACAGCCACTGTACATAATACCTCTTCTGTATTACCTTTTTAGTAATACCTTTTTTTCCCCAGCAAAATTTTTTTTTCCTTTAAAACACAGGAAGACTAAAAAGCATACGTAATGAAAAGAAACATAAAGTGGATGTCATCAAGATTAAGAGCTTTCAAGGACCAAAGGACACTACTAACAGAGTGCAAAGACAACTCACAGAATGGGTGAATTACCAGTAACATGTTTATCTGATAAGGGATTAATATCCAAAACATATAAAGAGCTCTCGTAACTCAACAGAAAACAACTCAAAAAAGGGACAAAGCATTAATAAAAACAATTCAGCAAAGAAGATGTATAAATGGTCAATAAAAACAAAAAGATGTTCATAATCATAGAGAAATAAGAAATACATCATAGGGATATGAAAACCGAAACCAGTCAGTTGTCATTTCACCAGTGAAAACAAACAAAAAACCAACTCTTGGTGAGAATGTGAAGAAACTGGAACCCTCTGCATTGCTGGTGGGAATAAAGGAAGATCACTTGGCAGTTCCTCAAAAAATTAAAGGCAGAATTACACAATTCAACAATTCCAATTTTGGACATGCACCCATCCTCCAAAAAATTGGCAGGGACTTAAGTAATTTGTTCACCATATATAGAGTAGCACTGTTCAAAACAGTCAAAACGTGGAAACAATTCAAATGTCCATTGACTAAAAAATGGCTAAACAAAATGTGGCATGTATGTGCAATGGAATATTTAGACTTAAAAAAGAATAAAAGCTCTTATACATGCTGTAAGATGAATGAACCTTGAAAACATTCTGCTAAGGGAAACAAATCAGATAAAAGGACAAAAGGAGCCCATTTACCTCCATTTACCTAGCCTAGTCAAATTCACAAGACAGGACAGTGGTTCCCAGGGGCTGGGAAGAGGGGTGAATGGGCACAGACATTCTGTTTGGAATGGCAAAGTTCTGGAGGTGGACAGCAGTGACAGCTGTTGTAAATGGTTAAAATGGTCACTCTTGCCTACATTTTAACATGAAAATATTCAACTGAAAACTCCTAATTCCATTAAACTTTTCAATATTTAATACAGATATGACCAATTGCTTTACTTGACCTGTTTGTCAGTTGGGTGGAAAATGTTTCCTCCTATAAAGTTAGGACAACTTTTTTAAAATTAAGCACTTTATTTTTTAGGCTATTTAAAAATATTAACCAGTGTTTAAAATTTGACTTATGAGATAAAAATTAATATACCAGCAAATAAGTATACTTGAAAAACTACTATGTATTCTATCAGTCGTTAATTTTCTTCTACTCATCTTCTTTATAGTAGTTTTGTACATGACAAACTGTATCTTTTACTCAAAATGGCAAAAATCTATATGTATATAGATGGAATGATTGCATACAGGATTCCAATGCTAGACTTAAATTACACATACTTTCAGTATAAACAAAAGGAAAGGGAGGGAGGAGGTATTACCTTGAAAGTGGAAGATACACATGCATTTCTAGGTTTAAAACAGAAAACATCTTAAGTTGCAAAAAAGTAAAAGGGATTTCATGGCACACATTATAATATAGTGCAGGAAGAATTTCATATAATAAATCCATTTTGCCAAAAGGAACTTTCCAAGGATCATCACATAAACTCAGAGATCTGACCCCATAACACCAAGAAAATGGACACTTGCCTGTATAGACCCAATTAGTAAAGGTAAGCTAAAACCACTATCACTATTTTCAGGAGTGAAATAAATGACATGCATAAATATCAAAATTAATCTACATATTTTAGATGACCATTAAATCAAAGTGAACAATTGAAACAGTAATAAAAATTAAATCACATGGATGGAAGCAACTGACGATATATAAGCATGGAGGAATCTGGGCATACGAATAACAAGAATCAACAAAATGGTGCTGTTGTTTCTTAAGAAATAAGTCTCATATTGTAACAGATTCATGGAAATAATCTCAGGTTAAGATCAGTTAATATTTGAAGTTCTGCTTTTTAAGATAGTCAATCTTGCCACTATACCCAAGAATATAGCAGGCACTTAAAAAACATACTGCCTGAATGAAGGTCATTAAGAACCTGGAACTATAATGCTAGGGAATTTCAGAGCAAATAATAAATAACCTGAATCAAAATGAAGTGTCATGAATCATCATCTGTGTCATGATTTTTAACCTTAAAATTCTGTGATAAATAATGGATAAATACTTGAACTCCTAGGGTAGTGTATATGTAATCACAAATCAGAAAACTCATTTATCAGAGTTTAAGAGAGGTCAAAAATATTAAGACTACAAAGTGGAAAGTTACGCTCTTTCCAGTGGGGAAATAGTAGCTATTAAAATCTTGAAAATGGATGTATTAAGACGTGGGTCCATTAGGATGAAATGGGAGTTATAATTATTAAATTGGCTAACAAAGATAGGAATGTGATAGGCTTTGACATGAGACACTATTGTGAGCCAATTTTTCCTCTTTTCCAGCATAGAATGAGAAATCAGGCTGCCTCAACATTTTATAAGTTATGAAAACATCTGCAGGAATCTTTTATTTGTAAAATAATAGAATACTTTCATTCTATATAAAACCACATAATATTTGCACGATTATCTTCCAGCTTAAAAATGATATAAAGCTTAAATTCTGTTCATTCAGAATATAGAGAAATTTTTACCAGTGTAGTTCCTCAGTTCACTAATTCTTATTAAAGACAAGTAAGTCTTAACTTACTAATCAGCCTAGTAAATTAATGTTAAAGGCAGTAATTCATTATACTTCAATTTTAAGCTTCAGATTTTAGGAAGGCTTTTTTTTTTTATCATGAATGGGAAGCTTTGGGATCTAAAAAGTTTTTATCATCTTCGATTCTAAAATATTCACCAATACATGGTAATCAAAATTGTGACAAGCTATGAAATGATCCCTGAAAGTATAGTCAAGGTAATCAAAACTGAAACAAAGTAGTGGGCATTTTCTTTTAATCACAATACTAATATGGAAACTCTTTTCTAATGATAATTAGGACTGAATTCCCATACAGTCTTAACTCTGTATGTGGTAATCCTAGTTCTTAAAAACTCTGTATTAAATATTGAACAAAACCTTATTTTATAAAATTCATCTGTCTTTTCTGATAGGATTAAGGAAGCATTACCTGCCTTTTGAGAAAAAAATAATAGTGAGTTAAGTATTACTAAATTGAGAAGACATTTGTTTTTTTCCTATTGTTAGAACAGACTTACCACTAGCCTGCTTAAGAATAACCTGTGTGTTCAAAATGAACAAGCTTTTAAAAAGACAATTTCTAGATTTATGTTAACTGCTCTGTAATGTCACTTTAAAATAAGAATATGTATTTAAATAAATGCAACTGGTATATGGTTCTTTAAAGAATTAGTACATTAACAGTACTTTTAATCAATGACAATGAAACTGTATATTCCTCAAGAAAAAAATTAAACACAAAGGCAGTAACTTGAAATCCTAAATGATTTTCTGTTATCAAGAAGAGTTGATTTAACTTTTCCACAGAATTTCCAATCACTAATAACTTCATAACAAAGAGGTGTAATTTGGAGGAAAGGGTCAATCTCTGGGGATTCTGAAATTTTTCCTACCCACTTTTCATTACTAAGGTGTGATGATTCATGGGTCTAGTAGAGATTAGAACTTTCAGGAAATATATAAGAAATCCATACTAAATAACAACAGTGGACCTTGAAGGCATGAGCTTTTGTCACTTTATTGTTGACCAATGAATGTTATCCAAAATTATAGATTGTAACTTAAATTGTACAACACAAAATTATGCTAATGGTAAAAGCCTGTTGGAGTTTACCAAATATTCATTAATATATTTTTACATTGCTATATGAACATGTGCTCAACTGCTAATAATAAAAGTAATAATTGTTTTAATCACTATGAAAATCCATATTGCAAATAGTTGTTTCTGTTTAGAAAAATTCACACAGCTTTAAAAATGGATTAAATCCATTTTAACCCTAATCTACATATAGATTATAAACAGCAAATATAACTGGTAATTTTTCAACACTGATATCAAACTGATGTAGCAATGGTAGTGCACATAATTCAAAATGAAGAATATTAATAAAAATCCAGTGGAAGTGCAAGTTTTCACCTATTACGGCCATTGATTTAATGCTCTAAAAAGTTGAACTCATGCTTAAAAGCATGTTCACCATCTATTCCTCTACTGTGCTGCAAGAACTATTCTCCTCTAGTATTTTGAAGCATATGCACAACCACTGTACAACAGTTATTTCAAGGTTAACCAGTTATCCTTTGTCCTACAAAATCCAAAAAATATATTAAATGCAACCTTTCCTTTTCATAATGTCTGCCCAGATTAATCCTTTAAGTCAGCAAAATCAAAAATCAAAAAAGCACAAGAGATATTTTCAGACACAACTTGTATCTACTGTGCATGAAAAATGTTTAACAAAATGGCAATTTTAATAGATAAATGTAAATTTGAGTGCATAATACCAAATGGAAAGTAGCTGAACCACACAGAGAAAACAAGGCTTTCCTTATCTTCAAATCTAGGTGTTTTACAATAAAGAAAATGCTAGAACATGAATATTAGAACATCATTCAGACTGGTACATTTCTTTGTAGACATAATTGAAATCAATATAACCTAAAATTATAATTTCTAAAATGGGATTAACAAACCAAATTTAAGTATTCTTAGAGATTGGGGGAAAAAAGCACAGTGATTTAAAAATCAAATATGCAAAAGTGATTATGTAACAATTATATCAAGAAATGAAGGATGAAGGTACAGACATTCTTCATATGCTACAAGATCTCTCTCTCTCTCTCTCTCTCTCTCTCTCTCTCTCTCTCACACACACACACACTCACACACTCACACACTCACACACACACACACACACACACACAATCTCTCTTACATACTCGCTCTCTCTTTCCCCTCTTCAGACATACAACACTCCCTCCCCTCCCTGGAAGACATATACCAATGAGAGCTTGCAACTGTAATACAAATCAGAGCCTCACAATTCAGCTCAACAAAAAGGCAGTTAAAAATTTAGCACTCTACGATATTCTGAAGGAAAAAGAAATCTCAAAAATACTACTTCAAGAATGAAAGGAAACACTGTGTCCTGGAAAACATACAGCTTATACACGCCATTGTGATTGAACAACGAGTCATTGCGTGTGTAGTAGTGGTGAGGTAGTATTACCATCCCCTCCTTGGGACGGATGTTTTCACACGCTGTCCTTCCAGAAAGGTCCAGGGATTTTTGTAATGATTATAATCAGTGACCAGTAAATGTATATTTCCTTTTACTGAGCATCTATTTTTCTAAGTCAATCTAGAACAAAACTTTTCAAATCTTTCAGAGACAACTGTCATTTGCAGGTAGAGTTTCATCAATAAACTCTTCCTAGGAAACAACTACCTGCTGTCTTTGCCTTTGTGAATTGGCAGGCAAAGAAAATCAAAGGATGACAGGAAGATCGAATACGAATCAATTCAGCTGCCAAAGATGACGTAATTAAGTAAGCAATTACAAAATATCCAATAACATAATCAAACTGGTTTTTAAAAAATTAATTACCAGTTGCACACTACACTACTAAAAGCTGTAATCCTTTTCATGATGCATAGCCATCTTTTACACAGTGGTCAAAGACTGTCCACCCTGCCACCTACCCTCATTTCAAACAATGCCAATGATCTGTGGCAGAATTATGGCTATGGGTGTGGGGATGATAGAAGGGGTAACTGAGAAAATGTCAATGAGCAAGAATACAACATGCA
The DNA here is from genome assembly GCF_964194135.1 of Talpa europaea. NCBI lineage: Eukaryota > Metazoa > Chordata > Mammalia > Eulipotyphla > Talpidae > Talpa > Talpa europaea. The sequence continues at coordinate 12,325,333 of NC_140079.1, forward strand.
GATAAAATATGGAAGGCGGAAGGGAACACAGAATGCTCTACCTGCACAAAATGCTTAGATCACACATACACATTTGTCAGACATGACAATTAGCATTAACCTTCAATAGGAAAAAAATGGAAAAAATGAATATATGGAAGGAGGAGATGGAACACTACTCTACATTCCCTGGCCCAAAAAAATGAAATTACACTGCCTTGTTGATGAGCTCCCCTTAAATGTGTCTTTTAGTCACCACAGTCAAACTGGTGTAAGTGCTTTGGCAAGGTGGGATGTATTCCATGATATCTGCAAAGGCCTGCTTTTCTCTGTTGGTGGTTCAGCTTATGAAGAACATGTATGCAAAATAACAGCTCTCACATTGCTTCAAACTCATCAATACGCTGCTTTGTATTGCCTTGTCGGATCTGCCGCAGAGTCTTGTACTTATCACGGCCTGCTTTAACATTCTCAGCGTGTAGAACATCATTTTGTGTTTTCTTGGTTTCATCTCTGGCTTGGGCCAATTCTGAACTTAACGCCTTTATTCAAAAAAATAAAGATTATGAGTATTATTAAAAAAATTATTTTTAAAAGATTTAAAAACAAAAGCACACATACAATAAATCTGACTTTTCCGTTTATTAAAATGCCCACTGTGAAATCTTTTTTCTTTAAAGTATGTAAGCTCATTTTACCTTCAATAATGGTGGGGGCAGTAGTTAGTAAGGAATACCCATGAGCTTTCATTTCTACACTCGTCAACTATGATGATTTTGTATTATTCTAAATTTCCTTCATTTACTCATCCAACACTTGGAAACAAAAGGTTCAATAAAAACGGAATAAAAGAGTATTCAATGTTATAATGTTAGCATAATAAGTAAAATCTAAACCATCGGGGAAACATTCTCCAACAGTCTTAATATAATTATTATTATAATGACAACCTCATTTCTTTCATTGATATTTAAACGTCTCACTGATTAAAAAAAAAAATCAAAGAACTTTTAAAGAAAAAAGTCTAATATTAAAATTCCCAATGTGGATGTACTAAGTACATTAAATAAACTGACCATTGCAATTGTAAAATCTGTACAAGTAACTGTAATTATATACTGTCGTACAGATAGTCTATTAAATTATACCTTAAGTGCATACTTTACTATTTAAAAACTAAATTCATTTGCCTTTAAACACAGGTGTAATTAAATACTAATTTACTTGTTAAGGTCTGCCTGATTACGCAAGGCTAACAAACATTTGCTAATGGGGTCATATAACAGAAGAAATAAAATAATGTGACTATATACCTCAGCCTATAACTCAGCATAAAGGTTTCCAAAAACCGTGCATTCCTTCTTAGCAAATTTGTCTTGATAATCAGGGAATATGCAAACTAAATTTCAAATACGCATACAACCTCAAATTATAAATACCTGGAGTTGCTTCTTAACACGCTCATTTTTCTGTGTTTCTGTTACACGTTCCTCCTCACTTCTATGGTTCATTACGCCGTCATTTGCTAATTCAGCACTGGCCTGAGCGTTATTCTCATCATGTTCATCATGTTCATTTTCTGTTGGAGGAATGACTGGCGGGGGTGGAGGGGGAGCAGACATCACAGTTTTTAACTCTTCTTTGGTCTTTTCCAAGTCTTCCTGGGCTGCAAAAGCCTAAACATTATAGATAAATTTATCAGTGACTTACTTTGGGAACTGTTAATTCCACAATGAATATTACTCAGCATCCAAAAAAAAAAAAAAAAAAGTTAAGTTCATGGCATTTGCAGCAACATGGATGGAGCTAGAAGGGACGTATGTCCCAGAAGGCAAAGACATACTAGATGGTGTCCCTTATGTATGTGGAATACACAGAAACCAAATTAAGGGTCAGATAAAGACATGTCGAAAAACTAACCCTGGAAAACTGACTATAGAACTGAACACAGAGGAGGGGGGCAGATAAGATAGGGTTAGAACAAAAAGGGAGGCAAGTCCCCGATACTGTCATGAGCCTTTTCCTCTCTGGTCGCACTGCCCGGGTGGAGTTCCAAGAGAAATTATGTTTTCTCCCTTTCCTCTCTGACATTTTCCCTCTAGTTGCTTAGTTATCTATTTGTTGTTTATGTGCAGAGGAGGCAAGCCCAGCCTCTTTACAATTTTGCAACTGGCAAGAAATCTCCTACCTTTCCAATTACATCTCCCCAAATTCCTGAACTTAGGCACTGAGCTTTCTTGCTTATTGGTTGTCCTCAAGTCTGTCAAGTGCTCTCATACCTCCTACACTCATTCAGTTTCCTCTATCAGGAATGACTACATCATCAGTCTCTATCTTTTCTATCCCCAAATAAATTATTCAAGACTCAGCTTAAACTTCTAAGGGGTTTACCAATACCTGCCTCATTCCACTCAGAAATTAGTCCCCATTCCTGTGTTTCAAAAATACTTACATGAGTAGATTAGTATTTATTACAATACACACATTCATGGACACAGGTATCCTATCTCCTCGAAACTCTGAAAGCATCTTAATTTTAATAAATTCAGCACACTGCTGGAAACAAAGTAGGTAATCAACAAATGCTAGTGAATAAACAGATAGGTGATTACTTTGTGTTGCCATTCAGTAGCTTCCTCTTCCTTTTTCTTCTTTGCTTCTTCTAGAAGTGCAATCTTGGCAGTAAATTCAGCAAGTTCTGCTGCCTAAAATAAATGCAATTGCCAATACTAAAAAACTTAATATAGTTCCAGTATTTTATATTAAGTCAACAAAGCTTTGAAGTACATGCTTGGGCTATTTTACGTATTTTTCTTACTTGATACTCTTCCATTTAAAAAAAGATAGTGTATTTCTTTAAGATCTTAACTATCTTATTTAAAGCAGTAATAGTTATAAGGAACTAATAAGTTAATAAGGGGACAAAGTGGAAAACATTTTATTATTGCACAGACATGTAGTTACTATTCTACTAGTAGCAGTAACTTAAAATATGTGATACTTTTTAACTCTTATCAATAACGTATTTGCTAAAGCCTACAAAAGAGAAAAGCATATAATGTTTAATAAGTATTTTATCAAGCAATTCACTTGATTCCCCAACAATCCTATTAGGTAGTATTATATCTTTTTTCAAAGGGAGGAATCTGAGGTTCAGAAAGACTCAAAAAAACACACAAGTAAATGCCTAAACCAACATTTAAATCCAGGATTATGCTTACCCATTATTTAAAAGTTTACTAAGGAAGAAAAATCTAACAATCAGGAACTACGAATATTTTATAGGAGTTAAAATATAGTATCAATTTATCTGATGCAAAGCACGTCAATGCTTAGGCAAAGTGTAAGTGAACTTGACTCTTTTATTGGCAACAGGTTCCATTTATCTTTTATTCTGCTTTATTTTTAGGGTTTTGTTGTTGATGTTAAGGCAGAAACAAAACTTTAGGCTAATTTCCACATTTTGTTATTAAGTTACTTGTATCTTTGGTTTGCTCTCCAGAGCAAATAATAACTAATAGACTTAGTTTTCAACGTTCACTCCATGCTTGTGTCTAAACTTTTCCTGTCTGAGAGAGAACTAAGACAGGCTCCTTACCAGTTGCTCCTGATTCTTCATCTGGTCAGCAGCTTGTTTTGCGATAGCCGACTTGGCCTCTTCAGCGGCTCGACGCTCCTTTTCAAGCCTTTCTGCTTCTTCTTTTGCTCGTTTTCGTTCCTGGTCCAGTTCCAGAGCTTTTCGAGTTTGTTCTTCTAGTTCTGTCAAATACATGTATAATATGTTGGAATAATTTCAAATTCCATTATTCTGATTATCAAAAGAAGCCAATATAGTAGCAAGGAATTTAATCTGCACAATTTCTAAAAACTACCATTTCTGTATGAACATATACCATATTTACTTGGCAAAAGCATAATCATTTAAAAATAAATCTGCTGTATCATTCAAAAATGGGAGAAATGAGAATCCTTTGTAACTCAAGTTATGTCATAAAGCTACAAGTCCATCCTTTATTTTTGGGGAAAAAAAAAAAAAAAACCTCTTTGAACTTCTGACCTAAACAAATCAAATTGTCGTTTCAAAAATCTATGAAACACACCTTAAAACTTGCCTAAGTTTTTGACTATCTGAACTATGTACTAGATATGTAAATCCAAAACATTGAGATTGAAAACAATACTTACTGACTCAAAATAGTAAGTTGGATATGAATTATATGAGTTACTGAAAATTTTGAGTTATTGGTATAATCCATTCCTAAGCACAAGGAAAAGTAACATTTGCAGATGAATGATGTAAATTTTAATCCTTATGTGTACAGATTGTATATTCTTTTCCTGTTCTAATGAGTGCAAAGGGAAAGAAAAATACTACAACACAAAGCCATGAAGTTTTAAATGAGTTTAAATTAATGAGTTATTTTAAAGTACAGTTCTTGTTTAGCAGTAAGGAAATTCTGTGACATAATACAACTGAATGTCAGCTATTAAAAGAGCACAATGTCCTACAAAGAATGACTCTGCTGAGGAAAAACTGACAATCTCTGTCTTAAGATCTGAAAGTGAACTGTAATGTACAAGCTTTTCCTTAGTGTTCTTATTTTTGTTGGTCTTGGTCAGAACTAACTTAAGTAACTGCAGTTAAGAAGGTAAGTTCTGAGAGGGTTGGAAAAAAAAATGACTCTGGTTAGACTTTTATTCTTGATAAAATAACACAAAATTCTATGGGATTATATGGCTGTAAAATGAATTGTAAGTAACAGATTACTACATTCAAATTCTAAGATTAATCATTTTAAAATTTGCCTTATAAAATCTGGACATCAAGCTAGTTCATCAAACTTTTATCATCATTCTTCCCAACTGGCTGACTGATCTTTCATAAAATAAAGCCTACAAAAATCACAGCTTTATCAATCTTCTAAACAAGCCAACAGATAACTAAATAAAAGTTTACAAATAAAAACAATGCTTTACTTTTCCTTGTAACAAACTTCTTTCTGTACTATGAGGCAAGAAAGAACAATAAATTTGACTACAAACTTAAACTTTAAAATATTCCCCAAGGGGCCTCCCCGGTGGCGCAGCGGTTGAGCGCTGGGTTGCGAAGCTGCCCGCGGCCTCTGCGGCGCTGGTTCGATCCCCGGCTGCTTCCCGGCCACCGGAGGAGGGTCCCACATGGTGTGCAGACCTCTCCTGCCGCCCGCTGCTCCCCTCAGCAGTGTACTTCGGTCCTTCTGCCTGCTCTGCTCCCCACCCTGGCTCTGGTGAATTCTCTCGCCCTCCCGCGCTTCTGACTGTACCCAGTGCATGTATAAAAACCAAACAAATAATAAATAAATAAATAAGACATGCCTCTAGAAAATTAAAAAAAATAATAAAAATAAAATAAAATAAAATATTCCCCAATATTCATTATTTTCCATCAGACTTTTGTAATCAATATCAATTGGAAGAATGATAGACAAGGCAACAGCTGTTTAGTGGTAGATTAAAAATTACAAAATGTCTTATTTCTTTAAATGTTGAAAATGAAATGAAAACTTTAAATCTACTCTAGGTTCCTCTAGAAAGTAAGGGTTTGAATAAACATATATCCCATAAATGACTTTGGCTGTTTCTTTCCCTTCAAGTTAATTGAGTTATAACAGAGATCATCAAACTATGACTGACCTCATCAAATCCAACCCAAAGCCTTATTTGTGTAAATAAAGTTTCACTGGAACACATATCCTCATTCAATGGCACTACACAATACTGTCCATTGTTTAGGGGTCATATAAGACTGGCTTGCATGCTGCAATGGCAGAGTTGACAGTTGTAACAGAAGCAGTGTGGACTGCAAAGCCTGAAATACTTATTACCTGGCCCCTTGCTTGCAAACCCATGAGTTAGACTATTCCTATGAAACAAATGTCCCTCTGGAGCTCAAATATGCATTAATTAGTGAGTAATTAGTATTTTGCCTATTTGATTAAAAAAAAATTAGAACCTGTAATTTTTGAAGGATAGCACTTGGGAAGAGGGCACCAAGGAATCTGGCTTCTGTTAACATAGCAACTCTTTCTGGACAAAGGTTAAAGTTTAGAAGAATAAAGTGTTTCTCTCATTGCATTGTATAGACGCACATGGTATGGTGTTCAACAGAGTAGACTAAGGAAATTACTGTAAGTTCAACCTAGTAAACTTTATGAAAGTTTCTCTTACTCCATCAGGCTTGAACACCAATATCACTTGTTTTTGACAGGCCTAAGATTTTGCAAGCCAAATGTTAGCTTAAGTTACTCAGAGGGCAAAGCGTGGAAGTTATATAACTCTAACAATTTTAGTGAAAAGTATACTGATAAACTTCTCAAAAGGATTACAGATATTTCTTCCTTCTCCCCATCCAGGGAAACAGCTCATTAAGTACTAAAGTGTTAATACTGGGGAAAGAACTAATTATTACTATAAAACAAAAGCAAGTAGAAGTTTCACAATCAAAATTCTTAGCTATTACAGAATTAAGACTGTGATTACAAATTACTGGAAAAGCAATTTTAAAGTATTTGCGATTCATCTAAGTAATGATTATGACACCATTTTAAAAAGTAAGGAAGCTCTCTAGGAATGCACATGAAGTGATTTTCATGATTACAACTGAAAATGGCAAGGTGCAAAAGGATGCATGCAATATGTACCTTTTGTGTAAGAAAGAAGTTGAATCAGGAATATATCTTTATGGATTTGCTTATGTATATAAAAAACAGGGTACGTACTATTACCAGTAGAGTGGATTAGGGAGGGTGAATTCAGTAGCCTGAGGCTGTGGCATTCCACCAGGCTGAGAAGATAGATTTAGACTTTGAGGATGCCAAAGCCCCACAGACTTGAGAGGCCAAGATCATGAAGACAAGTGAATAGAAAAGCAAGCCCTTAAATCTGTGTATTATTTCCTCTTAAGATGTTTATTAACTCCTAAAATGTACACATATGGGATAAGATACTAAGAAAACAGGGAAAATGCGAACTATAAAAAGCTAAAGAGCTGAGAGGAGAGACTAACAATCTTATAACTGGGGAATCAAAGATTGGAGCTCAGGGCCCTCTTAAGTTAGAAAGGCCTAGTAAAACCTTATCTCTGCTCATAGCAGCACTATTTTAAAACAGCCACAAATGTACATCACCAGTAGAATGGATAAATTGTGGCATATGTATGCAACAGAATATTATACAACAATGGTAAAGAACCTTCACTAACATGCATAAAGCTGAGCAAAAAAGAAGTCATATGTAAAGTATATATACTCACTGATATGTAGTTTCAAAGTAGACAACACACTATTCTTAGGCATGTTACCAAAAGTACAAGCAACAAAGGAAATCATAAATAAACTGGAATTCCATACAAATTAAAACTCTTGGGTTGCAAAGAATACCATCAACCATTAAAAGACAAATCATAGAAAGAGAAAATATCTGTAGATCATGTATCTAATGAGAGAGCTGCATCCAGATATATTAAAAACTCTTATACCTCAATAAGACAATGCAACTGAAAAATGGATAGAGATTTGAATATATTTTTCCTAAGATAAAAATAATCAAAAAGTATATGGTAAGGTACTCAACATCATTAGCCATTAGGAAAATGCATGATGAGATACCACTTCAGACACAGTAAGATGAATATAATCCAAAAGACAAACACCGACAAGTGTTGGTGAGAATGTGGAAAAATTATAAATTACTGCTGGGAAAGTAAATTGGTATAGTTACTTTACAAACCACTTTGGCAGTTCCTCAAAAAAAGTTAAGTTACCATATGATACCCAGCAATCCCCCCAGATTTAGATATCCCAAAGAAATGGAAACATGGAAATGCACAATGACCAGTACACAGTGTTCACAATAGTATTCATAATAACCCAAATGCCCAACAGCTAGCTGATGATTCCACTGCTGTATATTCAGGAAATGAACGTGCTTGAGACATGCTCCAACACTGATGAACCCTGAAAACACCAGGCTCAGTAAAAGCCACAAGGATCATATTTGCGTAATTCCTTCCATGGAAACATCCAAGTCTATAGAGACAAAGAGTAGATTTGCAGTTGTTTAGGGCCAGACAAGGGCAGACCTAGAGTGACCACTAACAGGTATGGGATTTCTTTTGGGGGTGATAAACTGTGGTAAAGGTGCACTACTCTGTGAATGTGTTGGTACATGGTTCTTTTGCTAGTTGTGCGGCATATGACTTATATCTCAATGAAAATATTAGAAAAAATAGTAAGGCTCAACCCTATGATGATACAAATCAGAATACAAGTCACATACATTGTGCTTTAAAAAAAAAAAAAAAAGACTGGAAAGGGACATAGGAGAGAATCCCTGAGTGCGGGTAATATTCCTTATGTTGAAGGGATAGGTTCACTTTGTAAAATTTCAATGGGTCTCTCACCGAGACAGGCACATTACTGTATCTAATCGACACAATTTATGCCACACACAAGTTAAGCATAATAATATACACTGCAATGAAAAAAATTTAACGAAACTATAAATTTCAGAAACCTTAGGGATTGTTAGGGTTAGGGATTATTTACTTGCATTTAAGATAATAGGAACATAAGGAAATCAAAGGGATTAAAGCTTGATTTAAATTAAAAAAATTTAAAGCTTGGCATGTATCTGTAAAACAATACATACCTAAAGTAGACAATACTATCCTACTCACTACTACTTTTATCTCATTATCATGCTAATTTCCTTCACAGCACTTAAAGCTATATGAAATGATTTTTATTATGTTATTTTTATTACTTTTCCCAATAACATTTAAGTTACATGAAAGTAAGTATCACATTTCTTCAGTACTATATTCCCAATACCCAGAACATAGTACATGCTTATTTAAGAACCCAGAACAATTGAAATCACGATACTATAAGTCTCTCTTTTTGAAGTTTTGTTTAGGGAACTCTGACACTTGCTAGAACAGTAGATGAACACATATCTGGCTGTATTACATTTCACATGTGGTTACCAGTGTCTTGAAGAATCTTTTTAAAAAATGATCAAGGAAGATAAGTAATTTAACAGTGATGCATTATGGAAATGTGAAATGGTAGAATAGTTCTACTTAATGATTTATTAATAATTTAAGTAATGAGTTCAATAAACTTTTTTAAAAGAAAATGACAAGTGTAGAAAAGATTCTTGTCAAACAAAAAAATTACAGGTTTATCTACTGTATATCATGACTTAGATATGACAAGAGTTACTGCATTTGAAGGAGAACTTAGTATAAATTACAAAACAATCACACAGATTTTAGTACAGTCTGGGAATGCTTTATTATTAGAAACAAACAAACAAATGATGTCCTTTGGAAAAAGATGACTGATCTGAAATTGTCTTGATAGTGATGCTCTACAGTTTTCCTTATATTCTATCTTCCTCATATTCTTTAGCACTTCTTTACTTGAGTAGCTTTCTGTATGTAAATGACTAATATTTTTACTATATAGCCTAAATAAATGAAATTGAAAGATTCAGTAAGTAGCCATTCTACTAGGATAGGTATTATATAAATGATAAATGCTTGAATTCATTCTTTTCTTGAAAGTTCAGACCAGTATTATAAACTTTAAATTTTCCCTTTTTAAAAAACACAGTTTAGTGCATTCAAATTTAGAGATTTTTCCAAAAGAATTTATATAGTCAGAAATAGCTTAAAATGCCTTACATTTCCTATCCTAGATGCCTTAAAGTACATTAAGTTCTCACTTGAGGTGGGTAAGTTGTTGGAAGCTGGGACTGTTAAATGAAACGACATAAAATGAAACCAGGTCCTCAAATAATATTCTTCTGCTCAACATAGGCCTCCAACTTTTTGTCTTATCAATGTTATAATGAAATAACATCAACAAAACTATGCTATTCAAGGACCAGCTGTACATAAATAACCATAAAGCACTATATATGAATGTTTTTGTTTATGGAACCCTAGCATTAGTAAGAATAAAGTATACTCATTTGAAATATTAAGAATACACACGAGAATATTTGAGTGCTCAAGCAAATGAAGAGAAAGAACAAACAAGTACTGTGTAGCTGAATGTGCCTTAACCATCTTTAAGATGTGATTCCACTACATATTCACTTAACAATTAAATGTAATTACTCTATGTAAGAAAATAAGATTTAGAAGGAGGAAATAATACTATCTGAGACTAGAACAACAATTTTTAATAGTGTCAAAAAGAAGCCTTTACCTTTCTGGGCTTTCATTGTCTGTTCTTCAATTTGCCTTAGACGTTCCATTAGCTCTTCCTTTTCACGTTCTATTCTTTCCTTTTCTTTTTCTGCTATTTCTCTTTTCTTCTTTTCATTCTCTAATTGTGCCCTTGAAAGGAGATACAATTACTTTGTAACAAATTTTAGAACTATTCACATAAAACCTAGGTATTATGAATCAAGAAGAAACTACCACATAAATATTTTGAGTCATTATGGTCACCCGTGTAAAAAAATTCATGTAGTTGAAAATACAAGAATATGCTGTTACATACACACATACTGTATTACATATAGTTCTTATTGTAGGGCCACAGTAAATATAGTCAAAGACTATTCTGAAAAATATTAAAAATTTAATTTTAGGAAGATTCTGAAAGGACGAATTTGCAAAGCTGTTAGGAAAGTAAACTGGCAAATATATCCCTGGTATGCTATGGGATACAGCCCATGGTTTTAATGTAGGCTTAAGGGTGTGGGGGGCGGAGGGGGAGAGACAGATTTGCCATTTGCACAGTGAATTAACTTTGATGATAACTTTATACAACAGGAAAAAGGAATTAGCTGCACAACTGCCAAACCCAAGAAAATGCCTTCTTTAGATGAGCAGAAGCCCTCCACTGGAGAAAATAACAAAGGTTTGAAGGCTATCTTACCTTCAACAGTAAAATAACCTGGCTTGGGAAGGCAAGTTTTCAGTCACTAACAATGAAGGAACACAAGCTTAATTCCTAAATTAGCACCTATTTGTGTTTAGATGACAATCAGTTTTATCTCCTGTGATAATCCCAGTAGTATGGGGGCAGGTATCTAATACTGTTTAAAAAGATCATGGTGAGAGCTCCCTGGTGAGGAGTGTCTCCCACTGTGATTGCATATGCGAAGGCCCTGATGAGGCTTTTATTTTACAGAGCCCAATTCAATCATCAAACATCTGCCAAGAGCCTACCACAGGTCAGATTCTAAGTTACAGGCAGAAATATAAAGATGAGTCAGAGTTAGATGAGATACTATATTAATTCTCTACTTAATGACTTTAATGAATATTCAATATTCCCATTATTTTACTGAGAATAAATTTGTTTAAAAAGTCAAGATTTCATCTCTAAAAGTTATCTGAATATAACTAAATGTTCCCCCCAAATAAATCATTGCCATCTCGTCTCAATTCTGAATTTCAGGCTCCAAACTACGTAGTTTCTCAACTTCTAGTCTCTGATAAACTTATTGGCAAAGTTATATTTTCAATTTTTTTTCCCTTGCTCTATAAATTTTAAAAATCCCTACAGTTCTTAGATACCTATGTGCCCCCAACACAGAGCAGGAATCCAGCTGTGGGGCAGACAGGTAGAGCTGTGACAACTGGTGGTGACTAGTCTCAGGACACAAAGTCAAGTGACCTCCTACCATAAAGCCAAAACCTACTGCTTAAGAGTCACCACCCTTCCCACACAACAGTTAAGAATTCCAATATGGAGAGCTCCACCTCTGTTCTAGGAATCCCTATGGAAGTAACTTCTCAATAACTAGGAGGAAGAGTCAATAGCTAAGACAACCCAACTCCAGCCAGACTGGGCTCACTCTGCAGCACACTTTACCTATTTCCTAATTTCCTCAAGCAAAGGCATGCACTTGCCCCGGCAGAGGCTGCTGACTTGCTGTACTCTTTAGGGGACAAAAAAAAAGCAGGCCGTGCATGGAAACAAAGGCAGTCTTTCTAAGTAATTGCCAGTACAGCCAAGAGTTACCCTATTGCAGGTCACACTACCTGCCATCTCTAGGGGCTGATTAGATTACCTCAACCACTCCACAGCCTCAGCTCTTCACATCCAGTGCTGCTGCACTTCAACAAGACTGTCACCTCCCTCCCTGCTCCACCCTCCCCTCCCCTCCCTCCCCCAATCCGGAGACAATTCAGAAGGACTCCCACAACAAACCACATCTCAACACCTGGAAGCTACAATCACATTCCATAAATTCAGAACCTTTAAGATCCAGCTATGGCTCACATGGCCCATTCTAAAGATGAGCAGTGGTTTTCCCTATTGCTGTTTCATTTATTCCTCCTCAAGCAGAGATGTAAAGGAGATGGGGAAGCAGGAAAAAAAGTGAAGGTAACGTGCAATTCAAGGGAATAAATTTAGTCGCTCTCCTAAAAAATGAATAAATGTACAGCAGATATTGAAACTGATTATAATATTTAAAATATTTTGCAATTTACTCTGCCGCACTCTTATGAGGCTTGTGTCTCAGAGCTTGTAAAAATTCCCCCGACAACGGACAACAACTATCACCAACCTACACTCCATTCAATTAATACAAATACCTTTGGCTCCACACACCCCTTAGTGATACCTTGATTTTGCAGGCCTGTCTTGCCTCCCTTAGAAAACCGGAAGAGCTTATTTCTCCTCTGAACACTGTTCACTGGGGGCGAGACCTATCTGATCCATTCATTGGCCCCTAGACATGCATTTTCATAAAGCTATGCATTTACTTATGTTGGCTTCCTCTTCTGAAAATATCTTTCCCCTCTAATGCTCAAGCCTATCCCTAACCTTAACTCTTAGTAAACTCCTACTTTCTTCATGAAACTTCTTATAATTAAAACCTCAATATAAATATTCTCTTTAGAGTTTAGATTTGGTAACTCATTTTACCAAGTTGTTCTATTTATAAATATGTTAATAAACTATAAATTCTCTCTTCTAATAAGCAATAATTATTTTTTTAGAATTTTAAGGGTATCAGATAGGTCCAATTACATTTCTCTTAAGTGAAGATTAAAAACTTATACTCAACTGTCAGTTACTAATATTATTAGCATAATGATACTAGTTAAGCATTAATATTAAAGTATTAGTATATTAGCTAATATCATTAGAATTATTATAATGGCTATTTACTAAATACTAGGTACTTTACAAAATGTGTATACAACAGTGTCATTATTTCTTAAAAACAAACAAACAAACAAAAAAAAAACCCTGATGGTAAGACTACTAGTTTCATATTAATAGCAAGAGAACGGTGGCTCGAGGGAAGTTATTTTTTCAACAAATGTCAGAAGAGGATTCAAACCCAGACTCATCCGGGTCCAAAACCTATGTTCTGTGAAAGACACAGGCAGTAGCCATGACACAGAAATTCCACAGCTAACCTACAATCAAACTACAACATCCAAAACAATGTCAGTGAATAGAACACACACAAAAAAGCACATCTGTTAAGTCATGAAAAGCTATTTTCTCAGAATATGTCAGTTTTCTAACTTGAAAATTATATATACTCATTTTAAAAGAGGACACTGACAATACTGTCATTCAATTTTAATATAATGAAAATGTTAAAGTATAAATTTAAGAGTATGTTAAAAAAATGAGCATTCTTAAATTTTAGACAGCCTACTCCTACCAACGGAAGAGTGAAAAGGCCATGCATTCCATACCTTTCCAACTGCTTCTGATGTTTCTCCTCCCGGGCCTGAGCTTTCATCTGCTGTACTTCAATAGTATCCGGCTTCCTTCTTCTCATGTACAGTTCATGGTTTCCCATACATAAGGCCAAAATCCGCTTGTTGATTCTCAGACGAGGTGCATAAAAAACAAAATCCTAAACAAAATATTCTGAATTTAAAATCTTCCTCATTGAGAATCTTTCTCACAATAATCTCTACTAGATTTCAACATGTTATTAATTCTAATGTCATATTACATATAGTTTAGAAATCATACAATTTTATAATTCCTAGTGTGTATGTTATACATTCGCATAACTAGTTTCTCACCTCTTAACCTCCCACCAATTTTGTGGTGAGACTAATGTTTTCATCCTTTCATACATTAAATTTCATTCATTCTTTTTCTTCTCCACAGTAACTATGAATCTCCTAAACTAGAAATGTTCCCTCTTTTTTGTTTTTTTAATAACTGAGTGAGAATACCAGAGTCTACTTGGCACTAAAGGAATCAGACAATCTGTTTAGACAGAGTTCTTAAAGGCTTCAAGTTACAAAATTACAAAGTTCATGCTGCAAAACTCTATAATCATAGTTAATTTAGAATAGGGTTATCTCTACTACATTCTAGACAAATACTACAAGAGGAAAGTTTCTTTTATAACTTCTTAGAAATGGTGATTGTTTTCAACAACCTCTGATTAAATATTACCTACCTATAATTAAATCTATTTAAAATAAAGCTAGTATTTATATGCTGCAAAAATTAAAACTTGTACATCATTTTAATATCATTCACTATTTTATCAGTGGGAAAGAAAAACAATAAAGAGAATGTTTTCAGGAGCAATTTAATAAACAATATAATGCCCCAAGTGACATAACAGCAAAGTGGCAAAAATTAAAAAAAAGTTAATGCTTAAAATATAAACCAATTTTACTTACAGGTGCTTTTTTGTCGATTGGCTTTATAACAAATTTCTTGTCATTAAATGAAATATTTCTGATTTCACTCCAGGGAAAACCAATTTTAGGTGTTAATCTTAAAAAAATAAAAGCATTTTTTTAATTAAAAGTAGGAAACAATGGACCAAATGCAATAATACCTTTGTTTGGGGGCCAATTTTGCTGGGTGACCAGTTGAAAAAGTTCAAGATTTTCAAGACATAGTAACTTATTCATAACATACTTCTTTAAAGGAGATATTTGATCAACTAAAAATCACATGAAAACAAACAATAACTCAAGCAGACTAGGAACTGCAGCATAGCAGTTTTTCCACAGTGTTTTAGCCACTGTGTATGTGTTACACTGCCCTCTAATGGCCACTGAGGTAAGTTAAAGCTAAATGTTTTAGAGAGTTCTAGACTACACTTAACATGTTACTTTGAAAATTCTAAAGCTATGTCTTCATAATCCCACAAAAGTCTTATGAGATGAGCCTGACAACTATATTCATTTCACAAAGTCAGTAAGTTGACCAGGATCACAAAATAGGGCTGGCAGAAGAGCCTAATTAAGGTTTTTAAATTATACCCTAATTTTTTTTTAAATTTTCCAAATGTAATAGATGAATACATTCTCATTATAAAAATAAACTAAACCATTACATATCAGATTTAGGTATACTCTGACCACAATTCCCAATCCCAGTCCCTCCCTTATTGAGTTGATTCTCTCTCATGCATATACTCTAATAGAAATGCAGTATAAAGAAGAAAAGATTCAGTCTAAAAAGTTAGTCTTGAAATCATTTTTGCTTTTCAAAAATTTCTTTTCTTCTCTGGATACAGCCTTTTGTTTCATTATAAATAAAAAACGTGTGGACATACAATCAGTAACATGCTCCTTTGGGGTAATTATTTATACTTAGAAATGTGTATTTTTATTAGCCATCTGAAATAATGAAACTAAATTCCTAAAGGCAACACAGAATGACGAGAAATGCCTTTTTGAGGAGGTGTTACTGGCACAGAGTTGGAATGCTTATATGGAATGGTAAATAAATTAATGGTATAAAGCAATTTCAGCTATTACTCCTGAAAAGTGCTGTAAGAGTCTGATGTATGACGCACAAAGTATCAAGAAGCACACTTCAAATAAAAGCATATCATCTATTAAATAAATACACGGAGAAGAAGAATTCTGACACTGCAAATTGTTGAGAAAACAGACGTAGGATATCTAAAAATCTTTGTGGCGTTAACTAAACTTTTAATTTGGGGAAAAAAATGCTGTTTGTGTAATCAAGTCAAAAAAGAACTTAACAAGAATACTAAAAAGATAGATCACAGAATAATGACTGTCAGTATGCAATCAATTTACTTACTTGTCATCATGCTCATAAATATTCAGACCCAAAGCATCCACTCCTAGCCACAATTCAGTTCCCTTTTTATTTTTTATTTCAAAATAGTTGACTCCATACATTTCTAGATCCTGTGCAATCTTCAGGTATTCCATCATAGAGTCTTCCCTGTTGAAATAAAGCTTATTGTAATGTACAAGTATCTAATACCAAACAAATTACAAAATACTTTGGATTAAAATTTATCTTTACATTTATTCACACATGATCTCTAAGGAATAATCTGACGCAGTAATAAATGCTATGAAATAAAAATACTTTACCTTAGCATTCCTCTATGTTCTTCATGCCAGGTCTGTATTCTTTCTTCCCACTGTTCTTTCGTCAATTTGTGTTGTTCCAAAACACTACAAGGAAATCAAATCTATGAAAATGTCTCTGATTCAAAATCAATATTCTTTTGTAATTCTAGAATCATTCATTACCTTAGCTGTGGTATTTTTGTCATTCAAGTCCATGCATATGGTACAAGAGCATAAAACTAATAAATACACACATGCCTCTCTACTCCTAGCTTTTCTTATTTCCCAAACCCTTTTCAAGAACTTACCCATATGCACCATCCTGCATTTCCATACCTCATATCCAATGCCACAATTCACCACAATGTGGTTTCAATTCCCAACACTCTACTGAAACAGCTCTCACCAATCTTCTATTGCTAAATCCAACAGACATTAGATCTATTTATACGTGACCTCTCTGTATTTGACACCACCAAAGGGTCTGTCCTTAAAGCACTCTTTTTGTTTGACTTACATGAAGTAACACTCCCCCTGGTCTAATCTATTTGGCCATTTTTTCTCAATATCCTTTACTGAAATGTCTTCCTTTGTACATTTCAACAAGGTCTGTTCTAGGCCTTTGTCTAATTCTGTATGTACTTTCAGGTCTCTTTCACTACCATGGATTATCTATTTGCAGATTACTTCCCAAAAATGTACTTATAGTGCAGACTGTTTTCCAAGAACCATACACCCATCCACAAATGAATATTATTTGTCTTGATTATACTGTTAATATTTTAAACTCAACAAGTTCAAAACTTAAGATCTTTCTTCTCCAATATGTATTCCTTCTCTCTGTAACCACTTAATTGCCCAAGTCAGAAACTTGGAATGTGGGCCTCCCCGGTGGCACAGCGGTTGAGCGCTGGGTTGCGAAGCTGCCGGCGACCTCTGCGGCGCCGGTTCGATCCCCGGCTGCTCCCCGGCCACCAGAGGAGGGTCCCACATGGCGCGCAGACCTCTCCTGCCGCCCGCTGCTCCCCTCAGCAGTGTGCTTCGGTCCTTCTGCCTGCTCTGCTCCCTGCTCTGGTGAATTCTCTCACCCTCCCGCGCTTCTGACTGTACCCAGTGCATGTATAAACAAAGAAACAAACAAATAAATAAATAAAACATGCCTCTATAAAAAAAAAAAAAAAAAGAAACTTGGAATGTGAAAGTTTATGTTTATTTAGCCCTTTTAAAATAGAAAGATACTACATGGTGGAGGTGATTATCCATATAACCAATGAATTTAACCTTACTATGGGTGAAGAGATTGCTTCTCGGAATTTTCAATATAAAAATTAATAGCATTCATCAAAATTATCAAATTATGTTGTTTGACTTACAATCGCCAAATAACCTTCGGATTACTAATTTCTCCCCCAATAGTCAGTGAGAAAAAAAGTAATATTCCATATGTGGAATAAGTCAATCACTACAAAGTTATCGTCTCCATTCTAAATCAAAATATTATGACATTGGGCCTCCCTGGTGGCGCGGTGGTTGAGCACTGGGTTGCGAAGCTGCCCGCAGCCTCTGCAGCACCGGTTTGATCCCCAGCCGCTGGGCGAGGGTCCCACATGGCACGCAGACCTCTCCTACTGCCCGCTGCTCCCCTCAGCAGTGTACTTTGTCACTCTGCCTGCTCTGCTCTCTCCTCTGGCTCTGGTGAATTCTCTCACCCTCCCGTGCTTCTGACTGTACCCAGCGCTTGTATAAATAAATAAATCAATCTTAAAAAAAAAACCCATAGCTTTAAAAAAAAATATTATGACACTGTCTCTTTTTTAAGCTTTAATAGCTTTATTTAGTCTTCCTGAGGCTATGAACTTGAATACTGGACTGTGGACAATGAAAGTTAAAGAACAAATTTTGAAGAACATGCACTATCTTTTATCTTCCGTCTTTTGAAAGAAAGATTATAAACGGCAGGCATAAAAAATAAAGAAATTGTGCTTAAATGTGATTCCAGTGATTACAAGATTTTTTTAAATCACATAACTACTAATGCAAGCCAATTACTTCATCTGCTTCTCAACCAAACAGCTATCTACCTACATTGTAATTGATAAGATAAAGCAAGCCTGTTCCTTTAAGAACAAGCAAAACATTTTAAGGGTTATTTTGATTACACATAATATTTAGCTTAGGTGTTGATTTCAAAATCCTCTTTACATTTTACCATAAATAAATACCTTCAAAAAGTTAGAAACAATTTTAATTCTATGGCAGAAACCTACAATCTATTAGTTTTAAAAGCATCTATTGAGTACCTATCTGCCTATATGAGAATTTTTATTAAGCAGTAACAGTCACATCATCCCAACCACAAATTATCTTTGCTTCCATTTACTGCTCATCTTATAGGAATGAGAAGAGGCAGAAAGTTCAGGTAATTTACACAGTATATAAATCTATGTAGCTAGTGGGTCATAATTTTCAAAAGTAGCTAGCAACTTAAAATCTAAAAGAAAGAAAATCTATTTACAAACTTCAGAAGTAGAATTTTTCAGAGAATATAATAAAAAGCATGTTTTACTTACCGCTGGGGTAGAAGTCTATCATTAGCCAAGTAGCCTGGCTTATGAATCTCTTTATTATAATCTCCATACTTTGCTTGGACTGCATAGGAAGCCAAAAGAACTGCAGTTTCTGGTGGGCAATATATCTCATCATTTAAGATAGCTTCTTTAACTTGCAAGAAGAAAAGTCTCTGTGTTATTTCTTGAATTAATTCCTCAGAAACATCTTCTGGAAAGAATTTAGCTCTAAACTTGAACTGTAAAGGATTCTCTTTTTTAACGTCTTGCTGTGTCACCTGGAACAGATTTCATGTATATCACCAAAAATTTTAAGTGCACATAACTAACCTAGACACATCCAATTCATTCTGGAAGAAAGTAGGATGTGAAACATAACACTCTAAATCTGTAGGAGTTTGCTATGTAATATTCTAAACCTTTAAATTTAAGAAAAAAGGTTGAAACTCATAAATACGACCTCTAACTTACAACTCCTATCTAGTAGCCAAACTAAAATTTCTCTTTAAAGTATCTTTCTTGCAAATGTTTAAAATCAAAGTACTATGCGAAAAATACTTCTTATGTGCTAAGTTTCCAAATAACGCCTTACTGAATCAAAAGACACAAGTCCCCTAATGATTCATACAGCCAGCAGCAAAGGTATGCTTGCAGTCAGAAACTGAACTTTTCCAGCACAAATTCATGAGCATGATTATTTCAAAGCAACTTAACTATTAACTAAATGTTATCATACATATTTTACCTTTTTATTTAGCTTAAGCCATGTAGAATAACCTTTACTGTCCACATACTGCAGCCCAAAAAACCAGACTTCACGTAAACCAACTGTTTTCACCACCTTAAAAGAAAAAAAAAAGTCAATTTCAGTTCAATGTTCAGATTATATAACTAGATGACATTATACTTAAAAAAAAAAAATAAAACTACACAGCTATTACAGGTATATTACTTTGCATAGAAAAGATGATGACACTAACAGGTAAGAACAGTCTGGGAAACAGATAAAGCACTGTCATAATTCCAATTTCTTATTTAAAATTAGCCCCACAGCTACACTATCAATAGATATGGCCAAAAATGTCATTTAAATTGGTGAGTCTCCAAGGATATTGAAACACCATACCCCAGAGGTTGTCTAGCTGCATCTATCTCCACTCCTACTACCTTCATTTCTCATCGTATATTCTATATTCTAACTTCACTGAGCAATAAACCATTCTTGCAACATTCCACGCATTTTACTCTCTACTTTTGCTCATGCTTTTCCCCTGCCTAGGATGTTTATACCATATTTTACCACCTATTGAATAATTCATCCCTTAAGATCTAGCTCAACTAACATGCCTTCCATGGATGAAGCTCTCCTATCATTAGATAAAATTAATCACATGTTCCTTGATGTTCCCACCGTACTTTATCTACAATGCTCTTAGAACATTTACTTTATCACGGCCTAATTAATTGTAAATCAGTACTATGTCTATTTATCCTCCTTGACTTTAAAATGAAAGAAGTATTGCCTTATTTATCTTAATATCCATATCACTGCAAAGATTGATCACTCTGTGAAGAGCACTCAAAAGTAGAATCAAGAGGTTGAACTAGGTCCCAAACCCATGATTGTGCCAACATTTAATGAAAGCGTATGCTTTTAATCCCACAAGAAGCTGCTGGAAAACAGAGCAATAAAGCAAGAGTCAGCAAGGAGTAACCTAAGAACATAAGCACTCAACTAGAGCCCCCTACACAAAACAACTGGCCTCAAGCTATCATCATTATCAAGAGCAAGGCTTTGTTAGAGGTGGACTCAGGTAGTTATGGACCCTCATTTGAGACTATCCTTATCTCGAAGTCTGCTTCTGATCCAACTATAAACCTATATACCTGCCAACTCATCCTATATACTCACTGCATTCAAGGTAAAGTCAAACCCTGCTTTTAGGTTCTCACATTTGGGCTCAAGGGAAACTGACAGGAAACAAAACAGAAACTTTAAGAATTCACTACTGAGAGGGCCCAAAATAACAATACTCTTTAATGCAGACCTTCTTTTACAGCATAAATATATACATGTGTGCATTACTTACACATCCTAAACTTTTCTATGCACTTCACACAGACTCTCAATTAATTCTCATGACAACCTTCTGGGGGAGTAATGTTCTTATCATCCTTATTGTACAAATGAGAAAAATGAGCAAAGAGAACACTGTCCACAGTCAAAGAGCTACAGCTGGGAATCTACTACAGGCGGTGTGGCTTCAGAGCCCACACTTTCAAACTACACATATTGCACTATAATAATTAAGATTTCACTCCCTCTGGTATCTAAATGAAAGCAATTCTACTGGATTAAAAAACATTTCTTAGCATCCAGTAACAAAAAGGCATACATACTACTTAGTTTTTTGGCTACCACAAACATTTCATTCAGTATAAATTAACATTTCAACTAGCTATGAAACACAAGTGCTAACACCACTAACATTTTTATTCAAATCAAACTATGCATTTACAAACAGAAGACCTAAAAGAATCAACAAATGTGGGTATTAGTTCTCAAGGTAAAATAGCTATAATACATGCTGTATGTAACTTCTAATGATTTTGCTTTAAAAATCTGCTTACACACAGTCTTTCATTTTTTAGAAGATCTTATATCAGGGTTTTGAAGTTTGTTAATTACCTAATCGGGAGATTAAAAATTCTACGTTTAGAAGAAGGAACAAATTCCCCAGGAACTTAAAATTTTTACTTCATCGTATTTCGGATCAGTAGGTAAAGAAATGACACCTAAAAAAGTTCCAAAACATCAAGGTATCTAATATGCTTTTTATACCTGTAAGTCAGAAACGCTACCATTTTAGGTCCAGTTAGTTCGAACACAGATTACTCTCCTGCTGACGTGTAAAAGTTTATATAAATCTAGATCTCAAATCATGCAAGATATATCATCTTTTTCTTGTTTGAAATCATCAATGCACTCTTAGTCACCTGACCTCTGGGTACCAATCACTTTTCTTTTCGAAATAAAACTTTATTACGCACAGCATTACCTGGGGAGCTTAAACTTAAAAATATTAACAGTTTACAAAAAGCCCCCAGACAATAAAATGAGAATCTCCAGCAGTGTTTTTCAATTAGTGCCTTTATTTTTTTAAAACCTCCTTAAGTGACTCAAAAATGCACTCAAGTGAGGAAAAAAAGACAAAATCAGTTGCCTAAGTTCTTATAACATCATGTTCTAACCTCAAGCCAAAAAATCATGAGTCAGTGAGATCACACTACTATTAGGTGCCTACTTATACCCTTTAGTTAACTCCCATTCCTTTGCTCCTGCCAAGCCACTCTAGGACATTCCACACATTCCACTCAGGGGCTCCATAGAAAAGTTCTGAGTTCCTTTAACTCCTCATTTCAATGACTTGCATTGCAGATATTAAATAAATACTTACTGTTGTTTTTTAAAAGTCATATATCTCAAATGTAGGAACAAGAAAGGATGTGAATATCCCCTATGGCTAGCTATTCAATATATACCTGAATAGGTACTATGAAAAATCATTCAAGTGTTTCACTGTTACGTTGTCAGTAAAGGGATAGGAAAACCTAGACAGATACAACAGCATCCACACAATGCTGTCAAAACCTGCAAACTTCATGTGCTAGAATAATACCTGGTCAAAAAGTTGTTTGCCAGTTGTATTTGGCTGAATGGCAAATTCCAGTTCAGCATCCATTGTAGTTACTCTTACATTGATCTGCAATAAAAACAAAAGGAAGAAACAGTAGGAAAGAGAATATACTTATTAAGTATTAAATACAGAAAAATACTTTCATCTAATTTATAAAATAAAGTAGTATTTGCACGCAGTAAAGGACAACTGCATAATTATACATAATTTTTCTTATTAAAATGATAGTTGGCTTTTAGTCACAGGAAATCTTAAGTCTATATGAAAAACAATCCTGTTTAAAAAACATTTATTGAATACTTGACATAGAGTAGGCACTAGGTTGGGTGATTTCCATTTTCTCTTTTAGAACCTGCAAAAATACTAGAAGATATATTCATTTTTATTTACAATTTTTTGTGACTGTAAATTGTGAAATATGCATCAACATTTATGTTTTCTGTATGGATAACACTTTGTTCCAACATCATTTGTTGGGATGAATTTTATTTTCCCAATGAATTTTGACAGGAAATATCTAATTAACATATGTATGTTGGTATATTTCTGTTCCACTGATCCTATCATTTATACTTTTACCGATGCTACAGTCTTATCTTCATAGTTTGAGAATAAGTGCTAAGATTCAGAAGTGTAAATTTTTCAACTCTTTGTTTTTAAAAAGTGCTTTCACTATCCCATATAAATTCTAGCAGTAAAATATACATTCTACAAGCACCTAATCGTTCTAACCAAAGCAGACCGCTGGAAAAGTGTTTTTTAAATATAACCTTATGCCCAATAATCTTGCTTAATAGTTACTAGTTCAGTAGTTGTTTTGCAGACTCCTGGGTATTTTCTACAAAAATAACTATGTCATCTGCAAATAGAAAATTTTAGCTTTTCCTTTTTTATATCCATGCATTTATTTATTTTTACTCTTTTCTTCAATAATGGGTACTGTTACATATCGAGTCTTTAAAGCAACTCCAAAGTGATATTCGTAACAGGAAATTCCAATGACTATAACCAATGATTTTCTTAAGATAATTAGCCAAAGCACATATTATTGAAAAAAAAATGTTTATTAAATGAAGAAAGAACATTTATCCTAAGAGGAATAGACCTTAAGCCACAAACTATGTAATTACAAAATTAAGTAAAATGATTGCATATATACACTTAAGAATGAAATGTAAGACCTATATATTATCAGCATCCGTGTCACTAAGACCAAAACTGCAATTATGAAAACATTAATAAAGCATGGCTCCTTCCGACTTCATTACTTTCTCTTGTTTAACTACACACACACACACACACACACAAACACACACACACCCCCGTACCTGTGCTACTATAACTGAACACTGTGTATGTATCAGGTTCTTGTAGTCTTCACCATATTCCCAAGGAAGGAACTAATTATATTTCTGTGAACATACTATAAAGATCAGGGAAACACTCCACCCCTCTCTCCTAGCTACCAGACAGAAGAGCAAAACCACCTGGATAGGCTTAAAATCAGAACAATTTATTTTGTTCTGTGAAGAATTCTCTAAGAATCAGATGCTTGCGGGTAAACAAAGCTTTCAACCACTACTAATGACCAATGAGTCAGCTAAAGAAAATTTTAACAATGGGTACCTAGTTGTAGTATCTCTACAAAGCATTCTTCAGAAGCCAGGAAACTAGACTCTAGCATTTGCCCTCCTCTGCATACAGGCAACACTGACATTTCTTTAGGTTAAGATAGGAAACAAAAGAACTAAACCTAATGGCAAAAAGCCTAAGTCTCCCCCCCTCCCCAATTTTACAATCAATGACTCACTATGCCTCTTCTTCCTCTACAACTATGGTACTCTGTAACAAGATATATAACTGAACTGAAACTTGGTATCATACTCCACAGCAAAGTATATAACCTGAATTCAAGTCGGTAATTGTGGAGCAGTTCTCACAGACTACTGTCAGACTGTTTGCCAGGTTTGAATCCTGACTTTATCTAATAAAATCATTCTTTAACTATCATTAAGACTTTAATTTCAGTGAAAATGTCCATTTTATGGATAAGGAAATTAAAAATTAGAGACACTAAACTAATCTAGCAAAGGTCATTCAGATTAAGTAGTAGAGCTAGGACAGTTTAACCCAACAACTCATGAGATTTAATCTTTACTACAGTGTTGCCTAGACATTCTCCTTAAGGGTCCACATAATGGGCTCTAGCCACAGTATCTTAAATCAAACAATTTTTTTTAAAAGATTTATTTTATTTATAAAAGCACTGGGTACAGTCAGAAGCGCCGGAGGGCGAGAGAATTCACCAGAGCCAGAGTAGGGAGCAGAACAGGCAGAAGGACGGAGGTACACTGCTGAGGGGGAGCAGCGGGTGGCAGGTGGGGGTCTACGCACCATGTGGGACCCTTGCCCGGCGGCCGGGGATCCAACCGGCACCGTAGAGGCTGCGGGCAGCTTCGCAACCCAGCGCTCAACCGCTGCGCCACCAGGGAGGCCCTTAAAACAATTTTATCAGTGCCTTTTTCTTCTTAACTCTACCATTAGGGCCTCCCCTGGTGGCACAGGTAGCTGAGCACTGCGCTGTGAAGCTGTCCGCAGCCTCTGCAGCGCCGGTTCGTCCCAGCCGGCCTGCGAGGGTCCCACATGCACGGCAGACCTCTCCTGTCGCACCCACTGCTCCCCTCAGCAGTGTATTTAGTCAGTCTGCCTGTTCTGTTCCCTGCTCTGTCTCTGGTGAATCCTCTCACCCTCCCGCACATCTGGCCTGTACCCGGTTCTTGTATAAATAAATCTTACCCCCCCAAAAAAAAGGAAAAAAAAAGAACACTACCATAATACTTTGCCCTGTTCCACAGAAACGTAATGATATTCACATTTTATTGAATTATGTCAAAAGTAATAAAATATACTTACTGGTTTCGGCATTTTGCTTCTCTTTTTGTCTCCTTTACAAATTTTTCACTTTTATGAATTCTGTTGTCACCTCTGTTAATGAAAAAGAAAGCATAAGTGAAACATTAAATTTTAACTATATTCTGTAGAGAATAAAAATTACACGTATGAAAATGTGAGTTTAAAGTAACAGGAGCTCTTATTTTTTTTCCAATGTCTTCTATTTCATATCTCTAAAAATATTAAAAACAGCACACATTTCAATGAATACAGTATTAAACTGTGACCACCACCTGAAAATTCTGATGAAATTACAGACAACACATAGTAAGGAAACAAGATTGTCAAGGGTCGAAATGCTGTCTTTGTCTGAGTTAGGGCCGGGCCTATATCCAACCTGTAATAAAGAAAACTGTAAAGGACGGGAAAGATTATTCAGATTCTGAAAATAAGAACTCAAGGACCTTTTTCAATCTTTTTTTCCTGTGTTGTAAAAGACAAAAGGATTTATTTTTATATCCAAGCAGAGAAAAATATGTAAAAGAAGCTTATTCACTAGGTGTACAAAGCAGCCACACTTCTGCGTAGGATCACACTGCATGCCGCTGCATGGCCGTGACTGAAATTCAGTGTCATCCTCAAAACCAATGTTAAATTATATCTTCTTGATGTGGTACATATATACCATGGAATATTACTCAGCATTCAAAAAAGATAAACACATGCAATTTGCAGCAACATGGATGGCACTGGAAGGGATCATGCTCAGTGAAATAAGCCAAAAAGAAAAAGAAAAATACCGGATGGTCTCACTCATAACAGGAATCTAGAAAACTTAAATAAGGGACCAGGAAAATGAATAACTATAAAAAAGTGAAAATCAAAATCAACAAAAAACTATGAACCAGAGACACTTTTTGGGGGGTGGGGGGCGGGAGGGGAGGGATTGGGGTCAGAATGGGGGGGTTGCAATTGTATGGGGAATATAAAAAAAAAAATTGTACCTTCTTCCCCTAAAGCGAAAGAAATAAATCTTAAACCAGGAAACACAATCCAGGCTGTCGGAGAACAAATGTTCTTGCAAACATCTAAAAAATTTGAGTTTTCACCCTACAAACACACTGAAAGATCTAACATTCTAAAACATTATTAGTTTTCAGAAAACAAAGAGATTACCGTTTCAGTTTGAAAACCTATAGTGAGTATATTAGTTAATTGAAAATTTGATATATTGGTAATATCTCTGCCAAGAAATTTTATTTGTTACACTAGCATCAACTAAATTAATATATAATTATTTTGTATTTTAAAATTATATCATGTTTTATGATGCTATAATAAAACTCAAAATTTTCCAAATTGAAATTAAAATGAAGCATCAAAGTAAGGTCATTTCCCAAAATTTTCTTCATGTATCAATAAATCTCCTTATAAATGGAGCTTCCTCCTGAGAACTTTTTAATCTAATACACTAGGTAATAAAATTCTGCTGGAAGTATTAAGCTCTTCATTTCCTAACTCTTACTTCCTTAACTCACCTATTTTCATGAACCTATGTGAACTTAAATCCTAGCTTTTAATTCTACATCTTCTTTTCTTACGAAATGCCATTGTCTTAGTTAAAATCTTATCACCTCAGGTCTTAAAACAGTCTCCAAATTCACTCTTCCCACATCATTCATAAGCTAGTAACACTCAATTCTGTATCCCCAGATGCACCTGGTGTGCCTGGCTTGTTCAACATCAAAAAGGTACATCATGTAAATAGCCAAAACACTAATGAACCTACCCCTTAGTCAACTCTGCTTCGTCTACACAAGCCTTGGTGAAATTTCCAGAAACTTATTCATAGCACTGGCTCATTTTTTTTTTTTTACACCCCTACTACATCTGATATTATTATCCTCTTTTCATTTCTAATTCTGTTAACCCTTGCCTTCCTTTTTATTTGCTTAATCTTGCCAGAGTTTGCTTAATGTATTGGTCTAAAATTCAGCTTTCAATTTTGTTAATCTTCTGTTTCTTTATTTTTCTTTTTTGCTAATTTCTGTCCTTTTTTTCATTTTTCTTCTTACCAGTTGCTTTAGCTTTACTTTGTGGTTCATTTCTTAATGACTAAAATTTAATAAGTGACGTAAGTATTTCCAATTTTTGTTATTTTCTAATACATGCACTAAGGCCATAAACAAAGGATGTGCATGTATAAGGTGACTCCAAATATAAAGTGGGTCCCCTATTTACAAGTGAGAATATTTTAAAATAATTTTTATCATTTCAATACGTAAAGCAATTAAATATATATTTCTAATATTTATTAGTATAAATATTAAAAACACATGATCTATAAAAACAAAGATTCAAAATGTTTATCTCATAGTCATAGAATAATTTTCTTGAAAATCCTCGAGACATGAATGTCCATGAAAATGTTTTGAGTCACATTAAGCTTTTCAGATTACACAAGCACTTTTTGAACTAGTATTATTATACTATTACTAAAATTTTTATCCCAGTCACAACTACCCACTTACATAAAACGTTAGGATCTTCTCTGTATGTTCTGTACAAACACTTAATATCTACAGCATAGCCACTATGTTATTATTTTAAAGATTCATTTATTCATGCATACAAGAACTGGGGTACAGGCCAGAAGTGCAGGGGGTGAGAGGATTCACCAGAGACAGAGTGGGAAACAGAACAGGCAGACTGACTGAAACACATGCAGAAGGGAGCAGCAGGCAAGACAGGTCTGCTGCGCCATGTGGGTCACCTCCCCAACCGGGAATTGAACGTGCGCTACAGAGGCTGCGGACAGCCTCACTGCACCCATGCTCAACCCCTTGCACCAGCAGGGAGGCCCACCACTATATTATTTTTAACTGATTTTTGAAACCAGTTCTGTTCTAGATTTTTTTTGCCTCCTTTTTATGTTTAAGTTACTTATCAGATTAGCTCTGTGAGCTTTCCAAAATCACAAGTACTAAAGGCATTTCAGGTCAAGTGCCTTTCTTAAATAATACTTTCATGTTCAAGAGCAAGACAAACACAAAACTCCTTTTCTGAAGAATATATTTTTTAAAAGATTTATTTTTATACAAGAGCTAGGGTACAGGCCGGAGGTGTGGGAGGGTGATTCACCAGAGGCAGAGCAGGGAACAGAACAGGCAGATGACAGAAATACACTGCTGAGGGGAGCAGCGGGCGCGACAGGAGTGGTCTATCATGCCATGTGGCATTCTCGCTGGCCGGCCAGGATAGAACCCGCACCCCATAGGCTGCAAACAGCTTCACAGCGTGGGGCTCAATCCACTGCATCACCAGGGAGGCCCCTGAAGAATATTTCTTCAGGAAAATGTCTCGTTATATATTTGGAACTATTCCAGTCTTCTAAATTTTAGTGGCTTATCATTAGATTTTTATATGTTGTTTTTTCATTGTTTTCTAAATGTTTCTTCCCAATAATGACTTCTAATTACTAATAAGAATTTTGTTGAATGTTTTCAAATGGAATGGTTGGAGGTCTGGAGGTGAAATGCTATCTCTTATTTATTTCTAAGTTTACTATAACATGCCAGACTAGAAACTAAGTTAAAACACTCAAATTATAGAATTGTTTATAAAGTACAGGGCCGGTTAGCCATGTAAGTAAATGTGAGATATGTGGGTTTGCAGGCTAGTTTCTAAATTTATGTATCAGTCAAATACTGAAACTAAATAAAAGTTTTTTAATTTTCCTTTGAGAAAGAACTTATCCAACTTTTCAATATTAAAGTTTACTTCAAGTTACATTACAGAAAAGGACCCTTTCAACTAAAAGAAACCCTATAAAAGTTTTAGGTTAAGAGAGCTCCAATTTAAATGAATAAATAGATGATAAGCCAACATACCAAAAAAACCAGGTTTTTCACACAAGCTAATTAGCTTTTAAAATCCTCAGGAAGCCTAAATACTTACATGAACTGTGATGAAGTGGGAGAGATAATGAAAGTATCTGTGGATAATGGATATAGTTAAGTTGTAAAAGAAGATAAGATAGGTCACATGATGACTACCTGACAGTTGAAACAGTTCACAAAACAAGAAACTTGTTTCAAATCATATTGGTGTTAAATGGTCAGATGGTCTTTTTCAGAGCTTTACTACACAGCAAACTGTCTTCCTCTTTTTGATGTTAAAAAAGTAATTTCATTTGTGGAAATGTACCCAAAGAAAATAGTAATAAATGTATACAATGGTGTTAACTACGAAGATTCCAGTAACAGTACTATTTATTAAGAAAAACTATATGTAATACTGAGGTTAGGTGAATTATGGTACATCTGTAGGCTTTGCTAGAGCACAATATAGCCAATCAAAATGGTACAAAATACTAATAAGAGACCTAATTTTTGTTGAGTTCCTGATTTCAAAAGTCAGATGAGAATTTCTGAAACATATTTCACTAACTTTTTTTGTCTTTCAGCATCTTCTTTTCTTCTCTAAAAAAAAAAATTGGTAGCATATAATCACCTAAACCACTATACGGCAAAGATAAATAAAAATCAACTGTTCTCCACAGTACCTTCATGATATATAATGGTTGAGAAAAAATTTACTCTCTTCCACACTCATTAAATTTCTTCAAGTACTCTTATCCTATCTCTTCCCCATCCAGACTCCTTTAGAAGAAATGAAGCACAATTATAGAGCAACATACTCAACAAGTAGTCTCGAGAGATGCTGCCAGCACACACATCTCCCATTTCCAGAAAGTTACATACTCAAACAGTGCCACATTTTGGTGACAAAACATTCATGTAAAACATTCTCTTCTTTGTCCTTTCCCTCTGAGGGTGACCCCTAAAATTGCCTGGTCTCTACCTGTTACAATGTAAAAATAGCTTTATACTGAATACCTTGAGCTCTACTAAGTGAGAGGCAAAACAACAGACTTTCCCCATCTGTCAGGTGGTAAAACAGATGTTAAGACAAGTCCACACTGGACTGACACAGAAACTTCAATAATTTATACTACACTGCCTAATTTTACTCTTAAGATTTTCTTTTTCCAAAATCTAGCGTATTTTTTTTTCTGTCTCTTGAGAAATGGAAACAATCTCTGAAATAATTGTAGTCTCTCCACAGACCAAAAAATTACAAAAGAATTCCTCTGACAAGTTACTGCGGCTGGGAAAGCAGTGTAACAAAGTATAAAGTGAATTAATAAGGTAACCCTAGATTCAAAACAATCTCTTCTACTACAAATGCTACTATGTTGTCCATAATCACAAATGAAGAAAATGCATGAAAATGTAATTTTTTCCTCATACAAGTTCAAAGACATTTATGTTTAAAACCTCCAATATACAAATAACTATTTCTTCTGTTTCACGTGTTAAATAACAATGAATTGAATAGCAATAATAATACAATTTACCTATATAACACCATCTGATTTTCCCAAGTGAAACAAAGAGGACAAAAAAACTAATTTCTGTTAAAGGATGTTGTCAAAAAAATGAAACTTGACCTTTTCTAGCACATATACATTCACTGAAAATACAAAGCAAATTTCTGGAACTTAAAATAAATACAAGGCGGATGTGTAATATTAAAAAAAATACACTTAATTCCAATTTTCTTCTAAAGAATTTGTAAATCTAAAAAACAAAAACAAAAACCAGCATTGCTCTATTGTTCCCAAGGTAAAAAGAAAAACAAATAATATTTGCAATGATTATTTTAAATGCTAAAAGTCAGAAAGCAAAATCCAATCCAATTTCTTCATTTTACATTTAGGGAAACATCAAAATTCACATAATAAATTTATAAAGATTTTTAAAGGAGGTTCACATTTATCACCTATGTAGCAGAAAACAAGCAGTCTCAAACTGACCAGAGAAATTCTCACAATTCTACACTTCATGTTTTGAAACACCAGGCATTACAGCAGCTTATTTTAAAAACAGAATACAATGTTTCTTAGCATCTTTAAAATTAGATTATATTCTCTTATGCAGCCAATCAGCTATATAGTAGTTTTCTCTATATGCATCATTAAGCTTCTAATTTTCAGATATTCAATCCCCCTTTTGCGAAACTGGAAAGGTGCCCGGTTCACAGTAGGACCAGCCCTCATTATTGCTGATTTTGTTGGCGAATTAAGTTTACATATAATATTCATTTAAATTTTTCTCTAGTTGTCAAAGGCAATATTTTCCTCTCACTTTTTAAACCAGGAGATACAACAGGAAAATACTAGGAGATACAATTGGGGTGGGGGGGAATCAACGTTGCAGCTAAGTCTCCCAAATTCAAACTTTTTTCCATCTGTATTAAACTTTCAATAATCTCATTTAATTCGACAATTAACTTTAAAGGCCACATAATTTGACACATTTAATGATAACTGTAATTATCATGCTGCTTGTTGATTAGATCAAAGTAGGAAGTGCCTTAGATATATTTGCTTAACCACCAAAGAAGTTTTTATAGTTTCTCTAAGTCTTGAATGTATGAACAGTTTAAATAACAAGAGTTCTCATGATTGCTAACAAAGTTTAATCCATTCCACACACTCAATTAAAGCCAAAGGGCTAGGGCCTCCCCAGTGGCGCAGCGGTTGAGCGCTGGGTTGCGAAGCTGCCAGCAGCCTCTGCAGTTCCATCCCCGGCTGCTCCCCGGCCACTGCAGGAGAGTCCCACATGGCCTGCAGACCTCACCGGCTGCCCACTGCTCCCCTCAGCGGTGTACTTCGATCCTTCTGCCTGCTCTGCTCCCTGCTCTGGCTCTGCTGAATTCTCTCACCCTCCCTGCTTCTGACTGTACCCAGTGTTTGTATAAATAAATAAAAATAAATCTTAAAAAAAGAAAAAGAAAAAAGAAATAAAACTTTAAAAAAAGCCAAAACTAGCTAGGATTTTTGGCTACAAACAACGCCTATCTAGTTAATTTATTTCAAGTTTTTGTTGTTGTTGCTGTTAATTTATAGAAATAATAAAATTAAAAATTTTAAAAAACAGTTAATACCCAGAACTCATTAGTAATGACTGTGCTCAGAATGCCATGGCGCTAAATATTATTTACAGTTTATACACACAACAGCATAAAAGGATTTAATGCTTTATAGTATACAATATGGCAAATATATACCTTTCCACCAGAATGTGACCTCAAAATATTCACCCAATGCAAAGAGTATTTGGCACCTGATTGTAAGTGTCTGAATGTATGAATGGCACTTTAATGGAGGGGTTGGCAAATTTTTCCATAAAGGATCAGGTAGATAAAATTAGGTTTTGCAGACCAAGTGGTGTGCTACAATTGCTCTGCTGCTGAGCATGAGAAGAGTCACAATGTGTAAACAAATGAACTATAATGTGTTCAAATAAAACTTTATTTACAAAAACAAGCAGTAAGCTGAATTTGCTTCAGGGCTGTAATTTTGTTCACCCATCTTTAAGTATCTGAACAGGAATCAACTTTTCTTTC
This sequence comes from Talpa europaea, assembly GCF_964194135.1. Classification (NCBI taxonomy): domain Eukaryota; kingdom Metazoa; phylum Chordata; class Mammalia; order Eulipotyphla; family Talpidae; genus Talpa; species Talpa europaea. The sequence continues at coordinate 12,358,287 of NC_140079.1, forward strand.
CATAATTTAAATAAAACCAGTATCCAAGAAGATTGAAGTCACATATCCCATGCTATACTATGTATGACAGATGAATCTTGGATCTGATTTGGGAGAGAGTAAGAACAAACCCAAGACATTCGGGATACAAATAAAGAAAATATTCTAATGGGAACAGAATTAAAAGGGTAAATTCCATAGCCTTGCCAGTGACTAGATTGGGAATGTACACCAATTCTGGCTGTTGAATCTAAGAAGACATCTGCTGGGGGGCTTCTAAGAAAAGACAGTCCTTCTTATTCCTTTTGATATTCTTTTACCCAGGTGGGACACAAGTGCTGTTGTAGCCAAATTGGGCAAGTGGGAGCGCAGTCTTACTATAAAGCTAATGAAGAAGACCACAGGGCTAGAGAATGACTCATTAATATCATAATTGAGTTATTCTTAAGTCTCTGGGCTTTATTATGTAAGAAAAAAAAACATTTCCTCATTATGTCAACCAGTTTCAGTATCTTCTGCTATTGTAGCCAAATCAACTTATGAGATGTAAAGCAATGAACTTAAAGATTGCTCATTTCATAATTTCACCTGCAACCAATCTTGTTTAATTTCAACTTTTCACAAATAAACTAAAAGAAATATTCAAGGTCCTGAAAGTCCACAATTACTGACAACTCAGGAAAAAATTGTATGACTCGTAGATACTGAGATTCACAACTTTATAAATTCTATAATCGTGGAGATTTTTATACTAAATCTAAAACATTATTTTAAGTAGATTTCCCCCCGCCCAAATCAGGAGGTATAGAGAGTCAGGTATTAAGTACTTTCAGGTTTGCAAACAAGACTGACTCTGCTATTTTAATTCAAAGCAGGCAGACACAATAAATTAATGAATTGAATATTTGTGTCTAATTAAATGTTGTTCACAGGACCTCCATGATGGTGCAAGGGATCAAGTCTCAGAATTATGAAGCAATCTGAAGCCACTGTAGCAGGAGTTCAATCCCCCACATGGCCAAGGGAAGCAAAACCTCTGCTGTCTTGCCCACTGCTCCCTTCAGCAGCGTATTTCAGTGGATCCGCCTGTTCCGTTCCCCACTCTGCCTCTGGTGAATCCTCTCACCCTCCAGCACCTCTGGCCTACACCGCAGCTCTTGTATGCATAAATAAATAAATCTTAAAAAAAAAAAAAGTTTACCAAAACAAAGCGGAGAACCAGTTTGCTCACCTCTTCTCTACAAAGTAACTGCAAATAGAGCATCTATCTCATCCACTCAACTTCACTAGAACTGAAAAATAGCTTATTTCAAATACATAAAAATGTAGAAAAGTAACCAGCATTTGTCAAACATTCTACTCATATGCATTAGATCACAGGAAGTAAAAGGTCCAGTTACCTTATTTACATATGCAACTAATCTCTTTAAAATGTAACTGGTAATTTTGTTAAAAAGTAACTAATATTATAGTAGAGGAAAAAAAGGAAAAATTACGCATATGCAAATTTATAACATATTAACCTATTAAGGAAAACCAAGTATTCGATATTAGCAATTTCCAAGGATTTCTAGACATATCAGGTATTAAAGAAAAAAATAACCTCTGATGCCTGGCTTGAATGCAATTAGCCCCTCTCTTCCAGGAAGTTAAATCTAGAGTTCACTATTAAATGGAATGAAGAAATAGGAATTATATTTCCTTCCAAAACAGTTGCCAGGCACAAACATATACATTAATTGGCTGTCTGTCTACCCAAAATCATAAACTCTTTTTTAAAAGAACATTTTCCACTCAATTATATTCTATACTCTAGGAAAACAAAATGAACTTCACCTACAATCATTAATAAAAAATTTGCACATGTACATAAATAGACTTTTAAGACTGCAGGAAATTCCATTGTGTGTTTTCATTTAAATGATGACAACCTGAGAAACATTTTTTACTGATGTTTAACACAGTAATAAACACTCTTTCAGTGTTTGTTGCAAAATAACTTTATTTTCATAGTCACAAATAAGGGACATAAAGTATTATGTTTATCCTTGCACAAGTATTGGTATTTTCTGTAAACAAGTTAATTGCTAATAGTGACTAGCTATGAAAAACAGCTGGAAAAGCAGTTGAGGGTTTCTAGGGAGTGAGGACTTTTTATTTTTCTCTTTATATCTTTCAAGGTTTTTGAACTTTGTCATAAAATGTATTAACTTTTAAAGTATTTAAAACTTATTTAAAATGTATGTCCAATATAAATTAATACTTGACAACTTCAACAGGAACTAAAGTAAATAAGATTTCTCTGAAAGAGGCTAAAAGTGAGGAACTCTCTGTGGTCAGCTGGACACTTCTACCACAGAAGAGGTGAGCATATAATGACTGCAGAACTTAAGAAATTCAATGGAAGAGCCTTTAGCCAGCCATCAGTAACAACATGAAGCTTAAAATAACCCTTTGAAGATGTAGACTCTACAGCAATCCAATCCAGTTCCACTGCATCGACCCATGTAGAATAGGCAGGTTTGAGGGGTTTGGGCTGCCCCTCTCCCTGTCCTATAACACATCAAGTACCCCAAAAGTAACATCAGGTGTCCATTAGTGCTCAGGCTACAGGTCAAAGCCATCCAAGAAAGGGTGATTTCCTTGACATCAGGGATTCACAGCAATAACAGCATGAAATTATATTAGCCACACCCAATCAAATATGCTCTATGGGATAGGTCACACTTCACAACCTTAACAGAACACTTTTCTTGAGGTTTTCGTCTATGGGGAATATTGGTTAACATCTATCTGTCCCATTTTTAAGTGGCATAAGCTACAATATATTAAATTAAAAATGGATTAAAAAATAGGTATCACTCAACATTTCAGACTCTGTGTTAGATCATACATAGATTATATCAAAAGATTAAGAACCGGATTTAAGAAAATATTAAAGACTTTCAACAATCTGACAAAAATTTAAAATGAATAATGAAGTCCAATTCTGCTCTTGAGGACGGTGAGGTAATGGATAGGAAACAGCTCTGTTTGCCTCACTGAGAACATAGAGTTAGTGAGAGGGAAAGAATAGCAAAGTCTGTCATTTCATTCCACCACAAGAAAAAGAATAATCAACTTAATTTCCAGTTAAGTAATAACAATTTCCAAAAGAAAGAACAAACTCAGCATACTTTCCCACACAGAATTAATTACATTTATATTCTACAAATATTTCTGAGCCTCTCCTACATGGTCTTCCATCTGTGGGGAGTGAACAAAACAATGTTATGATCCACAAGGGCAGGAATTTAGCGTCTGTAAATGCCATAATTGAATTCTGCCCTATTTAAATAAAACTTTAAAGAATTTCAAAGCTTACCTGTTCATTCCTTACTAATGTATTAACTGTTTAGATTTCTCCCTATATAAAAAAAGTAATTAGCAAAGAAAGAAAAATCCCAGCAGTTCTTTTAACAGCATACCATTAACTTCAAAAGGAGCGCTGTACATTTTGTCATATTTAAGATAAATTAGTATCATTCTCTTAAGTTTCTTTTCTCAAATCTATTAATGCTGTTTAGGCAAATGGATTAAATCATTATTTATCCTGCAAAATGAACGGGCCAATTGTTCATTCAGAGCGCCTCCGTTAAAAAAAAAAAAAAAAGAGTATTTAGTGTTCTAAAAAAAAGTATGCTCCGTAAACAATAGATTGCAATCTCTATGTCCAAGCACTCATTTATCAAATAAACCCTTATTATCCGAGGCCTTTACACTGACATCACCCCAGTTTCAGTGCCACGACACTCACAAAAATGCCTTCCTCCAAATCTCAACCGTATTTTCAAGATCGATCTTTGATGAAACTGACTTTCAACGCATTGCCAACCTCGCAAGGAACCGCTGCTCCAGGGGAGGGGGGTAAAACACCCCAATTATTGGGACTGTTTACAGATCCCAGTAGCTAACTAGGAAGCGGCGTGCACCATTCAAACTGCATTAATGCCGTTGAGAATGGCCCCCACCACTTCCAAACTGGCCCAGGAATTAAGTTGAGAAACCCTTAAAGGAAGGTGGAGCAAGGAAGCTGAAATTGTCTTGTGGGGTCCGAGCTACCAAGGCCGGCGCCCCGAAGGCTGGAGAAAGTTCTCAGGCTCTGGGGCCGCCAAAAGCAGCAGCAGCAGGTAGAGCCTGGCGGCCGGAAAGCGCGGCCCTCGCCCCCGGGGTGCGGCGAGCAGAAGAGGCTCCCGCCCCAAACCCCGAAATACAACATCCCTCCTGCCACTAGGGCGGAACGCACGCTCTCTAGTAATCCAACACCCTTACTTTCAAACTGGAGGCCGGGGAGAAGTTCTATTGAATTCCTTCCCCGCACGGCAAGGCGGAATTCCCCTCCGCCTCACATCTGTGTTTTCAAACTACCCAAAGGAAGTGCCAGGCCGGACCCCGGGCCGCGCCCAGGCGGCGGGAACCCGACCCCACCCCGGGGCGCGGGGGGCGCGGGGGGTTCGGGGGGCGCCGGGCCCGACGCCGACGGCGACCCGCGCGCGCGCGGGGGCGGCGGGCGGGAGCCAGCGCGGCGGCGAGTCCGGGCCCCGGCCGGGCCACCCCTTGGGCCGGGCCTCGCGCCTCCGCCGGCCCCGGCCGCGGCCTGGCCGTCAGGGCGGCGTTGGCGCGGCCCGCGGGGCGCGAGCGGCGGCGCGAGAGGCCCCGGCGCCTCGGCCGCCCGGCAGCGCGGGCCTCCGCCAACTTCTGGCCGCCACCTCAGCGTCTCCGCCGAGCCGGCGAGCGGGGGTGGGGGCGGGGAGGGCGCCCCGGCTTACCCGGAGAGCGGGCGGCTCCTTCCCGCCCGGGGTGCGGCGGGGGCGCCGGGCGGCGCGGCGCGGCGGCGGCGGGGCGGGAGGGCGGGAGAGGCGGTGCGGGCGCGCTGGGCCGCGGGAGAGGAGAGGCGCCACCGCCACCGCAGACAGCTCCGCAATATGGCCGCCCGGCGGCTCCTCGGGGGAAAGGCGGGGCTGCCCCGCGCCCCCCGCCTCCCCCTGCCGGCCGCCCGGCCTCGCGCCAACGCCGCCGCCCCCGCGCCGTCGCCGGGCCCGCGCCCCGCCCTCGGCCACGCCCGCGCGGGGGTCCGGGCCCGGGGAAGCGCCGCAGCCCGGAGCCCTGAGGGAAGTGGGGGAGCGAGGAGGCCGGGGGGCGCCTTCCAGGGAGGCCTGGGCTGGAGCGGAGCCGCCTCCGCGTCGCGTGGAAACTTGAAACTCCCGCTGGTGCCAGAAAGCTCGCCCGGGGCGCCTCTGCCGCCCCCCCAAGGAGGACTTCTCCCCAGAGGTAACCCCGAACCCAGTCGAGCGTGTGACTTGGTGGTTCGGGTTGAAAATTCTGGGCCAGAAGGGAGAAAATCCACCTGAGAGCAGTTTTCTGTCTGCCTTGGTGAAGCACGTTGGCATTATGTGGACAGGTTTTACCCAACTGAGCAAAACAGACTTTCTCGGGGACAAGTTTTAAATTTTACCAAAACCTCGAGATAGGACCCCCACTGAGAGTGCAGTTTTTATGCGGGCCAGGATATTGGGTTACTTTGCTGTTATTATTACCACTGACATTCCTCAGCCTTTGGAAGGAGTTGAGGAAATAGCCAGGGGGGATTCCCAAGGAGCAACCACGCTAAATTATCCGGGACTGAGAGAAAGGTAAACATTTGCCCATGGTCTAAGTAGCCCAGGCACTGGAGGTGGTGGTGTGTCCTCTGCACCTCGGTATGTTCTGCTGGAATTCAAAAAGCAGAACTTGCTGTGGGTACGCAGACAGCAAGTGCACAAAGTCAGGTTGCCGTGCTTTCAAACTTTGCGGTCAAATACCCAAAACTCACAAGTGTGCATAACTGGTAGAGTAATTACTATCCTTCCTGATTTAGCATTTGCCTTCCCGGAGTCAGCTTTTCCAGGAACTCTCTCCCACACCACTTTCACTGAATTCTTCAGTGAGTTTCCACCACTGCCCTTGAGACCTCTCAGAACAATTAGAAGTCCCAAGGGGTGAACTTAAAGGTCTTTAGTTTGCAGATTCCTCTGGGATGCGAACCAGGTTTGTGCCTTTTTTTTTTTCTCCCTCAACTAAAGGTTTACTCCCTGACCTCCCCTTGATTGCAAGAATTATCTGGATAATTGTTCAACCTCCCACATCAAGTTGCAGGCATAAAGATAGTCAAAGTATTCTGTAAATTCCTAGATAGTACACTAATCAAACAAAAATAAGTAACACACAGTTGCAATGGAAAATGAAGGACTCGAATTTTGTCTGGTCCCAGGAGCAAGTATGGAAGGCTTTTATATGACTATGTCTTAATAATCACAATAGCACTGTGTTTGGGGTAAATACTATTAACTTTTTCTTCTTGTTGTTTTAAAAGCAGTGGGAAAAAATGAGCCTCTAGGAGTTAAGTAATTTGTACCATGTAACACAACTAGGAAGTGGTAGAGCAGTGGCCAAATTCAGGTATAGTTGACTCCAAAGCCTTGATTTTAACCTACCCTCTGCAACAACAAATAGGCTAGGAATTATAACATTTCAGCTGCCTATCACATTAGTAAATATTTAAGTAAAAGATAATAGTCAAGGCTGGGGAGATAAAAAGAATACCCCCAGACACTGTGAGTGGGAGTGTAAACTGAAACAATCTGTTTAGAAAGCAGTTTGGCACTGTGCTTCAGCCTATAAAAATGTTCATACTCTTGGAACCCATGATCCCATATCTGAAATTCTTTCTGAATGAAACAATCTGAAATAGAGCAAACGCTTTATTCACAAACTCTACATCACACAATATTATAAGATGCAAAAGTAAAACTGGAAACTAAATGTCTTAGACGTAGCTATACCTACTCTGCATTCTAGGCCGGCCACAATTTTAAATATACCATCATAGCAAGTAGGTTTTTAAAGTAGTAGTAAGTGCGAAAAAACAAATTATGGAACTTGATCAAGCATGCAGTATGATCATGTGTATATTAACAAAACTGGAAGGTGTTAGAAAAAAATATTGACATCTGGAGTTAATCGCTGGATAGTGTTTCTATGGCATTTTCTCCCCTTTATTCCATTCTTAAGTATTTTCTATATTACTTTAGGCTGTGTGAAAAGAAAAATTTAAGTTCAATTTTACCACAGTATGAGTTGTCAGTTACACAAAAATAGCAAAACCACTGTTTCCTAAGTATGAGGCTGTTCTGTGAAGAGTTATGATGAACTCAGCTGACAGAATTTTATAGTCAAAGGTCAGACTTATTGTTGATTGTAAATGTAATCTATTCACATTTGTTTCAATTTCCTTTATTGAGGTAACATTAGTTAACAACACTTTATATGACTTGGTGGAATAGGTTCACAGCTCCTTAAATGAGCAATACCACCCCAACCCCATCATCCAAGCACACATAGGCCTTTGCTCTACACAATTGTGCCCCTCCTTGCTTTTTGTTTCCAATCCCACCCAAACCCCCACCCCCACCCCAGCCTCAATTCTGCAGTCCTGTTTCTATGGTGTAATGTGTTTATTTTTGTTCCTTTTTCTAACCCCCCCCCAAAAAAAAAAACCTTACATGAAGCACATAATATGAATTTTTTTAAAAGAAAGATCAAAACCCATCTATTGCAATCTGTTATCAAGTCTCCTATGCTATAGTCCTACTCAGTTTCATCACACTAGACTGGCTAATTCTGAATTCTGAGTCCACTGATAATTACAAAGCATTTGTCTCACTAACACATGTAAACATTCTTGAAATGAAGACAATTCATTTTCACAAGATGGTTTATAAGTGGAAGGTTTTCCACCTAGAACACTGAGTTCCAGGTCCTTTGCTAATTTGAGTAAGACTTGGCTCCTGCCCTCCAGTTCAGTAGTGGGAAAGGCACATAAATAATGCTGTGCAATATGAACTATAATAAAGATGGATACAGAATGTCAAAGGAGACAGAAAACAGGCAGTTAGCTCTGTCTAGAGAAGAGAAAGCAAAACTTAGGCAGCAGTGGTTGGGGTTGGGGGGAGGTGGTGGTGGGGGGTGGTGCTCATGAAGGAATGAATAGAAGTTCCCTAAGAAGAAAAGTGAAAGAAAACAATCACCTTGGAGACTAAACAGCAAGGTGGAGTTTTTTAGACATAAGGATGTTTACAACCAGAGGTTTCAGAAAGGCAAGTTGAGATTCTTTGGTAACTTCACAATTTGTCCTACATCCTTGAGGAAGGCGGAATCCCTAAGAGGTATTAAGAGGAGGAACAATATGATCTGATTTATGTATTAGTAAAGTAACTGACAGTTCTGTGTACTACTTGGAAGGCAGACTCAGTGACAGTGAGGGTTAACAACAGTGAGACCACCAGGGATACAAAATAGACAGTTTTGCTGTTAAGACTCAAGCAGCAGAGGCTGAGAGTCTGAACTTGAGAGGTTGTAAGGATAAAGAGGAGGAAACAGGATCTTTTAAAAGATTTGAGAAAGACAAAAGGAAATGTAAAAAGGATTTCTGATTCTCCCATGGGTGCCATTAAGATAAATAGGGAGTACCAAAGAAATAGAACTGAGAGAGGATAATTAGGCAGGTTAGGCAGATGCTGGATTTTAAGTGTCCGTGTAATGTAGGGACAAGTGTATGTTCAGTAACTGAAATAAATAAACTGTGAGAGTTACGGCAAATGGGACATCATATAAATACTTGTTAAATCATCATAGGTAGTGTACTAAACAAACCTTGTATTATATAAAACAAACCTTTTAGTTCCAGATATTTCTTTGGAAAATAGTTTTGTTCACACCTGGGGCTTTACTACAGTATTACATATCAAATTAATCTGAAGAATCAGAATACACTAAAAAGGTTTTTCATGAAAACATTTGTCACTATTTTTAAAAAGCTGTAGTGATGTAAAATCACAACTATTTTAAAAATCTGTACATAGAATAAAATGCAAAAGACAGTTTCTATTATGGATTTTGTTAGGAATTAAGAGATGCTGTTTGCATTATTTTGCATTTTTGATTACATATTCACAAGGTGTTCCCAATATAATGACCCTTAGTAAAAATAGACAAAGTAAATAAAACTATCTTATCATCTGCTTTGTATGCCTAGAAAGCCATACAAATTTAATTGCTGATATAAGCTATAAAATTTCAGTACAGTCAATAGAGGGTTGATGGCTAATGTACCTAAACTAAGAGTCTAGAAACCACAGGTCTGTTCCTACTTTTCTTCTCTCCCTATCTCAGATCAAATTACATAAGTACATAATTCATAAAGTGTTCGAAGATATGCGCATATTAGTCTTCAACTAAGACAAGGTAAGAGTTTTACTTCTCTCTGCTTCTATAATAAAGCCAATTCAGTTTGGGTTAAATAACAGTGAAATTTCAGAGATAAGTAAGAAATGAAGGGGAAAGAGAGTAAATGAGACAATCTCTAACCTGGGCTTTATTCCCAATTCCTACAAACAAGTTGTTGCTAAGTGACCTTGAAAGATCTAGTGGACTATTCTTACTCTGTAACTTGCTTGCAGACAGTGTTAAAAGAGGGAGAATGTCACGCCCATTGTGCTTGTCCCAGAGATTGTTTTAAGATATCATAGATTCTCAGGACTAAAAGAGAACCTCAAAGTGCACTGAATCCCCTTTCCAATATTATCATGAAAGGGCTATCCCACCAGCACCAGCCATGGCTTCCTTATACGAACTAACTTTGAAAGCTCGGGGGGAAAAAACACTTTTAAATGGACTCTCAGTTTTCTCATTTATTCAGTAAGATAGCGGGGTTAGACAGACCATCTGTGGGCTTTCTGCAAACCCTAGCTTTCTTCAGCTCTGACCCAGATGTAAAATATTTGATTCTCAGGCCTCCCTGGTGGCACAAGGGTTAAGACACAACCTATGAAGCTATCCGCAGCCTCTGTAGCACAAGTTCGATCCCCGGCCGGGGAGCTACCCACATGGCACAGCAGACCTCTCCTGACTCGCCTGCTGCTCCCCTCAGCAGTGTATTTCAGTCAGTCTGCCTGTTCTGTTCCCCACTCTGTCTCTGGTGAATCCTCTCACCCCCCACACCTTTGGCCTATACCCCAGCTCTTGCATGCATAAATAAATAAATCTTTAAAAAAATTTTATTCTCATACATAACCATATGTAATTTCTAGAATTCACTATATATTTTATAAGATAGTATTTATGTATACAGAATCACTTATTACCATATTTCTGACCCAAATATCCTTTAGTTTATGACTTAGTAAACTTTGTATATTGTTAGACTGGTCTTGCAGGGAGAGAAAAACAATGAGTAAATATTTACTCTGAACGTGAGAACTGACTATTCTGGGCAGCTGTGTTCTAGTTTATAAGACTTCAGTTTTAATTTAATTGAATCTGTATAATAGTATTATTGACAATTAAAAAATGGTTCTCAACATTTTGCAAAATGTCAAGTATATAAGGTTTAAACTTTATAAAGTGGCTGCTTTAAAATATTATCACAGATTATTTGATAGTCTTCCCTTCAAGAGCTAGAACCTAGTTACCCTTGCCATGATGGGGTCTAGCCTTAGTGATTTCCTTCAACAAATAGAATGAAGTAGAATTGATGGAATATGACTTCTGAGATTAGATCATGCAAGGCACAGCGGCTTCTTCTCTGTTGCTTTCCTGGATCTCTTGGTTTGTTGGAAGCCAGATGCCATGTCAAGAGGATGCTCAAGCAACTCATGGTGAGGCCCACATGGTGAGAAATAGAGGCTTCCTGCCAGGAGCAGCAAGGATGGGAGACCTTATACCAAGAGCCATGAGAGTGAGCCTCTGTGGAAGCAAATGAATCTTCCGACCCCAGTCAAGACTTCAGATGACGACAGCCCCTGCCAACATTCTGACTATCACCACACTCTGAGCCAGAATTACCCAGCTAAGCTGCTCTTGAATTCCTGACCTACAGAAATTGCGAGGTAATACACAGTTGTTTTAAGTACTAAGATTTGGGGTAATTATTTATGTAACAATATATAGCTAATGCATTTACCTATAAAGAATTTCTCCTTTAGGTAGGTCAGTTTTTATTCAAAAAATTTTTGAATTGTAGGGCCTCCCATGGTGGCACAGCGGTTGAGCGCTGGGCTGCAAGGCTGCCCGCAGCCTCTGCAGTGCCGGTTCGATCCCCAGCCCCTGCCCTTGGGGGGGAGTCCCACATGGCGCGACAGACCTCTCCTGTCTCACCTGCTGCTCCCCCTCAGCAGTGTATTTCATTAGTCTGCCTGTTCTGCTCCCCGCTCTGGCTCTGGTGAATTCTCTCATCCTCCTGCACTTCTGACTGTACCCAGTTCTTGTATAAATAAATAAATAAATCTTTTAAAAATTTTTTGAATTGTATAAAGCAATCATACAATTTTAGGCCTGGGCGGGACTTTTTTTTTTTTTTTTTAAAAAAGGTTTATCTGGGCCTCCCCGGTGGCGCAGCGGTTGAGCGCTGGGTTGCGAAGCTGCCTGCGGCCTCTGCGGCGCCGGTTCGATCCCCAGCTGCTCCCCGGCCACCAAAGGAGGGTCCCACATGGCGTGCAGACCTCTCCTGCCGCCCGCTGCTCCCCTCAGCAGTGTACTTCCGTCCTTCTGCCTGCTCTGCTCCCCACTCTGGCTCTGGTGAATTCTCTCACCCTCCGGCGCTTCTGACTGTACCCAGTGCATATATAAACAAAAAAACAAACAAACAAACAAATAAATAAATAAAACATGCCTCTATTTAAAAAAAAAAAAAAGTTTATCTCTTATTTTGCAAAAACAAAAATTAAGATTTCCAGAGTTTGTCTTACTCAAATCTGGTGTGCTTCCTTTCTTCTCAGTCTCAGCTACAAGGTAGATCTCACTCCTTCCTTTTATCTCTTATCTATCCCCCCCTTTTTTTATATCTAGCCCAGTCATGTCACACAGTTATCTCTTCTAGACTCTAGAAATAGTCTCCTAAAGTCTTTTTATGTTAACTTATACATCCTACAATTAGTTCTCAATATTGAATCCAGAGTTAAATCTCACATCTCATTTCCATCACCCTCCCCCATTTCTGGACATCAATTTGCACTTGTTCTTGAAGCTCCAGCCATTCTGCCTTCCACAATTCCTGAATACACATGCTGCCTCATTCAGACCCCTGAGAATTGGATATACTCTTGACTCTGCCCCATTCACCTAATTGACTCCTAACTTTCCTGCCATCTTAGTCATTATCAGATCTGTACAAACTACCCTGGTAAAATTTCCCTTAACTTTACACTACTTAATAGCAGTTGCGCTGTTAATGAGTATGCTTTTTAAAACTGTTGTCTGTCTCCTCTAATAGGCCACAATTCTATAAATGTAGGGGCATGTCAATTTCTTTTTTAACATAGTGTCTAGAGCATTTTAAGATGTCTAATTAAAGTATTTTAAGTGGATGTATGACATGAGTGAATGAATGAAATCTCTGAAGAAGTTAATGTGGATCTAAAATGTAGGTTTCCTGACTCTAAATTTAGTGTTATTTGCAACCTACCTACTACTCTCATTTTGCTATATTTAACTCTGAGTATCAATATAATGTATCAAATATTATTTTTGTCAGTACTAATGATATACAATATCCTGGCATTGTTACTGTATTAAAATGACAAAGTTGTAACTTGGGCTTTTTTACTTTGTGGCTTCGCCACTTATTTCCTGAAATATAACTCATGACTAATTTTAAGTCAGCTTGAATAGTTTAAGGAATGTCTAGATTCCTGGTACAAAATTATTTCTGGGTGTGCCTGTGAGAATGTTTCTGGAAGAGGTTAGCATTTGGTTCAGGAGGCTGAATGAAGAGCTCTGTCTTTACCATTGGACCAGAGTAACCAGTCCAAATGTAACCAATAGGGAGGGAATGGTTCTTTTTGAGCAGATGGGTCCATCCTCTCCTTCCCTCTGACATTAAGTCCTGGTTCATGGGCCTTCAGACTCTAGGACTTAAGGCAACAGCCCCTTCGTTCTCAGACCATCAGTCTGAAATATCCTGCTGACTTTCTTAATTTTCAAGCTTGCAGACAGCAAATTGTGGAATGTCTCAGCCTCTATAGCCATATAAGCCAATTCCTATAATAAATTTTCTCTTGTGTCTATCTGTATCCATCCTATCGGTTCTGTTTCCCTGGAGAACTGTCATTAATACAACCACCATTACGTAAAACAATTGAAGAGCAACTGGCACTATAAATTGTTTTATGACACATGAAATTTAATTAGTTGCTGAGGTGTGAATGCTTTTACACTCAAAAAGTTAATATATGTGTGATGATTACAGAAAAGTTAGAGAGACTGTCTGAATTAGAGTCAGCTGCTACTGATAATACATCTAACTGTTGTTAACAACCATGTTTAAAGAAAGAGGGCAACTTCTAAGCTCTTTGCAAATCCCATTGGATACTTGATCAAGCCAATTATTTGTCTCTTGAGTCCTTTTAAAGCCACCTGGCTATGCCTCTTTTCCTTTCCTTAAGATTCCTTCTTTGGTTAGTGGAATAATTTCATTCCCGAAGAGGGCAACTGAAGTGGCACTGAGGCGCTGGGGGTGACCACCCAATGCTCTGCCCGACTTCAGTAGTTTAGTAGATGTGATGGCTTCCAGGACACAGGCGAGAGTCATGGTGGTGATTTCTTCAGGGAAAAACATAAAAGAATGACATTTCCAACTTTTCCAACTAGTAAAGGGCCTTTCGGTCCAAAAGTTCATTATAAATTACTTTGGACTTTGAAATGCTTTTTTTTTTTCAATCTGTGGAAATGATTTTGAAAGGTGGGTCAATTCTGTGGCTAGCCAGTAGATGCTTATTAAATAACGTAATGTAGCTGGGCCAGTGATACTGTGCAGCCAGCTGAGGTTTGTGATCATGTTTCCATTGAAATATACTTGGGGTTGCAACTTGAAGTGACAAAAACATGCCCTTTTTTTTTAACTAATTGGAATTCATTTAGTCATTTCTTTAATCTGTCACTCAATCACCAAACAAACATTTATTGCCCATTGGCTGTGTTGCAGGCTCTGTTCTTGGTGCTGGGAACATTAACAAGACTGCTTCTCCCCAAAGAAACTCAGTCTGCTGGAGGAGCAGTGTCACATACAGAGCAGTGCAGAATTGTTTCAAAAGTGCTCTAGCTTAGCCATCTTGTTCATATATCCATCCTCCCAATTGGCAGCTTTACTTGATGCCCAAAAAATTCTACAAAGTTTTCACTTGTCTGTGTATCAAAATCCAAGCCTATGTGTGGTAGATAATTTGTATATTAGCAAAAGAAAAACTGTGAGATTGACAAAGAAATATATTAGTTACAATGTAATCCTGTGCTAATGAACATGACATATGTGTCTCCCCAAAGTGATGCTTTGGTTTTCACTTTTCCTCAAAGCTCATTCATATCTTTTAAGTAGGATGTCATATCAGAATAATAATTTCCTTCAAGGGATTTCCTTATTTCCTTAAACAGTGGTGGGGGTGGGGGAAGGGAGTTAAGATTTAAAAGCTTTGGCCTCCCCGGTGGCGCAGCGGTTGAGCGCTGGGTTGCAAAGCTGCCCACAGCCTCTGCAGCACCAGTTCGATCCCCGGCTGCTCCCGGCCACCAGAGGAGGGTCCCACATGGCGCGCAGACCTCTCCTGCCGCCCGCTGCTCCCCTCAGTAGTGTACTTCGGTCCTTCTGCCTGCTCTGCTCCCCGCTCTGGCTCTGGTGGATTCTCTCACCCTCCCGTGCTTCTGACTGTACCCAGTGCTTGTATAAATAAATAAATAAATCTTTTTAAAAAAAAAGATTTAAAAGCTCTATAAAATTCAATACTTTGGAAAATAGAGTAAGATAGACTCTAGATAGACTTTCATTTATTTTATATGCTTCCATTGGGAAGTAAGTTGTAGAGTATTCCTGAAAAACAAAAACAATTTAGTACAATGTTTCAGAAATACCAAATAGTTTATATTCTTTGATCATTAATCCATTCCTAAGAATCCATACTAAAAAATATTTTGTGTAACATGCACTGTCTAAAGATGTTGAAAACAGCATTATATATGTACTAGTACAAACTTGAGAGCAAGGGCCTCCCCTGGTGGTGCAGAGGTTGAGCACTGGGCTGCGAGGCTGCCTGCAGCCTCACCTTTTCGTTCCCCGGCCCCTGGCAAGGGTCCCACAAAAAACAAACAAACAAACAAACAAACAAACTTGAGAGCAACCTGAATGTCCCCAAGCAAGAGCAGTTAAATAAATTAGGGTATGCCCATATAATGTTATGTTCATGATGCATAGAAAAGTATAATTTTTAAAGATTTATTTATTTATGCATACAAGAGCTGGGGTACAGACCAGAGATGCAGGGGATGAGAGATTTCACCAGAGACAGAGTGGGGAACAGAACAGGCAGATTGACTGAAATACACTGCTGAGGGGAGCAGCGGGCGAGTCAGGAGAGGTCTGCTGCACCATGTGGGTTGCTCCCTGGCAGGCTGGGGATCGGACTCTTGCTGTAGAGGCTGCGGATTGCTTCATAGTGCGGTGCTTAACCCCTTGTGCCACCAGGGAGGCCCCAGAGAAGTACATTTTTGAAAATAATGTAATCACATGTAAAAATGCTTGTAATGTTAAAGTCCAGATTTAAAACATTACATGCATTATGATCCTAATTGTCAATATTATTATGTTTATATACGCATAAACAAGCCTGAAAAATTTATTAACTGTCATTCCTGACTGGTAAGAAATCTGTTTAATTTTTTCATATTTTCCATATTATCACTCTTAGTGATAAAGTAGTTTTATTTATTTTTAAAGATTTATTTATTTATGCATACAAGAACTGGGGTACAGACCAGAGGTGTGGGGGGATGAGAGGATTCACCAGAGACAGAGTGGGGAGCAGAACAGGCGGACTGACTGAAGTACACTGCTGAGGGGAGCAGCAGGCAAGACAGGAAAGGTCTGCTGCGCCATGTGGGTAGCTCCCTGGCTGAGGACCAAACTCATGCTGCAGTGGCTGTGGACAGCTTCATAGGATGCATCTTAACCCCTTGTGCCACCAGGGAGGCCCTTTAAAGTATTTTTAAATCACACATAGACATTGTTATGCATTGTTATGCATTGTTAATATGCAATGCATATTGCATTGCAAGGGGAAAAATAAAAAGAGCAATGTGCAACCGAGTATTATTTTTTTCCAGCTTCATTGAGCTACAGTTTCCAAACAATAAATTATATATGTTTAAAGTATAAAATTTTATGACTTTTGACATATTTATACTCTCATGAAACCCTTAACCACAATCCAGTTACACATTCCATCCCAAAAAGTTTAATTATGCCCTTTTCTAATCATTCCTCCCTTCTAGCCCAGACTCGGGCAACCAGTGAATCTGATTTTTGCTGCTCTAAATTAGTTTGCCTTTCCTAGAATTTTATATAAATTCAGCATGTCCTTTCTTTTTGACATTCTTTTTTTCACCTCAGAATATCTTGAGATTCATTTATGCCACTGCATATATCAATAGATTGTTCCTTTTCATCGTTGAATATTGCATCTTTGAAATAGTGTATCTTTGAATGGATGTATTACAATTTGCTTATCCAGTCAATGGTCAATGGGCATTTAAGTTGTTTCTAGTTTTTGTATACCACACTTGCTGCTGCTGTGAGCATTCATGTGCAATATTTGTATGGAATATGCTTTATTTCTCTTGAGTGAGAACTCCGTAAGTGGAACAGTTGAGTTAAATTGTGGGTATATGTGTAACTTTTTAAGAAACTGAAAAACTGATTTTCAAAGTGATCTTAAAACTTTACATTTTTCACTAGCAATGGATGAGTCATGATTTCTTTTTTTTTAAGATTGTTTTATTTATGCATATAAGAGCTGGGGTACAAGCCAGAGATGCAGAGGGTGAGAGGATTCACCAGAGACAGAGTGGGGAGCAGAACAGGCAAGACTGACTGAAATACACTGCTGAGGGGAGCAGCGAGCGAGACAGGAGAGGTCTGCTTTGTCATGTGGGTAGCTCCCTGGCCGGCTGGGGATCAAACTTGTGCTGCAGAGGCTGCGGATTGCTTCATAGCGCGGTGCTTAACCCCTTGCGCCACCAGGGAGGCCCTGAGTTATGATTTCTTTACAGTCTCTTCAGCATTTGCTATGGCTATTATTTTTAAGTTATTATAGGGGGTGTGCAATAATATCTCATTGTGATTTTAATTTGTATTTCTCTAATGATGATGAGCTTTTCACTTACTCATCAACCATATATCTTATTTGCAAAAGTGTCTCTTCATTTTTTCCTATTTTCCGTAAAAGTTGCCTTCTTTTTGACTGATAGGAGATACTTTTATAGTTTAGATCAAGTGTGGTGAAAGTTTTAGAAAGATTTTCTCTCAGTTTGAGGCTTGCTGTTTCATTTTCATGGCTGTGACTTCCTTTTTCTTTTTTTTTTTTTTTAAGATTTATTTATTTGTGCATACAAGAGCTGGGGCACAGGCCGGAGATGCAGGGGGTGAGAGGATTCACCAGAGACAGAGTGGGGAACAGAACAGGCAGACTGACCAAAATACACTGCTGAGGTGATCAGCGAGCAAGATAGGAGAGGTCTGCTTTGTCATGTGAGTAGCTCCCTGGCCAGCTGGGGATGGAACTTGTGCTGCAGAGGCTGTGATTGCTTCATAATGCGGTACTTAACCCCTTGTGCCACCAGGGAGGCCCCATCATTTTCATGGCTGTGAATTCTAAAGAGAAAACATTTTTTATTTTGATCAAGTTCAATTTACTGAGTATTTCCCTTTTCACTTTGTTATTTTTGTCATTTAAAGACTCTTAACACATGAAAAGTCATCAAAGTTTCTGTGTTTTCTTCAAGAACTGTCATAGTTTTAACTTTTACATAGATACCTATGATACATTGGAAGTTAGTTGTTGCTTATGCTGTGCCGTGAGTTTTTGAGGTTCATTTGTGGGGAGGTGTCCATGCAATTTTTCTAGTATTCTCTATTGAAAGGTTTTGCCTTCCTCATTAACTTGCCTTTGTGACTTTTCAGAAAGCCAGTCAAAACTATTTCTGTACTCTCTCTTCTATTTCATTGACCACAATGTCAATTTTATGCCAGTTGACACAAAGTTGATTACTGTAGATTTATAGGAATATTGAAACCAGATGGTCATATACATCTATCAGCTTTACTCTTTATTTTAAAAATTGTTTTGACTAATCCAGGTACTTTGCATTCTCATATAAATTTTAGAATCAATTTGTAAATTGCTACAGAAAAAGAATGCTAAGATTTTTATTGGAATTTTACTGAATCTATCAACTAATTTGGGAAGAATTGACAGTTGAACAATATTCACACACCTAATTAATGAGCACACTTCATGGATCCATTAATTTAATTCTTCTCTAATTTCTTAGACAGTGTTTGTAGCTTTCAGTATATAGGTCTTTGGTCAAATGTATAACTTTTTAAGAAACCACAAAACTGATTTTCAAAGTAACTTATCTCTAGATATTTATATTTGTGATGTTATTGTAAGTGATGTTGGTTTTTAAATATCAAGTTTTTAAAGCATTCTAAATGGTTTAAAAATACAAGTTCAGGCCTCCACTGGTGGCGCAGCAGTTGAGCGCTGGGCTGCTAGGCTGCCTGCAGCCTCTGCAGCGCCGGTTCGTTCCCCTGCCGCCGGCGAGGGTCCCACAAAAATAAATAAATAAATAAATAAATAAATAAATAAATAAAATAAAATAAAATACAAGTTCACTAGTATGTAGACACTGCATTGGTTTTTATATATTGATCTTGTATCCTGCAGTATTTTATATATTGATCTTGTATCCTAAACTCAATTTTTAGCCCCATAGATTTTCATAATTCCATTGGATTTTTTTTAATAGGTGATCATATTGCCTGCAAATAAAAACAGCTTTTCTTCTTCCAGTGTACCTTCCTTTCTTTGTTTTTCTTTTTTATTTCCAGGCCTAAGAGCTCCAGTACAATTTTGAATAGAAGTAATAAGAATATATTATCTTGCTTCATTCCCAATATTACAGGAAAAGCATTTAGTCTCCACCATTAGGTATGTTTTTGCTGTAGGTTTTGTAGTTATCTTTTATGAGATTGGGGGAATTCTGTCTAGCCCACATTTTGCTGAGAACATTAATGGCTATTGGATTTGTAAACATTTCAAACATTATTTGAAGTTTGAGCAATGACTTAAATATAATTTTGAAACTTGTACCAAACACAAACAAGAGTAATTCATGTTTTAACATCGTTTATAATTTTTCAATGGATTTATTGATTTAATGTTTCCAACTAATAAAAATTAGTTGGATTGATATTAAAAACCAATTTTTTTTACTTCTTTATGACAGTTCCAGTAGTACACAGGAACCTTAAGTGATTTGAGGTAGAGGACTATTTTCACGACCAACAATTTAAATTTTTAGTTTTGCTATATTGCAACAAAAAAAAGTTAAATAAGCAGCAGTTACTGCAATGTGTGAATCAATACAGTCATTTGGTTTCAAAGACATGTGTATGACCCTTCAGTTTATGTTTTAGGTGATATTTGGGTATAGTGCTTTTTTGACTTCATTCTCTTTAAATGAATAGAGCCCAGACTGCCTTTTGAGTAATGAGGTTCTTCATAGTTATTGAATGGGCCATTACAAATTCCATATTTTAAGGCATTTTGTACTAAGGCAAAGTCAGCCTTGATGTAGACTAACAAAGTCAAAGAGAACCTTTGAGCATAAAATTCCCCAAAAGCCCAGAATCAAAAAACTGATATCAATGACCCATTGTTGCTTGTCATTGGTGCATAATGTACCATTTTATGAAAACATACAAAGATATTATCATAACTTCTAGACAGATTGTCAGGAAATCCTCTTTTAAAAAAAGAAAGAAAAGAGCCACACCTAACTTACTATTATTTGGAAAAATCCATTGGTCTGTGTGATAAACACTAAAATAGGCTGATTATACATCTGGCTGGGTGCCAACCCATTCTTCTGTGAACTCTCAGATAATGGGCCTTCATTGTTTTGTTTGTTATCATTGCCAGTTCCTGTCAGACTGGCCCTCAGCAGTTACGTGGGCTTCTGCCATTTATCACAAGTTGGAGGCTTAAGAATCTATCTCTACTTATCTAAAATAACAATCCATTTGTTTAACAAACATACCTTTGGTAAAGTTTGCAAGATTCACATTTGATTGGTAAACTTCCACTACTGTAAAGAGAAGAAATATGTAAAACTATATTAGTTTAGGAAAAATTTAAAATCAGTTAATATTATCTCTGTTGATAGGAACATCTCTGTTCTTTGATTTGACAATGAATCATTTCAGATTTCACTAAGATAAGAATTTTTTATTATTTAAAGGAAGTTCAGACAAGAACTCCAGCACACAGGGTTAGTGATAGTGTTACAAAATTATGTAACCTTAAAGCAAAAAGGACCTGATTTCATTTAGGAATAATTTCTATGTTAGCTTTGAACTTCTAAATTTTACTGTGTTCTTTGGTCTTCTCTTCTCCATTATGTAACTTCTATACTACCAGGGGCACAAAATTCTTTCGTTAAAATTTCTTTCTGGGGCCTCCCCGGTGGCGCAGCAGTTGAGTGCTGGGTTGCGGGGCTGCCTGCGGCCTCTGCTGCGCCGATTTGATTCCCGGCTGTTCCCCGGCCACCAGAGGAGGGTCCTGCATGGCACGCAGACCTCTCCTGCTGCCCGCTGCTCCCCTCAGCAGTGTGCTTTGGTCCTTCTGCCTGCTCTGCTCCCTGCTCTGGCTCTGGTGAATTCTCTCGCCCTCCCACGCTTCTTACTGTACCCAGTTCTTGTATAGATAAATAAATAAATCTTAAAAAAAAATTTTCTTTCTGTATTTCTATCACAAAATTCTCCAGTTTTGCCCTTTATAGAATTAGAAACTATTTTGTCAGTTAGACTCTGATCCTGTTAAACTATCTTTTTTGCAAATTTCTAAGTAGGATTTCATGCAATAATGATAATGTCAGCTCAAACATTATCCTTTATAAACATATAAGTGCATTTTGTTTTGGTTGGGTGCATGTGTTTATTATAAAATAGACCACAAAGGAGACCAAAGAAAATGGGAAGACAGACATAAAGTTTGCATTCAGTTCCTAAATCTACTTTGAAAAGCTATTTTGAAATGTGAATATCGAAATAGAAAGTAAAGAAGAAAAAGAGAAGAAGTGGGATTGTAAAATATTTACTTGTTAGTCATAGAAAATAATAATGAATATTTGCGTTATACTTTATTTGCTTTGATTCTGCAGAAGAGATTCAGGAAAGACAATATATAAAATCTTAACACAAATGAGGAAAATGTGTTTTTTAAATGCCAGGAGTAGACTTTTAAAATATCCTGTAGTTCCTGAATGATTTCAGAGTTGTGAATGCAGCTGTGTATCCCTTAAGAGTGTCCACATTCTCTGTGGGCAAAACAGGATGAGCTGGAAGGCAATTGGGTGGCATTGACTTTGCCTTGTTTCTTCAACGCTCTTAAACAAGCAATATTTGTTAGTGAGTTCCATTTCTCAGCTCTGGGATTGAGCCCTGACGTACCAGTGAAGGCTGTGGCCGTCAAGATCCTGGGTCCTGGGATGGGAGGAAGACAGGCCAGGCCAGGAAATGGGGTTGGTATCAGGCCTGTCAGTGTTTGGTTTCAAGGTCACTTAAGGACCTGAACAATTGTGGGGTTCGATTTAGAACTCAGCTACTCCCCTGGATGGGTGCCCATGGGCAGGTTACCTAACTTTCCTGTGCTTCTGTTTCCCCCTTATATTAAAGGCCCGACCTCTTCATGTTAAATCATTTTGCTAAAATAGATATAACAAATAACCTTGTTTGTGTACCTTAAATTCACAACACTACATGTCAGTTATAGTCAAAAACTGGAAACAAAATAAAGGCAATAAAGACTACTTTGTTTCAGGGACAGGTCTAAGATAAGAAAGCAGGATTTCTCTGTGAGAGAAGACAAATACTTTTCCTTAGAATAATAAACAATCTACAATTCCATAGAGGCAATCCTTTATTTTTCCTCCTGCCCTGACAATGGGAAGTCACCAAGCCTCCTTCACTTCACATACAGGCCACTGTGCAAGCACAGGCTTTAAGAAAAGCATTAAGATAAAGTAAAAATCCCTAGGAAGGAAAGTGGTGGGATGCCCTGCTGCTCAGAGCTCTTCCCATCTGACTTCCTCACTTTTCTCTCCTTCTCACATTCCCTGGCTCTGCTGCCCCCATATCTACCTCTGGAGCATGTCCATTATTTATCCTGATTTAGGTGTGGGAAATCAGTTTTCCTCTTATTCCAGCTGGGAACTTGTTTGGAATTAAAACATACACACACACACACATACACACACACAAAAAAAAAACCCCACTGAAGGAAAAGAAAGCAAACATGAAAGCAGAGCAATGGATAGACTCACAAAACCCAGCTTTTCCCCCCCTAATCTCACCAAGCTCCAGCTCTAGCTCAGCAGCTTGGCACCATTTGTGGAGTTTATCCAGCTCCAATTTTTTTTTCCTGGCCTCCACACTGTCTGGCCAGATGGGGCGGAAGCTAGACTGAGCTCCTTGGATTTCTGGCACAATGTTACTTTGGAACAAACATCTCTGGTGGAATCTCAGGAAAGATTTTGGGTTTGTTCTGCATCCGTTCTGTGGGATCAGCCCTCTAATAATCAGTTTCAGGTTGGAGCTCATTTGGTTATCTTTCACATAGTCCCTGACTTTGTTGGCCCTGCTTGACTTCTCTGTCCTTCTAAGTAGATAAAGCATTTTTCTCTCTGGTCTTCCAGCATTTGGGTTCAGCCCCAACAAATTGGTCTTGGTGGCTCCAGCCCTTGGGAATCCTACTTTTGCTCTAATCCCTTCCTTTCTGACTTAGTTGGTTTGTCTCAAGAGGATTGTTAGGGGTTAGGTTTACCTTTGGATAATTAACTATAGTACAGTTTCTGCTTCATTTCACTCCAAGTCAACATCTGGGTCCATCTCCTGTGTGGCTCTGGAGTCCCCTCTCTCATTGGGCTTGTCTCCCTTAAGTGATGAGTAGCAGACATCATCTCTATTTTTGTTTGAAAAAATACACCCTCTTCTGGACAGTCCAATTCCCTATTTGAAGTTGTTCTCCAGTCCTCGGCCCAACTACTGCAGTGACCTATGTTGAGCCCAAACCCATCACAGTTCAGATGCCAAGGTCTCTGGCACAAATACCCCTCATTGGAGCAGGTTTGCTAGATCTTACCATTTTAACTGTACCACTTAAAAACAACCATACATATAACCCCTCCTGCTCACCATCAAGGAAAGAAGAGGGATATGTCTATAATTCCCAATTTACCCAAATTCAACCTTCTTTTCTGCAAAGATTTGAACCCCCTGAAGGATTCTGAAGTCCTGGCTATAAGTTTTTACACCAAACCATTGATCTTCTAGAGGTTGAAATACAGAGGTTAAGCACATCAGCTCTGGAATCAAGCAATTAAATTAGAATCGTAGTTTTGCTGATTGCTAGTTAATTAGCTATTGACAAATTGCTTATCTATTTTGTGCCTTAGTTTCCCCATTTGGAATATGGGGAGAAATAATAGTAATTACTTCTCTGGCTATTATGGCAATTAAGTTAATACCTGTAGGGCACATCGAACGGGGCCTGGTACACTGTAAGTACTCAGAATAGTGGCCAACATTATTACCACTTTACAGGTCTCTTAGATAGATACCAGATTAAAAAATAATGATGTAGTGGTTTAGATTAGAACCGGAACTTAAATTTCAAGATTAGCTGAGGGTAATTCCAGTTATAGTTGGGTGAGGCCAATGAACAAGATGGACTGCGAGAGAGTATACTTAGAGCTGAAATGCTGAATAACTGTGTTTCTGATGTGCAGGAACCAAATAACACTTTTGCCACAATTTGTACTTACCTCTTCAGGAAAGGACCTATCAAAGTTATTTTTGGTTATCACTAATTTTCCAATTCAACAAGCTCACTGTGAATGCAGAGTCCATGTATCATAGCATTGGTTTACTCTGCAGCTTAGTGTCAACTGGGCATGCAAATTACTGGACAAACTTATCACCAAGGACTCTGATTAACATGTTGATATAAGAGATTCCAAGATACCTTTTATAAAAGACTTAATTGTCCTTCCCGGGGAATGCATCAGACAGTATTACCCAATTCCAATATAAATTCAAATATATCCTTTATGCAAAAAGGACTATTCCTAAGCCTCTGGCCTTATAAAAACTCAGATGACAGGTTTACTTGCTTAGTAGGTTTAATACAGTGGTGTCAGTAACAGTACTGAGCCTGTTCTAATACAAATAAATCACCCAAAATGTGGTGACAGACAGACACCAGTACAGATTGGTGTAATTTCTCATTATAGCACCTACTATACACATGCACACAAATGCAGAGTCAGTCTACCACATAGAAAAGAACAAATAAACTTATGAAAATTTATTTGAGTCATTACCTATAAGCTCCCTCCCTTTTCCTCTTCATATCTACCATGCTTTCCCCCCACCTCCCCAGTGTTGGCACAGGACTTGTGGTTACAAAGCATATAGCTGTTTCTTCCCCTCAAACCACCTTTCTCACCACTATTTCAAGGAATGCTATTAGATTCATCTATAAGAAATTTCTTTCCTTTTCTTGTATCTCTCTTTTTCCTTCCTTGCATTTAATAAACCTATGGATTTTAGGACAAAAGCTTTTTCTTTCAGCATTAAGTATTAATGTTAGCTGTAGGTATTTTATAAATGCCATGCATCAAATTCAGAAGTTCCCTTCTCATCCTACTTTGTTGAAGTTTTTATCATTGTAAATTGCTTTTTCTGTATCTGTTGAAATGATTATGTGGAGTTTGTCCCCTATTCTATTGGTATAATGTATTTCATCCATTGCTTTTTTTTTTTTTTTAAATGGGTATCTCAACTTAGGTTTGTTTCCCTAACAGCTATTTTTTTTCAAAGATTTATTTATTTATTCATACAAGCACTGGTACAGTCAGAAGTGCAGGAGGGTGAGAGAACCCACCAGAGCCAGAGCAGGGAGCAGAACAGGCAGACGGACAAAGTACACTGCTGAGGGGAGCAGCGGGCGGCAGGAAAGGTCTGCGCGCCATGTAGGATCCTCACCCGGTGGTAGAGGATCGAACCGGCGCTGCAGAGGCTGTGGGCAGCTTCGCAACCCAGCGCTCAACCGCTGCGCCACCCATTGCTTTTGAATGCTGACACAATTTTGCTTTTGAGGGATAAGTTCTATGTTTGGTTGTGGTGCATGATATTTTGTATGTTGCATTCTGTTTGCTAATATTCCCCATTAGGTCATTTGTGTCTTTTCTAGGTCAGTCTAGCTGAAAGTTTTATCAATCTTTTCAAAGAGCTTCTTTCTGATTTTGTTGATCTCTTTTCTGTTGTTTTCCTATTTTACATTTCACTTATTTCTGCTCTTTATTGTTTCTTTCCTTCTGTTTGCTATAGTTTTGACTTGCCCTTCTTCTTCTAGCTTCTTATGTAAAAACTTATAAATTTTATGTCTCTCTTCCTTTTTAATAGAGGCATTCCCTTAGTACTGCCTCACTGCATCCCATAAATTTTGACTTGCTATGTTTTCATTTTTATTTGGGTCAGTGTATTTTCTCATGTTCTTTATGATTTCTTCTTTGATTCGTGATTATTTAAAAATGTGTTGTTTAATTTCCAAATACTAAACAGTCCCCAAATTTCTTCTGTTGTTTGTATGTTGGCCCTATGATTATTATAGCCACCTGGTCTTGAAAAGTAATTTTCTTTAAGTATGTTTTGACCAATAGAGCCAGTGCAGCTACCATTTATTATTTTTATTATGTATCTTTTCCCATCCTTTTACTTTCAACTTATTTGTATCTTTGATTCTGAAGTATGTCACAAAGATATTCACAATACACAAAGACAGCGAGCAAACATTATCCATTTTTTTCTTCTCCCTTTTAGGATTTTCTTTTTGTCTTGGGTAGCTATCTTTGTTTAGCCTGTTTGTGATTACTTGAGCTGCTTGGATTTCTAGATTATGTTTTTCATCAAGCTTGAGAAGTTTGGGCCGTTATTTCTTCAAATGTATTTTTTCTGCACCATTCAATTTCCTCTCTTTCTGGGATTCCTATTATATGTTTGATGCTGTCTCATAGGTCTTTGAGACTCTGTATTTCAAACTTTTTTCCACTTTGAATGATTTCTATTGGTCTTTTTTGAGTTCATTGATGGTTCCTTCTGACATCTCAAATCTGCTTTTGAGCTCATCTAGTAATTTATTTGAAAAAATTTCATTGTGATATTTTTCAGCACTCAGATCTTTTTGTGTATGTGTGTATTTTCCCCACAAATATCCTTAATTTATTGAGTAATTGTCACAGTTCCCTTTAATTATTTCAACTTATTTTAATAGTTGCTTTGAAGTCTTTTCCTGATTAGTCCAACATTAGGATTCACTGAAAGTCAATTTCTACTGACTACTGTTTTTTTCTGAGTATGGGTCACACTTTCCTGTTTCTGTGTATATATCTCATAATTTTTGTAAGCAAGCATGAATTTTAAGGATTTTTTTTTTTGGTAGCTTAGCAGGACTTTTCTTTATGAAGCATATAGCTCCTGATATGTCTATTAATATTTTGATTGGTATTTTAATTTCCTAGGCTATAGTTTTGTGTCTGCATAATGATTTGGGCAGTGCATTATCAGCTAGTGATTTGGGCAGAAAGTATTTCCAAACACACCAAGCCTTAATGCTTCCACACCTTGCAGGTCCATTTGTGTGGTGTTTGGGAGGTCCATTAAAATTTTAGCAAAGCTCCACATGGATTTACTGTCTACTGAGCTCCTTTGGATATCTTATTTTTATATGTGTAGTTTCCCAGTCATCTAAGGATGTGTGAAGAGCTTATTTAGCAAATTTGTGATGGGTAACTTCAATTTATCACATTCGGACACAAGAAGAAATGAAACCTAGAGACAAAACTATGATGAAATCATGAAGTGTACTTGGAAGAGTATGAACTCAAGAAATTA
Organism: Talpa europaea; assembly: GCF_964194135.1. NCBI lineage: Eukaryota > Metazoa > Chordata > Mammalia > Eulipotyphla > Talpidae > Talpa > Talpa europaea. The sequence goes on from NC_140079.1 coordinate 12,385,399, forward strand.
TTTGTCATATGTAACTGAAAAGGGGACCACCATGAGACTAGTAAATCAATTGGTATTGAGATGGTTCTTGTGTGTCGCTTTAAATGTTAGGGTTAGCTTATATTATGATCTAGCAGTCCTACATTAAAAGTCCACTTTCTATATATATGGTATAAAATGCCCTTTAAGATCTCACCCAGTGTCTTCTTGTAACCATATTATTCACTTCTCACTTATTTTTACATCTCTGTGCAGTCCCATAAATCATTTCCTGTGCCTCAGTAACTTCCCTCCGTACATATCTACTTGTCTGATAATCTAAGACCCAGAGAAATGCTATAAATTATGTATTTTATAATTTAAAATGGTGACATGATTTTAAATTTCTGAAAACAAAGTACATTGTACTCCCTTATGTATTAAAAACAAAAGAGAAGGAAAGGATATTTAGTAAGTGATGGATCTTTGGCAAGCCCTGGTACAGAAAGAGATTAAATTCTTCTCATCTACCTTCATGCACCAAAATAAATATTTGATAGACTGAAGATGAAATTTTTTAAAGAGAAGTACAATAAAAGATCAGCGGGATTTTGGGTAAATGTGATAGATTGCATTAAAGGTAAGCCTCTTTTCTCCTCAGAACTTATTAAAATCATTAAAGTGCCTACAGGGGGAATGTATCAAGAAGCAAAAGAGTTTCTGCTTTTGAGTTCCAGAAAGATTTAGGTATGTAGTCTTCAACCACCCTTAAAAGCATTAGAGGAACAAGAGTTTAAAAGTAGAAGTTTAAAATCGGACTTAAAACAAGAGGGTTGGTGGAAGAGAGAAGTTAGTATGTCCAGATCTCTTCCCTGATTTTATGGCCCTTCCTCACCTCAGCAGAAAACGGGAGCAAAGTTCTCTCTCTGAAGAAATTGAACCAGAGAATCATTGAACTCTGGAACACTAGGCATAACTAAAAATGGGGATGAGCCACCACCATATTGAAAAGGACAGGTTTGGAGTATCAAATTAAAATCTTATTAACTACTGGAATCTTCCAGAATCCTGAGAGGCAGCCTAATTGTGCCCTTTAGACCAAAGATTGGAGGGTTTTTTGCTTATGAAACCAACAAATCCAAAGCAAAGAGTTTTAATATGCTGATATCTAGGGGAAGTTGCCAAATGAAATAGCTGTACCCTTATTCAAGTAATTGATCTTAAGGCCCATCTATTGACAAGTCCTCTCACCTATGTGAAGAGACTCTAGTTAGCTATTTCTTTTATTAGCTGAGCTTTAGAACTTATTCCTCATTAAAACTTTAAAACTTAAGCCTTACAAATATCAACAGATTATGCATTTTAGTGATGACCAAGTCAGGAACCTATGGCATTGCTCAACCTCTCCTACCCCTTGAAAGGTTTGATGAAGCATCATTTACAAGATTGGGCATAGGTTAGGCCAACATGGGCAGATCCATACCTCCATGTTTGTGCAAATTGTGTTAAATCCTATTAGCTGAAGAGAGCCAGTGCTTGAGAAGAATCTAATAGGTAATTTGACTTTGCAGCATAGAATATTTTAATCAAAAAGTTTATTAGAAGCTGCTTTGTTTAGGAGCTAAACATTTGCAGTATGTGATTTACTTGTAAATAAATAATCTCTTCCCCATGGAAAAATGTAATCAACCAGTGCAAGAAAAACCCTCCAATCAGAACAGCCTCATCTTCCTCTTAGAAAAGGAAAATAAAGCTCATTCTACTCTTTTATTATTCAGGAAAAAAATGGGCAATGGAAAGTGAAGCTCTGTGGTGATGACAGTGTAGATTGACAGTCCCAATGGTGGGGCTCTGGCTAATGCTGAGGAAATAGTGGTAGAGAAGAAGGTGGCTGATCCAATAGCAATTGGGGAGATGGTGGCAGATGTGATCACATTAGACGACAGTCTGCTGTGGCAGGGGTGGCAGAGATAGTGGCAGCCTAGGTGACAGGCGATGACATGGCATCTCCTCATGATAAATCCAATGGCACCAGCAGCCAAAGTGGCTGCAGCCAAGGACAATAGGCCTTATAGGTACTGGGGAGAGCAGCAGCTATTGGCAAGAAGGAGATAACAGAGTTGATGTGACCATAGGAACTGGAGATTGTAGATATTTTTGCAATAAACAATGAGATTTTTTTCCCTCTTATATCCCAAGGAGAACATAGCTGCAAGTGAAAAGCAAGACCCCGGATAGCTGCAGGAATGACTATTTCTCATGGCTATGAGTAGTCCACTGAGCTGCTCACAAACTTCAAGGTGAACAGTCTGGTCATTTATAAGCTGCTTATAGGTAAACAGCCTCTTCTGTGGCCCAGGAAAACTAAACAGTGGGCAAGAATTAACTAGTAATTGCTTGCTAGAAACAACCACAGATCTGTCACCTCGACATTGAACCTCCAGCTTTTGGGTTCCCTTTCTTGACTACTCTGGAGAGCAGTTCTCCAGTCTGAACTCTCATGGATGTAGTCAGAATGGCTGTCCACTTGGGACCTGGCGTAATGAGACAACTAGGAAGACTACTGATGGGCAGTGAAGACTCTGTGAGCAGGGGCTGCCAACTCAAAGAGGCTGACTTATTGGTCTCCTAGAATACTTTAACACTCCTCTCTGTCTCACCAATCCGTCAGCAAATGGAAGCAAACCAGGTCTCTCCAGACACTTCTTGTTTCACAGACACTTCAGGGCTCCAACTCTTCTAAACACACTCTTTGGCTCCACCCCTACAGTGTGCCCACATCTCACATGTACACAACCACCACATTCTGGCTCCAGAATAACTGGGTAACACCAATCCTAACCCTTCCTACTTATGCACCAGTCTCAGTTGGGATTTTAACAAACAAACTGATGCAGTCTTGCTGATAAAAATGAATTTTTTAAAGTTGGGAATACAAATAGTTTTTACTTCTAAAGGAGATACACACACATTCTATATCTATCTATCTATCTATCTATCTATCTATCTATCTATCTATCTATCTATCTATCTGCATTCACATTTACTTAAAATGACCAGTAAAGCCAAGATATAGTAATGGAGACTCACATCTAAGTAAGGAAGGGTTAATAGGTGGCTGTGTTGTTATTTTTGACCTGAGAAAAAAATCAGGAGAGGAAGGAAAACCTGTCAGAAAATAATGGAGTCACAGTGAACCAGTTTGGGGGCCACTGGACTGGTGACATCTAGGATCTTCAGAAAAGAAAAAAGCTTTAGTTCACATCCAGGCAGCTAATAACTCTGGGCCATGGGTTAGAACCACCCAACTTCAGGCTCCCTGCAGACACATGCCCAAGAGAGCCTTCCCTCTCTAAGGAACAGATAGCACTTTCTCCCTTTCTTTCCTATCCTCCTCCAGAGACTGCCATTCCTCTCCCACTGCAGAACAACAAACTCAGTCCAGAATTAACATTCAGGGATTAGGGCTGAGATGTAATAAACCTCCTTAAATGCCACATGTCAGCTTGCAAAGGGGGAGGAAATAGAACTAAGCACTGATCTCACAACCTCACTGCTGCAGAGGTTAGTTTATCCCACATTTGAAACATTCCCAATAGGAAATGAGAGCTGATCTGAAACAAAAGTGTCTTTGCTAGCACAAAGAAAGCATTTTGCATGAATATCCATGAAACTGAAAAGTAGTTCAATTTGGAGTGGAATGACTTGTTCTTTTACTATGTAAAGAGAATGATTAAACTACACATAGCAAAACATAAGATAGAGGGCCTCCCTGGTGACACAGAGGTTAAAGACAGCACTATCAAGCTACCACCAGCCACTGCAGCACAAGAGTTCGATCCCTGGCCAGGCAGAAGCTGACCCACGTGGCACAGCAGTCCTCTCCTGTCTCGCCCACTGCTCCCCTTAGCAGTGTATTTCAGGGATTAGATCTACCTGTTCTGCTCCCCACTCTGTCTCTGGTAAATTTTCCCATCCCCCACACCTCTGGCTTACACCCCAGTTTTTGTATGCATAAATAAAACATAATAAGATAATTCCATAAATAATTTCAAACAGGAGCGGGGAGAGAGAGACAGACAGACATTTCTTATTCATACTTTGGGTAACAGGTTGATTGTGTGATTCATTCTTAAGCCTGCACAGTAAGCTGATTCTACAATACTTGTTTTAGCTACCTAGTGCTATATAAATACCTCAAAATTTAGTGGCTGATTATATCAAATAGTATCATCTCAGTTTTAGTGGGGCCGAAAGTAAGGGTGGTTCAGGCTCAGGAACCACCATGAAGTTGCAGTCAAGATTTTATGTGGTGTTGCAGCCTGCTGAAAGCTTGGTGGGGACAAGAGGATCTGCTTCCAAGGTGACTCACCCTCTTGGTTGGCAAGTTGGTGCTAATTGTTGGCTGGAGACCTCATTTCTGCCCCGCTGTGGGACTTTCCGCAGCTGAATGTCCTCCTGACATTCCCTCAGGAGTGAGCCAAAGAGCAAGGTGGAAGTGGCAATGCCTTCCCTAACTTTGTGCATACATTGTCACTGTACATTATCACTTCTGCTATAATGCAGATTTAGAAAAGCTCTAGTCCAGGCCATATTGGAGGAAAGAGGAATTAGGCCCCATCTTTGAAAGGAGTGCCAGATAAATGGAAGATCTTATGTTAAAGCCACTGCAGTGCTGATTATTAAACTGTGTTTCCCCATGCTGTTTCGTATCTAGGATTTTTTTCCTCTTCAAGGTGGATTTTTTTTTTTCTCTCGGTTCCAGGTTTTGCAATCTAACTCTCAATTTTCTTAAAGAAAAGAATAACAAGGAAAGATTCATTACTGGATGCTGGTGGGTAATTACTCTTGCCCAGAATTGCAACACGGTATAATTTTGAGTAAACCATGAATGTGAACTAAACATATGAACATGTTTATCTTGAAAATGTGCTGTCTCTCTGCACCATAGCCACCCTTCATTGTCCTATTTCAATAGTCCTGTTCTTCTCCGCCCATCTGTTCCAGCCACTCGTGCAAGCTTATTCACCATGGGCAGCACGTCCTTCGGTGGCAGCCTTGCCCCCTTTGAAGAGCTCTGCTCTGCTGTGGGCCCCTTTCCTTTATTGTTCCTCCTCTCAGTCTGCAGACAGTAGCTTCTTTTTTGCACTTACTACTTATGCCTATTTCAGAGTCTTCTTTTATCCCTTTTAGTCACTACCTTTTACTACTTAACAATTCTTTGTTTTACATTTCCCCTGTTTAATTACCGTGGTGATTTCTGTGTCTTGACTGGATTGACTGCTGCAGACTTGTAGCTGGAGTGTTCCCAGGGGACAGACCCAAAAATACATGTTTTGAGGATTGGGTGAAGTTTTGAACTTCTTGCCAGTGGGAAATGGGATGTTGTAGTCATCTGTCCATGCAGCAACATCACAATTAAGTTATCACCTATTGGCAATTAAATGCCAATTAAATAAGTGTTGTGGGAGCCCATGGGGCTGCTCTACTGGGCCATTCTAGGGCATTGTAGCACTTATACAAAACAACATGCTCAGGTCCTATAAATCCTAACTAAAATCATGGTCTTAGAACCACAGAGTTGTTGGCAACTGGCACAGAACTTAAAAGAAGTCCATTTCTTGTAGCTACAAAGCTGATATTGTTAAAACTAAAACACAGAACTTGATTCTGTGGGTTGCAGAACTATGACTTCAGTTGAATTCACAGCCTCACTATCTCATGTGAAAGTTAGCATTGACTGGGACATAATGGCACTCTGAAACTTGAGAAGAGAACCTTTAGTTAGAATCAGATCAAATTGAGAATCTCAGACCCCTGACATACTCTAGCTTCCCTCACCAGTAGAAGTAGCTTTTCCTCTTATGTCTGAGCTAACTAGCCTTTCTGTGATAACCTCCCTCCCAGCTATAAGTCTTGCAAAGGGATGTTTGTTCTTCTCAAGACCCACAATCACTCTTGTTTTCACTAGACCCATAGCTATGGTTAAATCTCAACATATTTCAGGGGGCCAAAATATCTATGAAAGTAGTAGATTACTCACCAAAAGAATTATAAGATTTTCAAAATCAACAGGCAGCTATAAACCAGAGACACACTATAGCGGGGGAAAAGGGAATAGGATCAAAACAAGGGTGTTGGGAATTTTACAGGGACTATAACCAAGATGAAAATGCATACATTGGGGCTTCCCTGGTAGCACTGTGGGTTGAGCGCAGCGCTGTGAGGTCAGCACTGTGAAGCTGTCCACAGCCTCTGCAGTGCGGGTTCGATTCCCAGCTGCCCAGGGAGATTCCCACATGGCGCTGTAGACCTCTCCTGTCTAGCCTGCTGCTCCCCTAAGCAGTGTATTTCACAGGCCTTCTGCCTGTTCTGCTCCCTGCTCTGACTCTGGTGAATTCTCTCACCCTTCCGTGCCTCTGACTTGTACCCCAGTGCTTGTATAAATAAATAAATCTTAAAAAAAAAAAAAAGAAAATGCATACATTGTACTTGTAAAAATATATAAAATTTAAAATCAAACCAAATCAAGCAACATAAAAAAAAAAATTACAAGATTTTGTGAATGTATGTCAGCAGAAACCGGGGACTCTGTGGGGAAATGTGTTCTAAAGGTGTTAGACTAAGATGAGCAGAATATAAAAATAGGCAAATGAATGGATATGAGTGAAGTTACCCCAGACTCAGAATTTATGTGTTAGTGCATGCAGCAGTTGCTGCCTCCAATATCTTACTGGACAGATTTACTGAAGCTTGGGCTGACTGGAAGCCTATGTCAATGAGATTGAGATTCCAGCGCTTCCCTGGCATGAAAATTTTAGGGCGATAGGACGGTTGCAATAGATTTATTATGTATGACTTTCACACCTACCCTTCAACCATAGTCTTTTCTAAGTCTTGGCACACTGACAGGAGTACCTGCATCCCAGTTTGAAGGTCACTGGTATAGAGATTATTTCAAGTTTGCTTCTAAAAGAAAGAAATAAGGTAAGATAGTCATTCGAAAGGGATGTGCAAAGTCAAGTGAGGTCTCTTGTCTCTTTCAGCAGGCAAGTATGTTAAAGAGGAAGCCACAAAGAGAGAATATAAAAATACGAAAATCCAAGCATGAACTTTTATATATAGATACAGATCTCAGTGCAATGTCTAAAAATATGGTTCTGAGACTCGTATGTGATCATGGCGGGATTATACCTCAGGAATTACTTTGTGGTTTTTGGGTTGTTTTCCTTCTTCCCTTCCATACTCTAGTATTGGAAGGAGTCTTTATTTCTCTTCCCCAGACACTGTGATGGTCATGAGTTACCCACTTTGTAACCAGAAGCCACAGCTCAAAAAAGATGCTGTGGAAGCTTTAGCTATTAAGTCCTACCAATGACCCTGGCTGGGGAAAGCAGGGAGAAGACTAGAGAAACCTCATTTGGAAAGATAAGGAAATAAGGACACATTTAGCCTATGAAAGCAGAGTGAATATATAAAACCTGTGAGCCTACCCTGTCACCAAACATATCACCCAGTCTGGCCCTGCTCCTTGCCTGCTGTCAGCCTCTCTGTATCCTCACCCTCTTGGGAGCTGCCGCCTCTGGACACCCTCTGGTAGAGGTGGTGTAGCCCCCCACCAAGGTGGGAAGGAAAGAACCCACTGGAAAATTCCTTATGCACTGGGCTAGAGTCGATAGACAGTTCTGTTATTTGTATGTGTCATCGCCATTTTTGAACAGTTAAGGCAAAAATAAACTATCTTCACTGCACAGAAACAAGTTACTTGCCTCCTAAGTTCCTATCTATAGGATTTCAGTAGTTTCTTTGTTATGGCCTGGATACTTCTGCTACCCCCAAATTCATATATTGAATTCCTGTCCCCTATGTCATGGTGTTAGGAAGTAGGGCTTTTGGGAGGTTAATTAGAATTAGATAATTCATGAGTGGAACCCTCATGAATGGGATTAGTGCCTGCATTGATAGTCAGGAGAGCTCTCTGCTCTACCATGTGAAGATGCAGTAAAAAGGCAGCGATCTGCATCCCGAACGGTTTCTGTCTATGGATTTTAGGATTTTACATCTTACATCCAAGCCTTTAATCCATTTTGGATTTTTGTGTGTTGTGTGAGAAGTGGTCTAGTTTCGTTATTTTACGTATGGCACTTTTCCCAATCACATTTATTGAAGAGACTTTCCTTTCTCCATTGTATGCTCTTCATTCCTTTGTTGTAGCTTTGTTGCCTGTATGTGTGTGGTTTTATTTATGGGCTCTCAATTCTGCTCCATTGATTTGTGTGTTTGTTTTTTTTCCAATCCCAAACTATTTTAATTACTGTTGTATTGTAACATAATTTGAAGATGGGAAGAGTGATACCTCCATTTTTTCTTTTTCTTCTCAAGCTTGCTTTTATTATTTGGAATCTATTGTAATAGTTCAAATAAATTTCCTGATTTTTTTGTTCTATTTCTGTGAAGAATGCCCTTAAGATTCTTTTATTTTTTTAAAGATTTATTTATGCGAGCACTGGGTACAGTCAGAGGCGCGGGAGGGTGAGAGAATTCACCAGAGCCAGAGCGGAGAACAGAACAGGCAGACTGACGAAATACAATGCTGAGGGGAGCAGCCGGGGTGGCAGGAGAGGTCTGTGCGCCATGTGGGACACTCACCCGGTGACCGGGGATCGAACCGGCACTGCAGAGGCTGCGGGCAGCTTCGCAACCCAGCGCTCAGCCGCTGCGCCACTGGGGAGACCCTTAAGATTCTTATAGCGATTATTTTGGGTGTGTATATCACTTTAGGTAATAGAGTAATTTTAATGATACTTATTTTCCCTCTGCCACATCTCAGAATACCATTCAACTTCTTTGTATCTTCTTATATTTCTTTCAAGAATATCTTATAGTTTTCACTGTGCAAGTCTTTCACTTTGTTATTTAAATTTACTATTTTAGGAGGGGGAGTGGGAAAAAATAAATTTACTCCCAGTTATTTAATTCTTTTTGATTCAATTGTAAATGAGTTCATTTTCTTAGTTTCTCTTTCTGGTAATTCATTGTTTGTGGATAGAGATGCAATAGATTTTTGTATATTAATTTTGTCACCTGTCACCTTGTTGTATTTATATTTTCTAATAGCTTTTTACTGGAATTTTGGGGTGTTTTCTGTATTATCATTATGCAAATAATATTAGTTTTACCTCCTCTCTTCCACTTTAAATATATTTTATATCCTTTTTTTTAACCTAATTATCCTTGCTGGGACTCTCATCACTATATTGAGTAATAGTGGTAAGAGTGGACAGCCCTGTCTCGTTCCTGATCTTAAAGGACAAGGTTTCAGTTTTTCACCACTGAGTATGATGTTGGCTGTGGGTTTGTCACATAAGGCCTTTATTGTGTTGAAATACATTCCTTCTGTACCCATTTTGTTGTTTTTTTTTTTTTTTAATCATGAAAGGGGATTGAATTTTCTCAAATGTGCCTATTGAGGTGATCATACAATTTTTGTCCTTATTGTTGAAGTTGTGCCCACAGTTAATTTATACAAAAATATAAGAGCCTGTATGTAAACAGGAAGCTGGTCCTAAATCTAAATAGTTGCCAGAGCTACACTTGTTCCTCCTGTGACTACGTGGAGTCCTCCTCAGCTGTTGCTAGCTCTGCTGCCAGAGCAGGTGGGGTGACGCCCTTCACAGTGTTCTCTCTGATGACCAGCTCCACATAACCCATTTCTGCTCTCATGGTTGCAGCACTTGCTGACATGGGTACCACCCACCTATCCTACTGAGGCCACCCAGGGACCTTCTGCTTGGGGAATATATGAGTTTTTCATCTTCCTGGTCTTGGGACACTTTCTCCCCTCACCCCAATGGATCCTTCCCTTCTCTTGAGTAATTCATCTCTGTCCTCCAGTTAGCCTGCATGACAAGGAAAAGAAGAGCCATCCTAACTCCTTCATGGTGACTGAAGAGCTCTAGCCTTCAGCATATTAAGCTCTGATTTTTCCCTTTAATGGGGCTCTGGTGTGGTGGGGAGGAAATACCTGGGAATTGGTCAGATTTGTTTTTACTGGTGAATAATAGGAAAAACTACCTACATTGAACAGATAGAACTTTGTATTTTTCCATTTTTCAAGAAACTAAGTGCTAGAGTTGATTCCCCAAATCAGTGATGACAGAGTCAACATGTCCGTGTCTCTTCACCTTTCTCTCTTGGTTATAAGGTGGCCCCACAGACCCAGCATCAATTCTGCGTTCAACGAGAAAGGAAAGGGTAAAGGAAATTAGATGACACTAGTCTCATTTGTTTTCTTTTTTCAAAAAGGCCAAATCTTTCTCCCTTGACCAGCAGTCCACAGTGATGTCCCATGGGCTAGAACAGGGTCTCAGGGCCATTTCTAAATGTTCAGAAAGATGGGAGCACGTGTCTGTGTGTCAGGCTATATACCTGGAAGCATAGGAGGATATGAGAATGGGTTTTCACAGCCCTTTAACATTGTTTTCCATCACCTCTCATTCTTTTTCCATGAGTGGGAAACAAGGCAGAGTTAATTTCTCAAAGAATTTCCTGGTGCTTGTGTCATGGCAGGTTACTATGTAAGTGTGATGTCCAGACTCTGCAGATAAGAATCCCTGCATTCCACTAAGTCATAGAAAAGAGCACATTGTGTATCAGGAATGGGGGGAAAGTGGCCAGAGAGCAAGTGTTTTGAAAGGTAGGAGTGAAATGGGGGAAGAATCACAGAGACACTGACATAGAGAAATGTATGCCAACAATGATAGCCTGAGGGTCCAACACCCTCAGGGCCTGCCGGTGTCTGAGTAGAAAGGGAAGAAATGCCACATGATAGCCAGGGGCACATTCTTGCATTATATCAAAGATATGTGCACTTCCCCTGCGGCTTTTCAATAGCAGAGGACAAGGAATTCTGAGGGCTGAGTCAAATCAATCACGCTTTAATACTATCATTTTGCTCTCACCATATGTCTGGACTGGAATCAGCAGAGCAAAGTTACACAGTAAAATCTGATTATCAATAAAATTGTATAGTTATAGTTATAGTTTCTTCATAATTTTAATAAAAAGATGCTTTGCTATAAATAAAAACCAGTAGTTGAGCGATCATGGAGAATAAAAACATAGAGGCTTGGAGAAATGGAGAAAAAAAATTCTCATTAAATTTCCTATTCCAATTCCATACATTCTCATTCTTTTTATGCTATTCATTAAATTCCTTTCCTTCACATAGCCCCAAATCATTAGGAATTGTACGTGAGGCTATGTACATACCAGTGAGTATATGCACACAATACAACTTTCTTCCTCGCCCCCTTTTCTCTTACCAATTAACTTTTTCATTCAACAAATATTTATAGAATAACTACTCTTTCCTTTTACATTTCTATTACTACCTATAGTGCAGACATTAAGGGATTCATGAGAATTGTAGGTGGTTTTGTTGTAGAGCAACCCCAATACAAACGGGGTGCCTGACTGTGGGTCCTCACCCGCGCGCTTAAAAGGACTTATCAATGCTCTACTGCAGGCACACGCGAAAGGTTAATAAAAGGTTTATTTATAAGGGAAGGGGAATGAGGAAATGTACAGCTCAGGGAGAAAAGTGGGAGACAAAGTTTTAAATGAGTCCTACCCGATCCGCCGATCAGGAATCCCAAAATGGCGCTCTGAGAGCTGGCCGCCAGCCAGGAGCCGTGAAGGCAGGAGGCGAGCGATAGCGAGAGCCCCAAGGCGCGTGTGTTTGGTTTTTATATCCAACCTGGCTGCCCAACTCCACCCTCAGGCCCCAGCCACCTTCCCTTTGGTGGTGATGGGATTTGTCTTTCCCAATGTCTTGATGGCTTTAGTCTGGAGTGGGGGTGGGGTCCACAAAGCCTGTATGGGATTAGCGCAGGACATCCTTTTCCCCTAACAGTTTGGTTGAGAAGATGTAAGAGAAAACATATCCATTTTGGATAGATGCACAGGGACTTCTCTTTCTTCCCCCATCTCAGGTCCTGGAAGCCGAGATCAGTAATAAGTTAGGAGGATCAATTACATGTCTAGCTTGACCACTGTCATTCTGGGTATGTCACAGGACTCCCTCTGTTTCACTGCCTTTTTACTAAGACAAAACTGGTATTATTCCTTTCTTTTTCCTTCTCCTTTCATCTCTCTTGTCCAACTACCTAACAGATCTATTACACAGATCATTAAGATATTGCTGGTCACATTTCTCTGGGAAAAAACAAAACCAAACTTTACATGAAAAACATTTTTCTTCAATAGAGCTTTTATGACTACCACCAAAGGGTCAGCTCCAAAGGAGGGGTCTGCAACTGTCTTATGAGGGATAGATAGCTGTGTTATCCACATTGGTGCAGCTGTTTTTTCTATTTGTGGACATTAAGCAGAATGCATATTTTTTTCCTTCACCATCTTCATTGATAACCCCATCTGAGTCATGTCCATGTGTGATATCTTGTAATTCCCTATAATTTTCTTTTGTATTATCACCACATTCACTTATGTAACCTATGTTTTTTGTTTTTTTTTTTTTTTTTTTTTTACCAAAGCTGTAAGATTTTTATTCATTTATCAGTCTACTACCGAAAAAAAGTACTGGAATATAATCCCACTTCAGTATATAACCCCACTTTATCAGCCTAATAAAAATTAAAGTATTCCAACTGGTAAAGTCTTTGAGACTTGCTTGGGAAACAAAATTAATGCATGTCAGAATAGTAACAAAGCCAAATAATTCTCTTACAAAGGTTACCCCATTTATCATGATGTGCGGGCAGTGCTCTAAACTATACAATTTCTACTGGTCTTTCAATTCCTTCAGTCTTCTGATGGCAGACTTTACTGTGACGGCAGAAGTAGTGTTGTAGGTCCAGGCACCACCAGCCACCGTTTTCATGCAGGAACCACAGTGCCAGATTCCCACAGCTCGCCTCTTCATCTTGGTTTTGCCACAGAAGGAGCAAGTGTACTTGGCGTGCTGGCTGATTTCAATCTTCTTCACCATTTTCCTAAGGGAGGCACCGTAACGGGTCCCATATTTACCGACGATCCCCACCTTCTTGGTTCGTTTGGCCATGTCGCCGTAAGGTGGGTGAGCGCCCAGAGAGATGTAACCTATGTTTGATGGGTATCTACCATCTGCCAGGTAACCCTTTGCTCTAGGCATTGGGCATACTGGAGTAAGTGAGACAAAAGTTGCTGTGCTCTTGAATCTGACATCCTAATGGTAGAGACAGATGATAAATGCATAGGCACACTCTCTCTCTCTCTCTCTCTCTCTCTCTCTCTCTCTCTCTCTCTCACACACACACACACACACACAATGTCGGGGGTGGGGTGTGGGTGGGTAACAGGAACTAGATAGAGAGACAGAGGTTAAGAGAGCATTCTGTAGTCTAGTAGTAAGGAAAGTCCTAAATGACAAGTTGACCTTTGAATCAAAGAGATCAGTTGGGAATGGAATCTACTAGAATGATCCAGATGATAGAATATGATGTCTTTAAGATAGCAGTGATAAAGTTGAGAGGGGATGGTAAATCCTACAGAATTTTCTGGTAAAGTTAATGTGGAATATAATAGAAAGAAAAGCTTTGGGCTATCAAAGATTTTTGGCCTGATCACTGAATGACTACGGGTTCCATTTAATACAAAGTGAGCACTAGCAGAATAGTTTTGTGAGAGTGGAAAAGGGAATTCACAGTTTAGTATGAGACATGTTTAATTTGAGATATCTGAGAGGAACTGTTGAATAGATAGGTGTATATATAGAAGAGTCAAATTTAGAAAAAGGGCTAGACTTGAAAGTAGGAATTTAGGAGTCATAAATGAGTTTGGGAGTAAATCTAGGAGTCATACTGCAGAACTGGAATCAATTGAAGAGAAGTTTAGTAAAGGAGGGTGTGAGCAACTATATCAAATGCTCTTGAGAAGCTAAGATTGACTGAAAATTGACCACTGGGTTTGGCTCTGTGAAGGTCATCAGTGACCTTGGGCAGAAAGGATTCAGTATCTTATTAGGATCAAACTCCTCAGTTTTGATTAGACATTTATTACATGAAGTCCTGTAAAATCAGTCTCCCCAGCTGGATTGTAAGTTTTGTGGGTAAGGAAGATGTCTCTTTTAGCTACCATTTTATCTTCATTGTTTTGCACATGGTAAATGCTCTGTAAAAATTTGTGGAATATTCCATCCTGTTCAGATTATTTCAAAGGAATGGATTGTCTGGAATTCCCTTGGGGCTGTAGAGTATGTGGGGATTTAACAGTAATTAGAATGAACTGGAAAAAGACAACTTACAAAGTTGTTAAAGGATCACTCTTTTCTTTAATATTAACATTCTAAATTTAAAATGGTGTGTTTCCAGACTACAACTACACGGTAAACATATATAAGCCGTGCCTGATATTTTGTAACCTGAGACTTAAAAATACCTGCATATTTTAACCATTACTTGGTATTCAAGTAAAACATTAACTTTGAGAGAAGGCATGAAGGAGAAAGAGAATATCCCCTTAGGTTATTTTCCTAAAAGAGAAAAAGCATTTCAATATTCTGAAATGTTCTGAGCTGGGCTTATACTTTTGAGTTCATTTCCTGTGTACTCTCATTCAATTAGGCAATAGTATTGATTTTAGGGCAGGTTAAATCTGAGATCACCTATTTGTTCATATTAGCTCAGATCTCCCTTTGCCTAAATTCCTGGAAGCAAATTAAATACCATGACAAAACTCAGCAATTTTTTTCTCAGGTCACCAAGGAACATTTGGTGGGTTACTGCTTTAATGCATAAAATAACCTGTGCTGTCCCAAAAGCTTTATAGTATCTTCCCAGTGGTACCTAATTTGCTTTGAGTTTGTGGTTTGAAAATCTGGCTCAGTGAATAAACTGCACAGAACAGAAAGCTAGATGTGGCCAGTGGAATCATAATGAAAATTTCACAGGCCAACCAGACACAAAGATGATTGAAATATACCCAGGAAGAAATAAGGACCATTTGGAGAGGTCCCAAGATGCCTGTCATATATGTTTTCTGACAATGATGGTGGATAAAAATGGGCCTCTTGGAGAAATACTATCTTTGAGAAAAAAGAAGGGAAATGGAAGTTTCCCAGAATATCACAAACTGTTAATATACAGGGTGTTTACTAAGCAAATAATCACACCTAGGGCGAATGTTAGGAAAAGGAAGAACTCAATCAGCGAGCGACAGAAGTTTGTAATGAAAATTCAAACTGTGACATGTAGTGATAGTACTGAACTCCACCAAGTCTTAATTATCACGGAAGCTGCCCATCCTGAAAAATACTCTAAACCTACTGTTGTGTGCTTCCTCTTGCCTTTTGAGCAGAAAATGAGAGGGGAGTCATATAACCATGGCCAAAGGTTGAAAGGGTGTTACTGTGATCGTTTTGGTGGGTGCCCATCGACCTGGAAACTGACCTGACTTTCCCCTCCCCTTAAACACTGGGCCTGGAAAAAAGTTATATTTTACGTGTTCCAGAGGACAGAATTAATTCTGGCTTGTTTTAAATAGTTGTGGATATAAGTATCTATTTAGGGTAAGTATAAGTATTTATTTAGCTGTAATTATTTAGGGTGGAATAAACATAGAGGTACACAGTATGTTCTCCATGTCATGGATAGGTTCTTGGAAACCATGACTTTAAGTGAAAAGATGTGTCATGAAGTCAATTTTACTATAGGCAACTTTATCCTGGGCACGGGCTGGGGGAAAAAAAAAGAGTTAAAGTCCTATAGCATATTTCTGGTCATAAAAGAATCACCACACTTCTAAATAAATACCCAAAACACTTTTTCCAAGTCAGTAGACTCTTTAAAATATCCTTGACTGAAGTAGTTTTTGCTGTGGATTTTAAATTCTAAGGCAACTGCTCTTCCCAGGATAGTGGGCAATGAGATACATTGCTTACAGTTCTAGAAAACCCTAGGAAGATTTTCCTTCTAACAACCCCTGAGTGGAATTTGCAAGGGTAAATACTAATTGTGCTGTATGTTTTCAATGTCATGTATATTCAGTGTCTGTATATTTAGAAGAACCATCTGAAAACCAGTCTTAAATGTTGTTGAGGAGTCTGAGTGGGAGTTATCTTCCCCAGCTCCTAAGTGGGAGGCAGTGTACTCTATCAAACCAGGACCATTCATGTTGGGGAATCCCTTCCTTGGGGGTTAGGGTCTGATGCTTGGACAGCCAACTGTCAGACTTTAAGACGTCCTTCACTTAAAATTGATAAAACTGTTCATCTAAAAAGTTTTAGTGCTTTATGGTTTTTTTTAAAAAATGTAAATCTTTATTCCATCTGGAAGTTAAGGTAAGAAACCAATTTTATTCACTTTCCAAGTAACTAGCCAGTTATCTGAATAACACATTTCTTTTTACCACTTTCTTATATAACGGAATCCCATTCAGATTTGGATCTACTTCAGTACTCAATATTTAGCCCTTTTTTTGATCATCTGTCTATTGCTGCAGCAATATACCAGAAGTGAAAATTACAGTTTAAATTAATGGCAAAGTCTTCCCTAATACTTTGCTGTGTTCAGATATTCCCAACTATTTTTTGCTTATTTTTATTTGTCCAACTTTAAAATTGTTTTGCCGAGTTCTAAAATAATCGCATTACAATTTTTAATGGTCTGTAATCAATTTATAAGTTGGTTTTAGGAAAAACTGACATCTTTACAATGTGTGTATCTTCTAAGCCAAGAATATGATGTGCCTCTTTGTTTATGTAAGTGTGCATTCTCACTTGACACTGATTTTTAGTGAGATGAAATAGTTTTCTTCTCCAGAGACCACTTATTTTTTGTTGCTAATCTTCATAATCCTAACAAGTTCATTGAAATTGTAAGCATCTCATGTCAGGTCACCAGGTACCTTTAAGAGCATAAGCACATGGGTGTGTTGTTAAAGACTGTGTGGTATTTGATTTACTACCACTCAGTGTTCCAGGTTGGGATTTTTTTTTTTAATTAAATGTAGGGATTGTCAGTTGAAAAAACTGCTTAGAAAACTCAGAACATCCCCAAATCACCATTCTGGGTTATTTGCTTATAATGGATGCTTCCTATTGAAAATTCATGCCATTCTCCAGAGCAGGAATGGAGGCTGTAATGTTATCTTGGCCACGTATTTGTGTCACCTGTGAGAAATGTTTGCATAAATGCTCTGGCTAGAAGCCACATCTGCTAGTTTAAAACCTAGTCTAATATTGACAAGACCATAAAGAAGAATGGCACATGCCCAGTTATTTAACAGTGTTTGCCAAGTAAGTTGCCATGCCTGCTTTTCTTTTCCATTGTGTACTCAATGCCTAAGAAATGTCTTAGGTATATAGTTTTATTCATTGAAGAGATGAATTAAGTCTTCAACAAGGATGTGTGCTTTTTAAGATAAAAATATGAAGTTATCATTTGCTGCCAACTTACTGACCTACCACCATTCTCTACCTCCATGGCAGTACCAATGTCTTCTATTTAGTAGCTGAGACTGTTGAACCTATTGAAAGTTCTAATAATTTTCTCCAAGTTCCTCCTTTAGTCAATACTCCAAGTCCTCCTTCCAGGCCTTTGGTGACTGTTTCCGAAGAGTTGACTCCTCTTTTCTTCCCACAAGTGCTCTGTTGCCAGTGATCTCTGTGCCTCTTTCCCAGCCAAATCACAGAAACTTGAACAACCACGTTGACATTTTGTTGTTGGTACTGGCATTAGAGAGTACCATATTATAATTTGAGTGTTAAAATGATACTTTAATAACAGACTTTGCCTCATCTTTTCATGATGAGTAGACTGGTGGCCTAGAATGAGTCAATCATGGCCAGAAAGGAGTGATGAAAATACTTTTTACAACTCATGTGATCGAATCCAGGAGATTCTGCCACTGGTATTAGGAGCTGGAATGGAAAGTAAAGAAATTGAAGACCAAAGGCTATTGAAGGATACATTCAAGTAGCCATGAGCCAAAAGCTGAGCTTCTATGCCCTCTCAGTGATAAATGGCATGGGCAGTGTAAATTTATTTAAATGTCCCAGTTTGGAGCAGACATAATAGAAAAATGACTGTTAAAGAGATAGGTGAGAGCCTCCCCTGGTGACGCAGGTGGTTGAGCACAGCGCTGTCAAGCTGTCCTCAGCCTCTGCAGCGCCGGTTCCTTCCCGGCTGGCCGGGAGGGTCCCACATGGTGCAGCAGACCTCTCCTGTCTCGCCCGCTGCTCCCCTCAGCAATGTATTGTCAGTCTGCCTGTTCTGTTCCCTCTTCTGTCTCTGGTGAATCCTCTCACCCTCCTGCGCATCTGGCCTGTACCTGGGTTCTTGTATAAATAAATAAATAAATCTTTAAAAAAAAATAAAGAGATAGGTGAGACTGTTAGGAGGCTATTTTAAGAATTATTAAAAGATCAGGAGAGTCACATTGGGAACAGAGAGGCCGGGAACAGATTCTAAAGTCACTTCATAAATAGTATTATGGGAACAAATGGATGTATAGCCAACAGTCTTAAATTCTAGAGGATTAGTTGAGGCCAGGAGAAAGTGTGCAAATAGAAAAAAGCTAAAATGATAGAATTTGGTTCATAAAGATCAGCAGGCATCAGATAGTGTAATAATCACTCTATTGGGTCCTTTTAAAGTTGGCTATTTGAAACACATTATCATTATTATCCATGACAACTCTTTAGACTAGCATTGTTCAAAATGACTTCCGTTCTAACAGTTCTGGGAGTGTGTCCTACCCAGGAGTACATAGCAGCTGGGAAGCATATTTATAAAAACAAAACAAAGCAAAAAAAATGGAGGGCTTTTCATGTCCATCTCCTACTATTGGACCCTATGCATATTTGCAATTCAAGTCTCACAATTTCAGTCTAACTCAAGTCTAACTCAATGTCTCTCTGTCTTTATCTCTACCCACCTCGTATACAGCGCCCCCCCCCCCATTTAAATGTGATTTCCGAGACTAAAATTAAAGTGATTTTTCTGTTATCAGTACTTCTAGATCTAGATAGGAGATAAATGAACAAATGCAAAAATATTGTTAAATGCTTTGAAACTAGGGTGGTGTCTTTGTTCTTTCTCAAACTCTCGAGTACATGATCACTGTATATACATAGAGTACAAGAACTCCCTCCCCCTTTCTTTTCTTTCTTCTTCCTTCCATAATTTTTTTAGCAATCATTAATGATATACTAGTGATGTGACAGCCCTGTGCTGGGCCTTGAGAGATAGAAAAATAAGAAGGGAGTCTCTTAACTTCTAGGTGGGAGGTCAGATTTGCATGAAGCCCCTTAGAGAAAAAAACCAAGGGGACCCAGGAGGGAGATTAGTGCTGAAGGGCTAACAGCAACCAGTATGAAAAAAAGATAAAGGCCTTCCCAAGCCCCATAGAGGCCAGAATGGGGGCCAGGAAGTGAGGAACAGTTGCCTCCTCAGGGGACACAGGGTCAGGGGCAGGGAGGAGGAGGAACAGGAGTACAATAGAGGGCTTGTGTGACTGGGTAGGCAGCCACCCCCATTCCCTCCCCAGCAGTGGGAGTTGTGAAAATGAAAGAGTCAAGTGATTCCCTTTGGTAGGCCAAAAGAGATGTGACCTTGTAGAAGGCATAGCATCTGAAATGAACTGAATTAGAACCATCCTACTTAAGAGGACAATCTCTTGGTGGTAGAAAGAGCTAGAACTTTTAGCAAAACTGGGCAGTAGTAAGGCAGAAGGGAGTGAGGGACTATAGACTAGTCCAGCCTCTATGGAAAACAGGATGGAGGTTTTTGAAACATAGATCTACCGTATGATCCAGCAATTCCACCCTTAGGTATCTTCGGTAGCTCAAGAATATAAAAACACTGGGTTTCCCCTGGTGACGCAGGCAGTTGAGCACCACGCTCAACTGAAGCTGTTTACAGCCTCTGCAGCCTGCAGCACTGGTTCAATCCCGGCTGGCCAGTGAGTGTCCCACATGGTGTGGCAGACCTCTCCTGTCACGCCTGCTGCTCCCCTCAGCAGTCTATTTCATCAGTCTGCCTGTTCTGTTCCCTGCTGTCTCTGGTGAATCCTCTCACCCTCTCACGCATCTGGCCTGTACCCCGGTTCTTGTATAAATAAATAAATAAATCTTAAAAAAAAGAATATAAAAACACCAATTCAAAAAGATATATGTGCTTATGTTCATCGCTGCTGTAGTTACAATAGCCAACCTACATGCCCAATGGTAGATAATTGAATAAAGATGACTTGGTATGTATACATAATGGAATACTCCTCACCTATAATAAAAGGTGAAATCTTGACATTTGCGTTAATGTGGATAGAATAGGAGGGGATTATGCTAAGAGAAATAAGTCAGAAGCAAAATACTGGATGATTTCACTAATGCGGAATATAGAGAAACAAAGCAAAGGAACAGACCAACCCAAACCAAGACAAACCCTTTCATTCTGATTGCAGAACTGAGGTTACCAGAATGGGAGAGGGGAAGCAGCAAATCGTAGGAGTGAGGATGTGTGGGAGGGGGTTGTCCAGTGGACAGTGGTAGAGGGCTACTTTCGGTGGTGGGCATGGTGTAGTAGTAACACATATTTGAAGAAGTGTGACTCTGTACTCCTAAAATATCTATAGTGTTATAAACCAACATTATTACCTCAGCAAGATAAAAAAAAATGCTAATACTAGCTTTTTATTGCTTTTACTGGAGCTGTTTTAAATATTAAATTTCTTAATTGATATTAATAGGTGTTAGGAATGTGATTGATTTTTGTGAGCGTTGATTAGGTCTTTAAATATATATATGTGTGTATATATATATATATATATATATGTTTATCTGCTTGGATTATCTTTTTCTTTTTGCCTCAATTATTTTATTAATTTTAAGACTTTCCTTTTTGTATTGTTTTTTTTCCCCCTCACAAGTTTGATGCTACCTGTTGACCATTTATAGCAAAGAATTAAGAAATAAACATCTTACTTTAATGTAAGTAGCTTATGTGGGTTTCCTCTTCATTTGTTTAGGTTTGTTTCTCCAAGAGCTTTTCCCCTTAAAGAGAATGACTGGCAGTATTTTTTGTATAAGTCAGTAGGGCTTGTTGACAGGAAGGCTTCCCTGTAGGGTTTCCTGTGGGCAGAGAACAAGCCAGCAGACTGGGGAACGCAGAGGTTGCCAGGTAGAGTGGGTAGAGATGCATTTTAAGTTTGATTATTTCCCCTCTGATTTTAGTCTAGACATTCAGAATTTCTTCAGTATTTTGTCTAAGGCCCCCATGCTCTCCCAGGAACCCCATGTGAGTTGATGGCTGGCTTTCTAGAGGGCAGTGTGCTGGTTTTTAGCCTGAGGGCAAAAGTCTCAGCTGCCAAGCTGTTTACCCAGGTCAGTGTCCCTTGGCACCGAATCCAGTTCTTTAATGAGGCCACTGATGATTGCCCCACAGCCCAGCATTGCATTGTCCACTGACAGTGCGCACCAGCCCTCTTGGGGCCTCATTGGGAAAACATGAGCATTTCTGGTGCCCTGGCCTGCACTTTCTATTCTGTTCTCTCCTGGGTCCATCTATCTGCTTTCTGTCTGTCAGAAATCAAAACAGTATCTGCTCCTGACATTCCTACTTGTTTCCTATTGCTGTTATCATTTCATTCTCATTAAAGAATCTTTTCTGTCTCTTTGATGGGAACATGGGAGGTAGTAGAGGTAAATGTGTGTTCTTAATCTACCATTGTGTGTGTGTGTGTGCGCACTACAATAACACATTTAGTTAATCCTTTAAGGGATTCTTTAAATTATCAGAATATATTCTCTGAAGTTCTCAGTTGGTTCCAGTGTTTGGACTGGTTCATGTTTATTTTTAACAAATTCATGCTGAACAATGTGTCAGAAATTAGTTATAAAGTCTTAAGAATTTTTTAAAAAGTTTTAAAGTGACATTTTAGTTTTATTTCACATAGTGATTTGTATGTAGAACCACTTGGTAATGTTGCCAGTGCTTTTCCTGTCCCCTTATTTCTTAAGTAAGACTTGAGCACCCAGCTCCACAGTGAACAAGAGAGAGGAGGTGCTTGCTAAGTGCTGTTGTAGACAGGATTCTGTAAGGAGCGCTGTGCCATTTGGATTCTCCTGATTCAGATTCCTTTCCCTAAAAATTCCTTAAACAAGTTAACTTATGATAAAGGCAACCCCAAAATTTTTATTATAAAGAACAGAACCCAAACTCTGAGATGAGCAGTGCGCTCAGCAGTTAGTAAATCTACAGTCAGACCTGGACTCTACCACTCACTTGAGTGAAACCATTTAGTTATAGTCTTGGCTTTCTGACTTACCTCACCCAACATAGTCACATCACACTTCACCCACAAAAGGGATGCTCTATTAGCTGAGGGGCATTCTATTAGTATGTGTTCTGTAACCCTTACAGTCACCTGTTGATAGGCATAGGAATAGATTTTAAGTACCTGAAATGTGCCAGACTGGTGCCAACCCACAGGTGTGGCCTCCAGTTTGGTGAGAAGCCATATAGATTTCCCCCAGGCCCCTCAAAAGTGAGACTAGAACTAGACTGTCTTACATAAGGATGTTTACAAAGGTGTCAGAGAGTATTTGTCAGAAAATATTTTGGCAATGGTGAATCTTGGCTTGGTAGTTTCTATAACAATGCTATTTATGGACCCTGTCTAGAAAAGAATACAAAAGTATGAATTGAAGAGGAGAATGTTTAGAAAGATATCTGTGCAAGTGTTTGTGAACTTTATAAGTAAATCTGAAGCATAAGCTTTGTGAACTTTGTAGTAAATCTGCTTCTGGATTGAAGAGCATTAAAAGATGCCCTAGTGGTGCAGTGGGTTGAGCGTGGTGCAGCGGGTTGAGTGTGCTGTGAAGCTGTCCATAGCCTCTGCAGTGTGCAGTAGATTCCTGGCCAGGGAGAAACCCACATGGCACAGCAGAACTCTCCTTTCTTGCCTGCTGCTCCCCTCAGCAGTGTTTTCAGTTGGTCTGCCTGTTCTGTTCCCTGCTCTGTTTCTGGTGAATTCTCTCACCCTCCCTTGCCTCTGACTGTACCCCAGTTCTTGTATAAATAAATAAATCTTTAAAAAAATAAATAAATAAAGGATGCCCTATTCTCCTCCCCAAGCTCTCCCTCAGTAGACTGTGTGCTTAACCTTTCCATCACTGTTTTCATTACACAGTTAAGAAATAAAAGGCTTGCTGCTGATGAAAATATTTGGGTGCCAGGTAGCACTTCAATTCATACCATCCTCAATTGTCCAGGGCTTGCTCTTGGAAGATAAATGAGCTTAGTAAACATGCCAGCTACATTGTAGAAACATTTGCAAAGACAAAGAGAAAAACAAATTCACCTATTCATTGTTCTACAACTCCCCAGATCATCATAGCCAACATTTTGTTTTCTATTTTACACCCTCTTGAATTTTTTAACTTCCTGTATAGCAATCATCAGGAACATTTCCTGGCCATGCATTTGATAAATTTCTACCGAAACATTTTAAGAAACTTTTTCTTATGAAAAGAAAAAATAAGACACCTCAATACTATTGCTAAGCTGATTTCCCAAGGTTTGTTAGACAGATATTACCAAAAAATGCATTTGCTGCCACCTATAGGAACAATGCTAAAAATACTGAAAGGATATTTTTTGTTTGTTTTTGTAGTGATATTTTAAAAAGATTTATTTATTTATGCATACAAGAACTGGGGTACAGACCAGAGGTGTGGGGGGTGAGAGGATTCACCAGAGACAGAGTGGGAAACAGAACAAGAGATTGACTGAAATACACTACTGTGGGGAGCTCTGCTGCGCCATGTGGTTAGCTCCCAGGCCAGGGATTGAACTCATGCTGCAGTGGATGCAAATAGCTGAAAGGATATTTGAAGATGATATTTGATGTATTAAGTGGAGATAACAGGGGGTTAGTTCTGTTTGTTTTCAATCTTTTGTCAGTCTGGCTTTCCTCCTTTTCTTTAAAAAAATGATATATTTGAATAAGCACTGTATTTCCTAGCATACATTTTTTTTTTACAAATATTATATTCATTTGTATTTGCAATGTTTTTCATATATTTTTATTATTACTTGCTTGCTTCTCAATGTAGACATATTTTGTAGGAATTTTAAAATGTAAAACTTTGTAAAATTATCCGTAATCCCACTTTTTTCATTTTCATGCTTTCTTTTTTTTCTTTTCAATTTGGTGTTTTTTTAATTAATTTTTTTTTACAGCATTGTTCATTTTTAAACAATAGTTGCTTCCCTCCACTCCCTCAGATGTAGTCCCCATAGAGTTCCCTTCACCAGTGCACCTGTGCACCATCACCTCTGTCCCCTGTGCGCCTCCCTGCCTCCCTCTGATCCTAGCATAAAATTTTAAATGACAAAATGGCATCTAGTGAAAAGCTCTCCTGTCCCTTCTCTCCTTCCATTTTCCTCCCTAGAATCAATTCATTTATTGGCTTTTTGTGTCTCTTCCCGTAGATTGTCTGTATTTATACAAGATTCAGTGTTTATGTGTATATGGATATGTATGTTTATTTTTCCTTATAAACTGGTATTAGACACACTTTCCTCCACTTCGTTTTTGTTGGAGTGTTTGGTTTTCACCATCTGGACATAGTTCAGGCCAGCTCATTCTGAGCTGGCTTTTTTTAATGCTTATACTAGACCTCATTCAACCAGGGTCAGTATTACCAGCCTCAGCTGACAGACTTCTATGTTGTCTTCGTGTTGGTATTTCTTGTCCAATGATGTAGTGGCCTTTTTTGTACATAAAATTTTGCACGTGTGTAAAGTATACATAAACTACAATCCTGGAAGGAAATTGTTGAGGATTTTGACTCTTCCTCTCCCCAATCTAGTTATATCAAAGAGTCTAGCTAGGTCAAAAACCAGTGTTTACATAATTATAACTATGAAATATTATCAGCATTGTGCCATACAGTATGTCATAATCATCTTTCATCTTATGTAGCCTTTGCTTTTCCTGGCATTAATAATTTCTTATCCCTCTCACCATTGGCTGAATTGCTTAGTTTTCTGCTTACTATCACTATTTTTTCCCCAGATGATCCAACAGATTTCTCCTACTCTTAGTAGTAATTTCCCCCCAAATTCTCAAATACATTAAATAATCTGTCAGTTGTTTTTCTCCTTAGATGGATCCCTTTCACATTTCCACAGGCCTCTGTTCTTGGGATGGTTGCTTCAGGTGTGACAGGAATCTGATATTTTACAATTTTACGTTTTCCTTTAGCATTTCCTGGGTGCATCTTCTGTCATTTTATGGATCCCTTTACTTCTTTTTTCTTGTTTATTCCACCTGTCAAATTGTGCTTTGGGAACTTCCTCCTAAGGGGTGCATGGTGAGCAAATTATTTAAGATTTTGCATGTCCCCTTACTCCCAATTTTGGGGAGTTTGGTTGGGTATAAACCTTTCAACACAAGTTCAATCTCGGCCGGCAAGGGAGCTACCCACATGGTGCAGCAGACCTCTCCTGACTCACCCACTGCTCCCTCAGCAGTGTATTTCATTCAGTCTGCCTGTTCTGTTCCCCATTTTGTCTCTGGTGAATCCTCTCACCCCCCACACCTCTGGCCTGTACACCAGTTATTGTATGCATAAATAAGACTTTTTTTTTTTTAAAGAAAACCTTTAGAAAAAATAAATCTTGCAGTTTCAATGTACTTTTATTGCAGAAATTTGAGGATGTTGCTCTTTTGTCTCTTAGTAGTCTGTATTGCTGTTGAAATATCTGATGCCTGTTAGACTGCTGATCCTTAGTACGTCATGTGAACTGCTTTTGCATTCTGGAAGCTGTCACGGTCTTCTCTTTATTCCCAGTGTTCTGAAATTTTAGGATGGTGTGCCTTATAAAGTGTGGCAGAGGCTGCAGTGGGCTGTCAGAAAACCTGTCTTCCTTTCATGGCACCAAGTGGCTGCAGAAAAGCTTGCCCAGCCCAACATGCATGCCCTGGCCTTTTGCTTCTGTGAACAACCATGTGACTGGTTTTCTCCCAGTGGATAGAATGTGGGTAGGACAGATGTGGTAGCTCAGGTGGTGGTGGTTTGGGGAGTGACATGGGAAGGGGGGTGAGAAACAAGGACGCAACTACCCCTGGTCTGACTGGGTTGAAGAAGGTAGGGTTGGGAACCCAAAGCCTGTGTTTCTGTTTCTACCCCATCTCCAGTTTCAGCCCCCTGCTCGGCCTGCCCCTGCAGCTTGGGAGGCACTTCATTTAACAAGATACCATGAATATCTTGCTCACATTCTTTTTCCAGGCTCTCAGGTTGCAATTTGTTCTGCTCTGATAAGTAAGTTGCCTCTTATTCATTCATTTTCTATCATCTAAAAGTTTATTCCAGTCCCTTTCTTTTGTTCTCTTTATATTTATAAATGATGTCATCCTTCCTCTACCACCCTTAATTGTTCTTGCGGTGGAGTATGGGTGGATCCAGGAGTGTTTTAGTTTCCTCAAAGTTTCTATGACAAATTACCACAAAATTGGCAGCTTAAAACAACATAAGTGTTTTCTCTGACATTTCTGGTTTTTTTATTTAAATATTTTATTTTATATAATTGTTACATCTTTTTTTTTTTCATCTTTGCACAATGTATGCATTTTCATTTTGGTTATATTCCTCATACTCTCTGACATTTCTGGAAGCCAGAAGTCTGAAGAAAATTTCACTGGGCTGAAGTCAGTGTGTCAGTAGGACTGTTTCTTTTGTAGCTCTAAGGGAGAATCTGCTCCTGACTTCCTTCAGCTCTGGTGCTGCTGCCATCCCTTGGCATGTGGCTGCATCATTCCTATCTTTGCCCCAGGGTCCCACTACTCTATTTGTTCTCCTTTCCTATAAAGATGCTTGTTGTTGTATTTTGGGTTCATATAAAACAGGATAGGTAATCTTCCCTTCTAAAGAGCCTGAACTTAATCACATCCGCCAAGTCCTCTTCATATAAGGCACTTTCATAGGTTCTGGGAATAGGATGATACCATATATTTGGGAGTCATTATTTAGTCTACCATGGGAAGAGAAGATGAAAATATAGGCTCAATCTGCCATATTTAGTAGGGATTCTTTTTATATTTATTTACAATATATTTAGATTTCCTTTTTTACATTTAAATCTTTGGTTGGGTTGGAATTTGTTTTGGAATGGAGCTTCCCTATTATTCCCAAGCATCAATTATTAAGTATTTTATCTTTTCTCTCAGAAATAAAGAAATAAAAATGACTAACTTAAAAAATTAACACCCTCACATGTATTTTCCTGAAATGAGTAAAAAAAAATATATTTTAAAAATGAAAAAATGTAAATGGATATAATTTTGGAGAAATTGCCTTTGCTCCTCTAACATGATGTGCCCACCTGTACAAGGGGAAAGGAAAGCTCTCTCCCCAGCATCCCTCCTGTCTGATGAGAACCCCCAGCCTCAAGCAGAATGAAGGATGGATGTTACAGGCTTTATGTAGCTTTACTCCTAAGGACAAACAACAGTGGGAGAACTGTGTGAGGTAGGAAATGATTCCGTTATATTCCTTTGGTCTCCCAGCCTTTTAGGAAATGATACTTTGAAGACTGCAAACCTGTCACTGCAATGCATACCTGGAGACAAAGCAAACCAGGTCCCTAGTCAGACCTCCAGTGAGTCCTAGGCCTGCCTGGGCTGTTCCCCAACCTGAACCTAGAAAGTACAAAATATTCAAGCGTTCACCCTGTTTCTGGTACACCCAGCAAATAGCCAGATGCCTCTATGGAGAGTTTCTGTGCAGTCTGTTAATAAGAATTTTTCATTCTGAGCCTTCTTTTTACTTTAAGGGAAATTTAGAGTGTACCACAGTAATTGTTTTGTTTCAGAGCACTGTAATTTAGTTCTTTCCTGGGCTTTGTATGTATGAGTCACGTTTTTGCAGCAGTGTTAGAAATGGAAATAGGGGCCTCCCCAATGGTGCAGTGGGTTGAGCACAGTGCTGTGAAGCTGTCTGCAGCCTCTGCAGCGTGGGTTCGATTCCCTGCTGGCCAGGGAGATACCCGCATTGCGCGGCAGACCTCTCCTGTCTTGCCCGCTGCTCCCCTCAGCAGTGTTTTACGTCCGTCTGCCTGTTCTGCTACCCACTCTGTCTCAGGTGAATTCTTTCACCCTCCCATGCCTCTGGCCTGTACCCCAGTTCTTGTATAAATAAATTAAAAAAAGAAATGGAAAAAGAAGAATATTCTTTCTGAAAACTTGAGATTTCAAACTGCATCTTTTATTTTTATTCTCTTGTTAGTTTTAGTCTTAAGGATGAAAGAATTCAAATCAGATTTTTGTCCCAAGTACTAATGGAAGAAGTTCCTTCTGAATTTTGCAATACCATTTTGTAAATGAGCTATTATCATTTGGCTTTGTTGACCTCCATTCCTGAATGCCCTGTCTTCTATCCACAAATACACACATATCTCTGGAGTCCTATATCTTTCTTTATGGGTATTTAGACTTATGTGCAGTCTATTTTGTTACCTTTTATAAGGTAGCAAAGTATCCTCTTCATCTCGGTTTGATTGTCCTGTCCTTGTCCAACACCAGATATTCCTCCTTTTAATAGACCAATAACTCAGTGTAATTCTTTATTTTTATTTCAAGCCTGCTCCAAGAGCAAAGAAAGAAATTGGTGAGTTGAAGTATGAGCTGTGAACAAAGTAAGGAGAAAAGAGAAGATGTGGATCTTGTATCTTTTTTGAAATTTGAGCACAATATCAGAAAGCACATTTAAGCCACACCACTCTTCTTGTACTGCCTACTTTCCTCCTTACCTTTGCTGTGAAAACCTTAGCATTATGTACTATTGCTCAGTTTAGAAAATGCTTATTTGTTTATTAAAGTTTCTAAGGTGACAGAAAATGTTTTTAAAAATTTCTTGAAATAACATTGGTTTATAGCATGGTACATGATTTAGAGGAGTAGTTTCACACCTCCTTGCCTCATCACCATACCCCACCCACCCCAGAGCACCCATATCTCTTTATTGTATACCATTGGGTCCCCTCCTCCCCACAGCCCCTCTAGCAGCTGCAATTCTTCAGTTATTCCTAGGCTTTGTTTAGGTTTAGTTTTGTTAGTTTTTGTTTTGTTTCTCTGTATTTCACATATGAGTGATGTCGTCCAGTATTCATCTTTCTCTCTGGTTTATTTCACTTAGCATAATACCCTACAGTTCCATCCATGTTGTTGCAAATGTCAGGAGTTCATTTTTTTTATAGCTGAATAAAATGTATATATCCCATCATGCATATATACCACAACTTCTTAATCCAGTCATCTGTCATTGGACACTTAGGTTGTTTCCATAACTTGGCTACTAGAAATAGTGACAACAATAGTATAGTGCCTGGTGCTTCCAACAACTCAAGATGGCAGTTCCCGCAATGTATAGTTATTGTATGTAAACTGTCTGTAGGATGCTCAGGATATTGTCCATGGTGAGCAGCCAGATGAGATCCCTGCTCTTATGTAGCTTACATTTCAGCTGGAAAAGCAGATAATTAGCATTCAGTCAAATCAGTAAAATAATTATAGATGTTGAAATTAACAGGATGTGTGAAGAGGGAGAAGAAAAACATGGTGGAAGAGTTTGCTCTCAGCACGCCTTTCCCTCAAGCTCAGAAATATAATAGGAGCACACAAGCAGGTGGGCTCTTCAGAGACAGTGGTGGCCATCATCTTGACCTCATGGTGGATTATCCAGTTTGGATGGTACATGGTGAATTTTAAGGCTCTCCCCCATTCCAACCCCACTGGGCCCTGCCTAACTCATAGCCTGTTTTTCCCTTCCAGTAGATGTCATGGGCTCTTGGCAAACTTTTAGGTCTTAGCCTCACTTTGGGCCGAGTCTGTTTTTCTGGGCATTTGCCCATGAGACAAATGGGTGATTTTCAGAGTTTGTTGGAGAGTCTCTCCCCTACTTTTCTTCTATCTATTTGCTTTGAACCTCTCACCCATTAAAGATCTTTGCACACACTAGAGTTTGGTTATTTTTTTGAAGGGCACACATGGCTGGACCCTTTTAGAGTGGGCATAATGGGGTTTTCCTCTTGGCATTTTGGGGCTCTGGGTACCCATTGGTTTTGTCCGGTTTCACTTACATATTGAATATAGCAGAAGAGTGAATTGCAGGCACATTGACATTTCATTTGAAATGCATGGATGTCCTGATGCTGTCCAGAAATCTTGTGAGATTTCCCCAGCCCTTCTCTCACTCACTCTATTCACTCCTTGCTATCACTCTCATCACTATGTCATTTTGAAACCAAACAAAAGCCAGAGGAGGATGACCCAACTGGGGGGGGGGTTTCATCTCACCTGTGTGCTTAAGACTACAGGGACTGCAGGGACATGGTGCAAAAGCAGGCAATTGCTCCTCTTCCTCTTACAGTTTTACTCTTCAAAGTACAGCTCTTCTCTCTCTAGAAATATGTCCTCATTCAGTCAAATCCATAAAAACTGTTTAGATAATCAATAGGGCAGGTGATTTTGGTAACTGACAAGCGCTTACACTGAAGGGATGGGGCTACATAAGACAGGGTCCTGTTTTTACTGATCTTGGGCTAATTACCATTTCTGTCTGAGGTTTGCTCTGATAATGTGTGGTAGAGCACTATGCACATCCAACGTATGGAATTCAATAAATGTTATTAATATTCCAATGATCAAAATTTGCAACAAATTTAATCTGATTACTCAGTTATTTGAAGACTCAGTTATTGAGCCACCCTTTTCAGAGTTTTCTTTCTCTCATTCATACATTTCATGAAACCACAGCTTCATTTAATTTTAATATAATTATTAGCCTTATCATTTTAATATAATTATGAATCTTTTCTTTCTAGTCGAGAAAGTGTCACACCCCACCTCTGTTCCTAAAGTTCAGTTTTGCACATTTGCAGAAACAAACCATTGGCCTTCTAACTGAAGTCAGATTTGTTTTCTTTTCACCGCACATTGTGTTCCCTTGTTATAGACTTTACGAGTTCATTTCTGGTCCTCCCTCTCCCTGATTCCAACCAACTGGAAAAGCCCTCCCCAGCTGGCAGTGGACTCAGGTTTAGAGTCCACAGTGCATTCCCAGTTTGAATCCCTCCTTGTGTATTTGCAATCTGCCAAACTACTTCCTTTTCACTTTGGCACCATCTGTTGGAGGGAAATGAGCAGTGCTGCTTGTGGCTCTGCAGTCTCCCAGTAAGTAGAAATGTATGCAATACATCTTTCCTTAAAATTATGCTTGCTTTCCACTGTCAAGTTCTTTCTCTTGACAGGAATTTAAATGATTTTTGGTCCTACCTCCTGAGCACATTTTATTTCTCAAAGGAAAGTTCCATTGTCCCTCAGTAGTAATTTCTTTGGCCAGAGGGAACTGATGGAAGCTGAATTTATTCAGCCATTCAGATGACCAAGATATATTTCTTATACATATTTGGTCTTCATCCACAGCCTTGTCATTTCCTAAGAGTAGAGAGTGATAAAGGTTATGTTATGTTGATGAGTAACTTTTGAAAGCGCCTGAGGCTGGGGCTGGTTGTCAGGGAAACTGGTGTGACTAGAGGGTGGGACTTTCAGTCCTGCCCCCTGATTTCCTGAAGACCAGGGCTAGAGGTTAAATTAGTTTAACCTCAAAGTAAGTTAATCATGTCTATGTAATGAAGACTTCATAAAATCACAAGAGGAGGAAACTTCAGAGAACTTTCTGGTTGGTGATCTTATGCAATCTGGGGGAGAATGGCACACCTGAGAAGGCCTGGATGTTCTACGTCCTCTCACCATACCTTCCCCTGTGCATCTCTTCCATCTGGCTGTTCCTGAAATATCCTTTGTAATAAATCAGTGATCTAGTGAATGAGCAGGTTTCCTGAGTTCTACACAGCAGTCTATCAAATTATCAGGTGCCCTAGGTACCTCTCTGATTTATAGCTAGTGGGTTAGAAGCACAGGTAATAATCTGGGTTTGTGGTGGGCACTTAAAGTCTAAGGAGGGGGTTGTGGGGACCTCCAATCTGTAGGTCATTGGTCAGAACCCCAGGTGACCTGGGCTTTCAAGTAGATTCTGAAGTAGAGGACAGTCTTTGGACACTGAGCCCTTAACTTGAGGAACCTGACACTATCTGTGGGTAGAGAGTGTCAGAAATGAATTGAGTTCTCCAACACCCTGCTGATGTCTGGGAATTGCATGTTGATGTGGGGAAAACTCTATACCCAGATTGGATATTGGTCTCAGGACAACAGGCACCTCCCATGGATCATTTTTCCTCTATTAGAATCACGGGGACTCACTTGAGTCTTAGATTCTAAGTGAACACATTGTTTATGCAATTTTCCAGACCCTTTGCCCTCCTTATCTCAGAAATCTGGCCCATCAGGTCACTTTACTTCTACTCTCAAGTCCCCAGATGAGTATCTTCAGTTCATAAATTCTTTCCATTAATGCTTATTGGGTAACTAATACTATTGTGGGTAAGATCTATATTTAGCTAAGAGTATTTAATATACTCTTTTTGGTAGTACATGAAAATTATATCTAGGAGGTGGGGGAAAGAAAAGGTGGATATGGAGACAGACAATAAATAAGTCAATATAAAGTATGTGTGATAGTAAGTGTGATAAGTCAGGAAAATCAGCTTGGGAAGAGGGGAGGGAGTACTGTTACTATAATATGATTTGCAGAGGTCTAACTGAAAAAAATGACATTTGAAAAGACATCTAGGAAAAATGAGGAAGTGAAGCATACAACTATTGGGAAGAAAGCATCTTAGGCAGAAGGAACAGTAAGTGAAAATATCCTGAGGGAGAGGCCTCCATGGCTAGAAACAAGTGAAAGGTAGAAAATCAGATCAGGGAGACAAGGGGAGCAGTTTGCACTGGTCTTATCAGTCTTGTAAGAATTTTACTTCTGCACTAAATGATTACTGTGTGGTAAGAGGCTGCTTTGAACAGGAATGGCATGATCTGACTTAAATTTTTTATAAGATTTATGTTGAGAAAAAACCATGAAAGGAGCAAATACAGAAATTGAGAGATACAGGAGGGGAATATTGCAGTAATCCAAGGGGCCATGGATGTAGTAGATGGAGAATAAGAAGTGGTCACATTTTAATAAATCCCAAAGATAGAACTGACAGGATTTGCTGACGAGTTGACTTGGTGTGGGATGAGATAAAGTGGGGCCTCAAGGATGACTTCAGGAAACTACAGGATAGAGCTGCCAATAGTTGAAACATGGAAGACCAGGAAGAGAAGTTTTTTTGAAGGATGATGGTTCAGAAATCGATAATTCCATCTAGCACATGTTAATTTGAGAGGCCGATTAGACATCCAAATGGTGATGTTGAATAGGTTGTTAGAAACATCAGATTTGGAATCCAGACCAGAGGCCTGAGCTGGAAATATTAATTTATGCTTCAGCAGCATATAGCAGTGATGGTATATTTTATAGCCAGTAGCAGCCTGGATATAATTCCCCAGCAGAAAGTGGAAAAGGAAGATATAAGGACTGATTCCCTGAGGTGCTTCAACATTTAGAGTTTGGGACATCAGGGTAAATCAGCAAGGGAGATGTAGAGGGAGCAGTCACCAACAGGAGCAGAAGCAAGAAATGTGTCATTGAAGGAAAAGGGAGGAAACATTTGTAGAAGAAAATAGTAACCAACGTGACAGATGTTGATGGATCAAAAGAAAGAGGACTGAGATTCGACCATGACATTTAGCCATATGGAAGTCACTGATGTCCTTGACTCAGGCAATCTTAGTGAAGTGATGAAGTGCAAGTCTGTCTTTAATTTTTTTTTTATTAAATCTTTGTTTTATTTTTTTTTTAATAATAAATTTTATTGTTATATTCCCCATACAATTGCAGCCCCCCCATTCTGACCCCAATCCCTCCCCTCTCGCCCCCGCCCCCCTAAAAGTGTCTCTGGTTCATAGTTTTTTGTTGATTTTGATTTTCACTTTCTTATAGTTATTCATTTTCCTGGTCCCTTATTTAAGTTTTCTAGATTCCTGCTATGAGTGAGACCATCCGGTATTTTTCTTTTTCTTTTTGGCTTATTTCGCTGAGCATGATCCCTTCCAGCGCCATCCATGTTGCTGCAAATTGCATGTGTTTATCTTTTTTGAATGCTGAGTAATATTCCATGGTATATATGGACCACATCTTCTTGATCCAGTCATCTATTTTTGGGCATTTGGGTTGTTTCCAAAGCTTAGCT
The DNA here is from genome assembly GCF_964194135.1 of Talpa europaea. Taxonomy (NCBI): domain Eukaryota; kingdom Metazoa; phylum Chordata; class Mammalia; order Eulipotyphla; family Talpidae; genus Talpa; species Talpa europaea. The sequence goes on from NC_140079.1 coordinate 12,419,610, forward strand.
ATTGTAAACAGTGCTGCTATAAACATAGGGGTGCAGGTGTTCTTTGGAATTGATGTTTCTGTGTCCTTTGGGTAAATACCTAGGAGTGGAATTGCTGGATCATATGGAAGCTCTATGTTTAGTAGGTCCAGAAATCTCCACACAGCTTTCCACAGTGGTTGGACCAGTTTGCACTCCCACCAACAGTGCAGAAGAGTTCCTTTTTCTCCACACCCTCGCCAGCATTTGTTGTTGCTAGTTTTTTTAATATGTGCCATTCTCACTGGTGTAAGATGGTATCTCATGGTAGTTTTGATTTGCATTTCCCTGATGGCAAGTGATGTTGAACATTTTTTCATATGCCTGTTGGCCATTTGCATTTCCTCTTCAGAGAAGTTTCTTTTAAGCTCTTCTGCCCATTTTTTGACTGGATTATTTTCTTTGTTGTTGTTGAGTCTCATCAGCTCTTTGCAGATTTTTGTGATCAGTCCTTTATCATTAGTGTTGGGTGCAAAAATGTTCTCCCAGTTGGTGGGGTTTCTCTTTGTTTTTGTTACTGTCTCTTTTGCTGTGCAGAAGCTCTTTAATTTGATGTAGTCCCAGCTGTTTATCTTTGCCTTCACTATCACTGCTTTGGGTGATGTGTCTGTAAAGATGTCTTTGATGTGCAAATCACGTAGTGTTTCGCCTATATTTCCTTCTATATATTTTATGGTTTCAGGTCTTATGTCTAGTTCTTTAATCCATTTTGAGTTGATTTTTGTGTATGGTGTGAGGTAGTGGTCAAGCTTCATTCTTTTGCATGTAGCGACCCAGTTTTCCCAGCACCATTTATTGAACAAACTTTCTTTGCTCCAATGCATAGTCTTTGCTCCTTTGTCAAAGATTAGTTGACCATAAATCTGTGGGTTTATTTCTGGATTTTCTATTCGATTCCATTGGTCTGTATGTCTGTTCTTGTTCCAATACCATGCAGTTTTGATGATTATGGCTTTGTAGTATAGTTTGAAGTCTGGGAGTGTAATGCCTCCATTCCCTTCTTTTTTTTTCAGGAGAGCTTTGGCTATTCGGGGTTTTTTGTGATTCCATATGAATTTCATCAATAATTGTTCTATTTCTTTGAAGAATGACATTGAAATTTTGATTGGAATAGCATTGAATCTGTATATTGCTTTTGGAAGGATGGCCATTTTAATAATGTTTATTCTTCCAATCCACGAGCAGGGGATGTCTCTCCATTTCTTTGTGTCTTCTTCTATTTCTTTTAACAGTGCTTTATAGTTTTCTTTGTATAGGTCCTTTACCTCTTTTGTTAGATTTATTCCCAAATATTTGATTTTTTTTTGTTTCAATAACAAAAGGGATTTTTTTTTTGATTTCTTCTTCTTCAGATTTATTGTTTGTGTATAGGAAGGCTACTGACTTTTGCGTGTTGATTTTGTATCCTGCCACTTTACTGAACTGATTGATGAGTTGAATTAGCTTTTCTGTGGAGTTTTTGGGGTTCTCTATGTATAATATCATATCGTCTGCAAATAGTGATAGTTTGACTTCTTCTTTTCCTATTTGGATTCCTTGGATGTCTTTCTCTTGTCTTATTGCCCTGGCTAGGACTTCCAGTATTATATTGAAAAGCAGTGGTGAGAGTGGACATCCTTGTCTTGTTCCAGATCTTAATGGAATTGCTTTCAGCTTTTTACCATTGAGAATGATACTGGCTGTTGGCTTGTCATAGATGGCCTTTATGATGTTGAGGTATGTTCCTTGTATCCCAAGAATTTCAAGGGCTTTTATCATGAATGGGTGTTGCACTTTGTCGAAAGCTTTCTCAGCATCTATTGATATTATCATATGGTTTTTATATTTCTTTTTGTTGATGTGTTGGATAACGTTGATTGATTTTCGGATGTTAAACCATCCTTGTGCCCCTGGAATGAATCCTACTTGGTCGTGGTGAATTATCTTATGGATACATTTTTGGATTCTGATGGCTAAAATTTTATTGAGGATTTTTGCATCAGTGTTCATTAGGGAGATTGGCCTGTAGTTTTCCTTTTTTGTGTTGTCCTTGTTCGGTTTTGGTATTAGTGTAATGTTGGCTTCATAGAACGTGTTTGGTATTGTCCCTTCCTTCTCATTTTTTTGGAAGAGTTTGTGAAGGATAGGCACTAATTCGTCTCTGAATGTTTGGTAGAATTCATTTGTAAATCCATCAGGTCCTGGGCTTTTGTTTTTGGGGAGGTTTTTGATTACCATTTCAATTTCGCTAATTGTAATTGGTCTGTTTAGGTGTTCTATTTCTTCTTTATCTAGCTTTGTGTGATTGTAGAGTTGTAGGAATTTGTCCATCTCCTCTAGATTATTAAACTTGTTTCCATATAACTGTTCATAGTAGTTACTGATTATTCTTTTGATTTCTGCTGTGTCCGTTGTGATTTCTCCTCTTTCATTGATGATCCTGTTTATTTGTGCTTTCTCCCTTTTTTCCTTTGTGAGCCTGGCTAGGGGTTTGTCTATTTTATTGATTTTTTCAAAGAACCAGCTCTTGGTTTCATTGATCTTTTGGATTGTTTTTTTAGTTTCAATTTCATTTATTTCTGCTTTGGTTTTTATTATTTCTTTTCTTCTACTGGTTTTGGGGTTTTTTTGTTGTTCTTTTTCTAGATCTTTGAGCTTCGAGATTAGGTTGTTTCTTTGAGTTCTTTCTTGTTTCTTAATGTGAGCTTCTATTGCTATATATTTTCCTCTTATTACTGCTTTTGCTGCATCCCATACATTTAGGATATTGGTGTCCTCCTTGTCGTTCAATTCAAAAAAGTTTTTAATTTCCTCTTTGATCTCCTCATTAGTCCAGTGGTCTTCCAGTAGTGTGGTTTTTAATCTCCATGAGGTAGGAAAGTTCCTTGCCTTCTTTTTATGGTTTATTTCTAGTTTGATGCCTTCATGGTCAGAAAAGATGGTTGATATGATTTCAATCTTGGTGTATCTGTTGATGTTTGTCTTGTGCCCCAGTATGTGATCGATCCTGGAGAATGATCCGTGTGCGCTTGAGAAAAATGTGTATTCCGTTTTTTTGGGGTTTAGTGTTCTATAGATGTCTGTTAAGCCCAATTGCTCTAGGTCCTTATTTAGAGCTTTGGTTTCTTTACTTATTTTTTGTCTTGTTGATCTATCCATTGTTGATAGTGGTGTGTTGAAGTCTCCCACTACGTATGTGTTTTCTCTGATGTCTGTTTTCAGAGAGGACAACAGTTGTCTGATATATTTTGGTGCTCCTTCGTTTGGTGCGTATATGTTAATGAGTGTTATTTCTTCTTGAAGTATTGTCCCCTTGATCATAATGTAGTGACCATTGGGGTCTCTTTTTATCTTTTTGAGTTTGAAATCTGTTTTATCTGATATAACTATAGCTGTTCCTGCTTTCTTTTTTGGTCCATTTGCTTGTAGGATTGTTTTCCATCCTTTAACTTTGAGCCTATTTTTATCTTTTGTAGCTAAATGTGTTTCCTGGAGACAGCAAAAGGTTGGGTTTTGTTTCTTAATCCAGGCTGCAACTCTGTGTCTTTTTATTGAAGAGTTTAGTCCATTTACATTTAGAGTTAATATTGATATGTTAACATCTGTATTTGCCATTGTGTTTGTCTTTCCTTTGATTTTATTTATTTATTCTTTTAATAACTTTTTTTTTTTTTTTGGCCTTCTTTCATTGTTATTCGTCCCTCTGAGGTTCTGGCTTTAGGACTCCTTGTAGTATTTTTTGGAGTGGGGGTTTAGTTGCAATGAAATTCCGGAGTTTCTGTTTGTCTGGGAAGGTCCATATTCTTTCTTCAAAGAGGAAGGAGAGCTTTGCGGGATAGAGTATTCTTGGTTGGCATCTGTTTTCTTGGAGTCTGTTGACTATGTCCCTCCACTCTCTCCTTGCCCGTAGTGTTTCTTCGGAGAAGTCTGATGTCAGCCTGATTGGTTTTCCTTTGAATGTTATCTGTTTCTTCCCTCTTGCCAGCTTCATTATTTTTTCCTTGTCCTGGATTCTTGGGAGCTTTACTATTATGTGTCTTGCTGTATTTTTCCTTTCGTCGTGGAAATTTGGTGTTCTTCTTGCTTCTTGTATATCAATTTTCAGCTCCTTCTTCACATTTGGGAAGTTCTCTTCAATTATCTCTTTGAATATTTTCTCTGTTCCTACATCTCTCTCCTCTCCTTCTGGTATTCCTATAACTCTTATATTTCCTTTCCTCATGGAGTCAGATAGATCCCGAAGTCTTTCTTCGTTCTTTTTCCTTCGTACTTCTCTTTCCTTTTCTGTTTTGGTTCTTTTTATTTCTGTGTCTTCAAGATTACTTATTCGTTCTTCCATTTCATCAATTCTGCTTTCATTGCTTTTCCCAGAATTCTTTAGTTCTTCCACTAATTCTTTGATCTCCTGCATTTCTTTTACTTCCCTCTTTAGGGACTCAATTTCATTCTTCTGATCGTTGATTATTTTTCCCTTATCATTGTTTTCCTTTATGACTTCTGTCAGTTTTTTAATCATGGCAATTTTAAATTCTCTTTCTGGAAGGCTCAGAAGTTCTTCCAAGTTACTGTCGTTGCAATCTGAGGGCTGGTTTTCTTTTTGTGGTGTGCTTTTTCTCTGTAGAGTTGCTAGGTTGCGTGTGGTTCTTCTCCTCCCTACTGTCTGTTTTCTAATTTGCCGTATGCGTTGGGACACTGTGTAGTTGGGACTGGCCGGCATCTTGGGTGAGCTTCTCTGCTCCCCTCTGGTTCCTCCAGGAGTCATCTGTCAGTTTCAAGCAGTCTTTATTGGAGAAAGGTCCCTGTCCTAAAATGTCGATGTGGGGACACACTCCCCTGTGCGCCTGGTCTGCCCCGGCGGTGGGTTCCTGCTCCCCCTCTGGGCTTGGACTGCAGGCCAGAGGGGGTCTGGCGTGGGCGAACTTCCCCCGCTCACCTCTGGCTCCTGAGGAAGCCTTCTGCAGGTAGTCTTTACTGAAGAAATGTCCCTGTTCTAAAATGGTGATGTGGGACACACTCCCTGCACGTCTGGTCTCAGGCACACTCTTCTGCGCGCCTGGTCTGCCCCGGCTGTGGGTGCTCGCTCTCCCTGTGGGCTCAGACTACTTGTTCGGAAGGGGCCCGGTGTGGGCTAACTCCCCAGCTGGCCACTAGCTCCTTCAGGAGCCTCTGCTGGCTTCAAGTCGCTAGGTGGCGCCAGAGATCTCTCCTAGAGCCCTTGGGGAGCTGATTTTCCACCCCGTGGGACAGGGAGCAGAGCGGGAATGGTAGGGTACACCTCAACGGCTTTGGGGTGCTGTGTCTGCCTTGTGCCCCACCATCGTGGGGAACCCACGCCCCTAATTTCGTGCCCCGGGTCTCAGTTCCAAAGCCCTCAGTTCCAGGACGCGGGCTGTAGCCCAGTTCAGTGGCGCGGGAATGGCGCCTTTTGCACCGCTCCCGTGCCTGGGCGCCTGGTTCCTGCTTACTCAGGGAGGGACCTTCACCTCAGTGAGGACCTCCGAGCGTCTCCCCGCAAGCCTAGGTCGTCTCCCAAGCCTAGGTCGCAGGCGCGGGGACCTGGGCAGCCGCGATCCTGGTCTGCACTTGCTTTTCAAGGGCGCCGAGCGCGCCACTTTCCGCGCAAGCTTACCGGCAGCCTGGGCTGTGTGCGTGTCTCCCGGGGTCTTTTCTGTCTTTAATATTTTAAAAAGAGAAGGAATATACATAACTCTTTTGAGGAGATTTTCTTTAAGGGGAACAGAGAAATGGAAGAGTAGCTGTATACATAACTCTTTTGAGGAGATTTTCTTTAAGGGGAACAGAGAAATGGAAGAGTAGCTGCAGTGGGATGCAGTTTCAGAGCAACTGCATAGAAGCGTAAGTTACATACAATAAAATGCTTATATTTTAGGTGTACTCTTCTATGAGTTTTTACAAATGCATGTACTCTAGTAAAACCATACCAATCAACATATAGGACATTTCCATCACCCTAGAAAATTCCCTCACACTTCTTGCTGCTAGTGCTCCCATCTCCCAGCTGAGGCAACTGCTGAGCCTAGGTATCTGCCACTATTGATCTTGCCAGGCCTGACCTTCATGTTATGCCCAGTTGTCTGCTGTTGGCAAGTCAGAGGACAAGCCCAATAATATCTTTATTTCTGTCATGACCAGAAATGAAACTCAAGATGTATCCTCGAAGTTGAAAATATTATGATGTTTGTACATTGGTGAAAAGTGACTCACTGACTGATGATAGTTAGGTGTCATTTTTAAAAAAGATTTATTTATCTTTTTTATTTATTTTTTTTACATCACTGTTCATTTTTAAAGAATATTTGCTTCCTCTCACCCCCTCAGGTGTAGTCTCTATAGAGTTTCCTTCCCCAATGCACCTGTGCACCATCACCTCAGTCCCCTGGGCTCCTCCCTCCCTCCCTCTGATCCCTCTCCCGCCTCCTCCCCTGCAGGATGTCTCTGATTTATAATTGTCCATTTTTGCTTTGTTGTGTTTTGTACTGTTATTATTTTTTAAAGTGTTTTTTTTTTTAAAGATTTATTTATTTATACATGCACTGGGTACAGTCAGAAGCGCGGGAGGGTGAGAGAATTCACCAGAGCCAGAGCGGGGAGCAGAGCAGGCAGACTGATGAAGTACACTGCTAAGGGGAGCAGCGGGCGGCAGGAGAGGTCTGCGCGCCATGTGGGACCCTCCTCTGGTGGCGGGGGGGAACAGCCGGGAATCGAACCGGCACTGAGGAGGCTGCGGGCAGCTTCGCAACCCAGCGCTCAACCGCTGCGCCACCGGGGAGGCCCTTAAAGTGTTTTTTTTAAAACCACCATTGTAGACATTTTCGTTACCCTCTCTGGACAATTTGACATTTCTAACTTCAGGCTTGTGGAAATGAGACCCTTTTATGTCCACTTTTTAGGTACAGTCCTCTCTCTCCTTTGCTACTGTTTGTATGCTCCAGATCACCCAGCACCTGTGGGACTCTGCTTCTCAGGCTTTCCTGCCAAACAACACCAAAGGGAGCAAAACATGAGAATTGATAGTAACTATTTCCTAATTTATGACCAGAGGTCACAGTCTAAGCATGGAACTGGTTACTCCTTTCTAGCTGGGGTTTACTCTGGAGCTTGAACTTGATTTAACCATAGCACCATCTACTTATTACCATGTCCACATTTTTCTAGATCTAGAACTTTCTGCTTATATCTCCATGGGTTACTCAGATTTTGGAACTTACTTCTCTCCTTTAGTATATAATATTCTCTGGGCCTCTGCCAATCAAATCTGCTTGGGCTTTTGGAATTGCCAGCCTAGTTTCTTTTCTAATTAAACCTTTATCTACATTGCAGAAATAGAAATGATTATGGCTATCTCTTTAGGTTAAATATTCACAGACAACATTTTTGCATTTACTCTACTCTCTACTGGAGCTTGAAGGTAGTTACCTTCAAGTGGGGCACGGGGGACATAATATTTGCCAGTCTAGAAAAAGCCCCCAGGTTCCCTCTTCTTAGTGCCTCTGTGCCAGAGTGGCTGGCTCCGTCTCTCCACTGCTGAACACAGAAAAGTCTGGCATAAATTTCCCTTCATCCCACTTCACCAGGCAACCAATTTTTCTACCATAATATGAATCATCATCACCTCCACTTTGTCTTCAGTGCTGCATGAGAGAGGTTTATGTATATCTGGATATACACTCAGGGATAATCAGTGCAATCATGTTGCGTCACGATGGGTGAGTTGTGAGAACTGCAGTTTGGGTGATTCCATCATTGTGTGGGCATCACAGAGTGTACTTCTATAAACCCAGATGGAAAAATCTAGCTCACACCCAGGCTGTCTGGTGCTCCTGGGCTGCAAGCTTGTATGGCAGGTTACTGTTCTGAGCACTGCAGACAGTTGTAGCACAATGTTATTTGTGTATCAAAACACAAAGAGGCACAGTGAAAATACACCCCAGATGAAAAGTATACATCTGTACAGGGCACTGCATCAGTGGAGCTTACAGGACATTGGGTGAGTTAGTGAGTGAGCATGAATGATCATAAAGGCCATGGACATTACGGTATACTGCTCTAGATTTTATAAACTGTACACTTAGGCTACACCCAATTTATAAAAAAAAAGTATTTTTCTTTCTTTAATAATAAATTGACCTCAGCTTACTGAAACTTTATAAACTTTTTAATTTTTTAAAAACTTTTCGACCCTTTTGTCCCTTAGCTTAAAACACCAACATGTTATACAGCTGTTCAGAATTACTCCCCTTTTTATATGCTTATTCCATAAGCTTTCCCCCAACTTTTTGTTAACAAGTAAGACATAAATATGCTTATTAGCCAAGCCCATGCCAGTGTGAGACCATCAATATTGCTATCTTCCACCTCCACATCTTGTCCCACTGAGGGTCTCCAGGGGCAATGCCTTGTACTGAGCTGTCCTCTCCTACGATAGCAGTGTCTTCTCTAGAATATGTCTTGATGAACTGCACAAAGCTTTTCTTGAAAAGGTATCACTATTTTCAGAAATATGTCCATGGTGGTTTGCTTGGCTTGCTTCTTTTTTCATCATAGATTTGTTTGTAAACAGATAATGCACCATGAACATTATCTGCTTACCTTCTCTATTAATGAAAATTTTTCTCTCTTGGACATGATGCTTTCTACATTTCTAAGGAGCTTGCTGAGGTCTGCAAAATCTTCCACTAAACCCTTCTCTGCCAATTTTCTTTGGGAGTCTGCTTCCTTTCTTTTCCTGTGGTTTCTTTTCCTCTTGCCTCTTCTTCAGCAATGCATTCTTATTCCAGTTCCAAGAACTCCTCACTACTCATCCCCCCAGGAACAGCATCTCGAAGCCCCTCACTGTGTCTTCATCCACACCCAGGTTTAATTTGCTTGCCATCTCACCCACAACCCTGTTGAGTTTTGCAATCTCTTTATCCTCAGCAAATCTTTAGAAGTCACAGACGAACCTCTTGAGTGTCTTTTTTCAGACGTCTGTTACTCATACATTTCTTGGTGACATTAACCCATGCAAGATTCCTGGTGCAGTCACAGATGTTGTAATCTTCCCACAATTGCATCAGTGACTTCTCAGTGTTTTCCTTTGAATGTGCAACAACAGCCTGGGCCAAGCCCTTTCTTAGGTAACAGGTTTTTTTTTTTTTTTTAAAGATTTATTTATTTATTTATACAAGCACTGGGTACAGTCAAAAGTGTGGGAGGGTGAGAGAATTCACCAGAGCCAGAGCTGGGAACAGAACAAGCAGACTGATGAAATACACTGCTGAGGGGAGCAGCGGGTGAGACAGGAGAGGTCTGCTGTGCCATGTGAGACCCTTGCCAGCGGCTGGGGATTGAACCAGCACTGCAGAGGCTGCGGGCAGCTTTGTAGCCCAGCACTCAACCTCTGCGCCACCAGGGGAGGCCCTAGGTAACAGGTTTTTGAATCTTTTATAAATTCTTGATCCACTGGTTATATCAAAGAAGTGATGTTTGGAAGGAAAATGCCACTTTGATTTTGGGGTAAGATGACCAATAAAAAGAGAGTGCCTGGAAGCACTATCAAAACAGTAACTACAATCTTGAAAGGTATCTTACTCTTCAGACTCTATTTTGAATATAGCAATTCAGGAGAGCATCTTGGAAGAGGTGCTAGGTCATCCATGACTTCTTATTGCTCCTATTGTACACTGGCAGGTATGCTTACATTTTGCTTATATTTGCAAAATAATACTAGTTATTTTGTGTATGCTAATATTGTATTCTTCGACTTCTAGTTGGTAGTTTGAAAAGATTTTGCTCACATAAATAAATTACATCCAGATAAGGTTACATATAAATACATATACTTATATTAAAATATTATATATAAAATATATTATGACATTGATTCTATAATAGATACTAGTTATATGTCATTTATAACATTATTTATTATGATATATATATAATTTATATGTAAATGTTAGCTTACCTGAAATATTTCTATTTAAAATATGTTGGATCATTTAATGGCAACAAGGTAAAATCTTATTTACTTAAAAGCTGATTTCTTTTCTGTAAAGAAGGTGGTATTGACTGAGTTACAAAATAAAACAAATTGTAATGATTAGAGGAAAACCAAGTGCATTGAATCTACAATTTATGGAATGGAAAGCATATGAGTTTTTAAAGTGAGAAAACCTAGATTGAGTTATTTTCTTGTAAACCATGTGTCATTGGGCAAAATATGCAACCATTGCCTTGAACCTCAGTTTTTTATCTGTAAAATAAAGTAATCACAAAAACATTTAGGGAACTCATATCAGGTGCCAGGCCAAGCCCATTATGTTATTACCTTTTTTACTCCTCTTATCAAGGTGCATACAGCCATATCTCAATTTACAGATGAGGAAACTGAGGTTTAAGATGTTACATAATTTGTAAGGTCACACACCACCAAAGTGATGAATTTGGGATTCAGAGTCTGCCTCTGGAGAACATGATCTTAACTATTACTCTACTACCTTATAATAATACACTGGGGTTGTCAAAGTAGTTAATATATGTTAAAATTCTTAAACACTTTTACATTCTTTAATTATTTTTATCTCATCAGAGTATAATTAATCAATAGGGGGGCATCTAGGTGTAAAGGAACAATGATAAAGATTCATCCCCTAAAGCAAAGAAAGTGAAAGAAATGATAAACAGCGGGGATTACATCAAACTAAAAAGCTTTCCTGGAGGCACAGGTGGTTAAGAAGACACAGCACTGTGAAGCTGTCCACAGCCACTGCAGCATGAGTTCAATATCTGGCTAGGGAGGTGACCCACATGGCGCAGCAGACCTCTCCTACCTCGCCTACTGCTCCTTTCAACAGTGTAGTTCAGTAGATCTGCCTGTTCTGCTCCCCACTCTGTCTCTGGTGAATCCTCTCACTCCGCCCCCAAACCTCTGGCCTGTACCCCAGTTCTTGTATGCATAAATAAATAAATTTTAAAAAAAGCTTCCATACAGCAACTGTTTGGGAGAAAAATTTTTGCACTCCATACAAATGATAAGGGGCTGATCATAAAGATCTACAAAGAGCTTACATAACTCAACAAAAACAAAGTAAACAATCCAGTCAAGAAGTGGGCAGAAGAACTAAACAGACATTTCTCCAAAGAGGGAATGCAAATGGGCAACAGGCATATGAAAAAATGTTCAACTTCACTTATAATCAGGGAAATGCAAATCAAAATCACAATGAGATAACACCAGAGAGAATGGCACATATTAAAAAAAACTAGCAACAACAAATGTTGGGGAGGATGTGGAGAAAAAGGAACTCTCCTGCACTGCTGGTGGGAGTGCAAACTGGTCCAACCACTATGGCAAGCTGTGTACAGGTTTTTCAAACTATTCAAAATGGAGCTTCCATATGACCCAGTAATTCCACCCCTAGGGATCTACTGAAGGGACACCTGTACCGCTATGTTTATTACAGCACTATTTATAGTAGGTATGGAAACAACCCAAATGCCTAAAAACAGATGACTGGATCAAGAAGATGTGGTATATATACATAATGGAATACTTACTATTATTCAACAATCAAAAAAAGATAAACTCATGCCATTTGCAGCAACTTGGATGGAGCGGGAAGGGATTATGTTCAGTGAAATAAGCCAGAAGGAAAAGGAAAAATATCGGATGTTTTCACTTATAGGAGGAATACAGGGGAACCAAAGAAGGGATCAGGAAAAATAATAATGAAAAACCAAAATTAACAGGTAACTATAAATCAGAGACATTCTGCAGGGGAGGGGAAGGGAGAGAGATCAAAACAGGGGGGGGGAAGCGCACAAAGGACTATGGTGGTGGGAATTTTACTGGGACTATACCCGAGAGGAGAAAGTAAATACTGTACAAAAATGAACAATGATGTAAAATGAATAAATAGATGAATAAATAAATTTAAGAGATGAAATAATAAAGGAACACTGAGCTTATAAAATCAAGAGTCCTGGGATTCAAGTACTGATTTCTCCCGAAGTTAGCTGAATTGACTGTAGCAAGTCACTTAACATTTTGGGCCTTGATTTTTTTAATCTATGAAAGTCATTGGTATCATTTTTTTCCTTCTAGGTAGAAAATTAGGTCATTTTGTCATTTGCTAATGTTATGAAACAAGCTTTCCCTCATATGCTGGCTCTAAGCTTTCTCATATCGGAGACTTAGTTGGCATTTTTCTGCCTTGCTGGAGTGCCTTGAATGCATATATATATACAGATTATCAAAAGCACAACAAGCTTAGAAAAATCCATGAACAATGGAAAGATGGATTTTTTTTTTAATTTTGTTTATTTTTGTTTTGTTTTGAGTGGGTAATGGCATTTGGTGGTCCAAAATTCAAAACACTGTCGCAGATGCTACATTGTGGAGTCTTGTCCCTACCCTGTCATCTAACCTATTTCTCCTCCTTCCGGTGTTTATCTATGGAAGTTCAAGCAATATGAGCAGGAATATTCTTCTTTTTCCCCCTATTACACAAAACATGATTCATTATATTCACTATTATGTACTTTGCCTTTTTCTCTTAACAGTACTTCTTGGAAATTATCATACATCAGTACACAAAGAGCTTCCGTGTTTTCCTCCAGCTGTGTGTTATTCAACCATAGGGTGGTAACTCAATTTGTTTGTTTAAGTAATCTAATGACGGGCTCTTGAAGGACATTTCTAATATCTGGTTATGACAAACAATGCTGCAAATAGATAACACTGTATGCACATAATTCATATTATACAGTTTCAGCTATAGGGTAAATTCCAAGAATTGATTTCCTAGGTTAAAGGATAAATGATTTGTAATTTTTATAAATATTACATAACATAAATAGTCTATATTAAATATTATAAACATTTTATAAATAATACATAGTTGTGTAATTATTGTCATATTGTTCTTTATATAAGTCAGTCTGTTTTGCATACCAATAGGAATATGCCAGAGTGCCTGCTTCATCAACATCATGTGCTGTCAAACATCGTATTTTAAAAATAATCTGATAGAGGAAAAGGTATGCAAAGTGATTTTAATTTGCATGAAGATGAAGCTTTCAAAGGAGAATTGGGAGGTTAAAATGTTGATTAAAGTTTAAGGTTGATTGATATAGAAATGGATTCTTCTAAATAGACCCCAAATTGAAGCTTTGCTGCAGACTAATGTTCAGAAATGCCTATAAGTAACTGCTGTACTTATGGGGATTGAACTCGTGCCATAGTGGCTGGTAATGGCTTGATAGTGCTGAGACTTTAACCCTTGCACCATCAGGGAGGCCCCCTGGAGGAAATACTTTTTAACAAGGAGACAAAAACTCTTTTATGCACACATGCGCGCACACACACATCAGCAGAAGCATTTGTTTTAGTTTCAAAGAAATAGAAATATGTAAATTCCAAACTATTCTTCCTCTCAACTCTTCAATCTTGCTTTTATTTTTATCCTCTGATAAAATCATCATTGCTATTATTTTATTTTATTTCAATTTTTTAATTATTATCTTTTTATTTTTTTATATCATTGTTCATTTTTAAACAATATTTGCTTCCCCCCACCCCCTCAGGTGTAGTCCCAGTAGGGTTTCCTTCACTACTGCACCCCTGCACCATCACCTCAGTCCCCTGTGCTCCTTCCTCCCTCCCTCTGATCCCTCTCCCTTCCCCTCCCCCGCCCCCCCCAAGTAGGTCTCTGCTTTATAATTGTCTGTTTCTGCTTTGTTGTGCTTTGTACTGTTATTATTTTTTTACACTGATGTCTTATTTGGTTCCCCTATATTCCTGCTCTAAGTGAAACCATCTGATATTTTTCTTTTTCCTTCTGGCTTATTTCACTGAGCATAATTCTTTCTAGCTCCATCCACGTTGCTGCAAATGGCATGAGTTTATCTTTTATGATTGCTGAGTAATATTCCATTGTGTATATATATGCCACATCTTCCTGATCCAGTCATCTATCTTTGGGCATTTGGGTTGTTTCCAGGTATTACCTATTGTAAATAGTGCTGCAGTAAACATAGAGTACAGGTGGTCTTTTGAATCAATGTGTTTGTGTCCTTTCCTGATTCTTACTTAGATTTTTTAAAAAAAAAGATTTATTTATTTATTTATTTATACAAGCACTGGGTACAGTCAGAAGCGCGGGAGGGTGAGAGAATTCACCAGAGCCAGAGCGGGGAACAGAACAGGCAGACTGATGAAATACATTGCTGGGAGGAGCAGCGGGCGGCAGGAGAGGTCTGCGCACCATGTGGGACCCTTGCCCAGCGGCCAGGGATCGAACTGGCACTGGAGAGGCTGCGGGCAGCTTCGCAACACAGCCCTCAACCGCTGTGCCACCGGGGAGGCCCCTTACTTAGATTTAACACAGTTGTTCATATTTTCTTGCCTGTTGATTCTTCCTTTTGTGTTCAATTTCACTGTTCTCAAAGAACATCATATTAGTTATCAATTGCTGCATAACAAATGACTCCAAAACATAATAAGCTGAAATCATGTTTGTTATCACAGTGTATATGAAGAAGACAGAATGGGGTGTGTTCACTGGGCCCTCCGCTTGTGGGTGCCTGCAGTCCAGCAGTTGGCTGGCAATGTGGTTGTGCTGGGACTCACCTAAGGAAGTATGTGCTTCCAACTCACGCTGAGCGCTCTTGAGGAGACTCCATTCTTCATGGGTTGATGACATGACTGACATCCCAGTTCCTTGCCAGCTCTTTGCCAGAGGCTACCTTCAATTCTTTGCCATGTGGTATTCTCCTTCTGGGACTCCTAAAATAGAAGTACCTTAGACCGTTTGTTATTGTCCCACAGGTCAATGGTACCTCTTTCTTTTTTCCCCCATACTTTTTTCTTTTCTGATATCATCTTGGAAAGTTTCCATGGCTGTGATTTTAGGTTTGCTGATCTTCTGCAATGTCATTTGAAAGAATGCCATTTGAAAGAGGAACCTTTGTACATTTAGACATTTAAAAACACACTTCCAGATGCCTCAGCAAAACAGGATAAACAGTGGAAATTTGAAAATATTTCAACTGAACTATAAAGAAAACATCACATTTCAGCCTCTGGACACAGTCAAACATAGTACGTACTAAAGGGAATTTAATTATGTAGAAAATTGAAATACTTCTTTAAAAAATAAAATTTGGAAGTTAATGAGCTAAAATCTAGAACAAGTAAATTCAAAGAAAGTTGAATGAAAGAAATTGTAAAGATAAATGAAGAAATAAGATTAAAAAAATGATTAATGTACAATATTGTTTGAACAATATTGTTTGAACCAGCATTTTGCAACCTCAAATGAATTGTTCATCTTGAGCAGCCGATATTGCAGAAAGAGACAACCAACTATTCACATTTCAGGAGTATGACATCACCTACAAAGTAATCTTAACTAAGAAAGGGGACCGAACAAACCACTTGATCCAACTTCTTATCTGCATATAAAGACAACTGTAAGCCAGGACAGTGGGCTTTATAGGACATAGGGTAGACAGTGATTGTATGTCAGAGAATGGTTCCTGCAAGACCCAAACTCAGTCCTGCAGGCTGGCTATGAGTTAGCAGAATCATAAGTCGTCCGGGGGTTGGGGGGCGGGTAGGTAGGCCCAGGGACAGTAGAAAGAACTTTAGGATATTGTGGGTCCAACTGAACAGTTTGCTTTAATCTGTAGTTAATGGTATGTCCTTCAGGGATTTTTATCAAGAAACTCTTGATCATATCAGTATCTTAATAGGTTCAGCCAGTAAGATCCTTATTCTGGCTGTCTGGAGGATGATTTATGGCAAGAAAAGACTGCAGGTAGGAAGGTCAGTGAAAACAAAAAATGGCAATTTAATAAATATATCTTTCACTTACATCTAAGAAACTTAACCAGTGTCATCAGGCAAATTAATAAATCACCCGGCTACAGAGTAAGTAATTTCTTGGGACAAAATGTACTTAGATATAATTTTATAATTTTACATTTTTTTTTTATTAGAAGCATTTGGGGTCTTTTTTCCCCCTATTTTTTAAATTTATTTTATTTTATTTTATTTTTATATTCCCCATACAATTGCAGCCCCCTTATTTTGACCCCAATCCCTCCTTTCCCCCGTGCCCCCCCCCCACAATGTGTCTCTGGTTCATAGTTGTTTGTTGATTTTGATTTTTTCTTTCTTATAGCTATTCTTTTTCCTGGTCCCTTATTTAGGTTTTCTAGATTCCTGCTATGAGTGAGACCATCCGGTATTTTTCTTTTTCTTTCTTGCTTATTTCGCTGAAAATTTAAATGATACTTTGACCTTATTCCTAGTTATATGTAAGGTGGAAAAGGAATTTTCACATTTAGTAACTGAAAAAACAGCTATGCACATTCCAAAGCAAAGCAACCCAAACCCTATCAGTTTAGACCCTTATCACATACACTGGGTACCTGTAGTTGTAAAACTTCTATCAAACTGATCAGAACCCCATCTGTAAGCTCCTGCCCCCAACAAACTAAACAAGTACGTATATCAGCAGCCTTGAGATCTAAGGCACCATTCTCTCTTGTGTATATTTTCACCTCCAAGAAAACTTTTCTCACACTTACACTGACTCCCATATGATTTCTTTCCTGCATAGAAGAAACTTGGGGTCCCTCAGCACCCCTGTGCCCTGTCATTGTGGCAAGCCAGCCAGGAGAAATTCTGTATGATGAGTTACTCTCTTTCTCTTTTTTCTCTCATCTACCTGGAGGCTTAGAACATAATCTTACTCTTGTCCACTGATCACCACTCCCTGATTTATCATGTGGTGGGGATATTGTCCCACCTCATGCAGATCCATGTGATCAGTGGATTTCCCCTGACGTCAGCCTGAGGGGATGATAGAGTATTAGCACAACGGAAGGAGTTCACGTGGCCTCTTCTCCTTTTGCTCTTGTACTGCCATAAAAATCTCTCTCTCCTCTCTTGTATTTGCTGCCCACTCCCAACTGCTCACACTTTATCAGAACAGAGTTCTTACCTTTGTCTCTCACCTCTAACTAGAGGAACAGCCTTTGCAGGTTATAATAGGTCGGTACCCCCACCTGGGCCCTTCTGGCTGTGTTAAGGGACACTGCTCTTTTTGCCTTCCCTGCTCTTTAAGCCAGAGTCCTGAAGCTGCGAAGATTCCCACATTTGTTTTTTTTAGAAAAACAAACTCAGCCTGGATTGGTTATTCTCTCCTGCCTCAGAAAATTAGAATGAAAGGAAAGGTGATTTGGGGTGCCCTTTTTGGAGTCACCTTGCCCTAGTCACTAAATTACAGAAAACTGCTCTCTGAGTTATGACTTGATCGAGTTCACCTCATTACCCAACCATGGATGAGAAGGAGAAAGTTTCTTTTCCTAGAGGGACTCATGGAGCTTCCCTCTGGCGTTAGTTGGGCCCAGGGCACCTGGGTACCTCAGGATCAAGGCTGAGAGAGAGAGGGTCGCCCATCTCCGGTTGGGTTACCAGGAGCAAGGGAGCAGCTCCTCCCGCTGCTCTGATCCAGATGCCGGCATTTTGACTCATTCTCTTGTGCTTCCTTCTCTTTTGCACAGAAAGAAGTGTCTGATCTGTCGGGCCACTACCTAACATGGGCAATATTCAATCAAGTCCCTTGTGACTCCCCTATGGATTATGTATACTAAGAAAACGGGCAAAGAGCTAAGTAAAAAGATGGGTATTCTTTTGCAACACCATGTGGCCCAATATAAATTGGAGAATGGAAAATATAATGCGCAACTACATCTAGCTCTCTCTGATCAATTCTTTCCCTAAAGGAAATCTTTTGGGCCGGGACCTATAATATTTTATGGTGACTTGAGCAAAACATATTTGAGCCTGAACCCCTTATCATCTGCTGTGTTGCTGAGGCAGTTAGATACCCTATGGCAGCTAGCTGGTTTGGAGGCTGCCTTTGTTCTCAGCAAGCAGCTGCCTGGACTTTTGCTCCAGTGTTAGTCTCTTGCTGCCTTTTAGCTGTAAGGGGACTGGACTCTCTGCACCAATCAATGTTTTCTCTCTTCTTCTACCGTCTCCCTCATATCTGTCCTCTCCTAAAATCAACTGAAGCAGCCTGGCTAAAAAGGTTGGCACCCAAGATGCCTTCAGGATAGTCTCTGGTATTTCCAGACATACTAACATAGGAGGTGAAGGCTTTTGTCATTTCAGAGTCCTGAGTTCTACACCCCACCCCCCCGCAGAAATCTAAATGGTAGGAAATCTTATTATTCTTTAAAATTACCTAAAAAGATTTTTAGGTAAAGTTTATTGATATTATAATTTTATTTTATTTTGTGTATATACATATAATAGTATTATAATTTTAACTAAAGAATTTTTGTCTAAAGGGATGATAGTTATTATAGTATTTTACAATCTAGAAATCTAAAAAACTTGGGTGTAATACCTCTGAATACAAGTAAAGTGAAATGTGTGTTTAGAAAGAAGAAATATGTTGGCAATGGATATTTTGAAGGTGTTACTGTTAGCCTGAGAGGTACCCCCAAACCTACACATTCTAAATGGGTTCTGCCATCCGCTTCATAAAGGCAAAGCATATGTTAGAACTTTAATAGAAAATAACTTTTTATTTTTTGCATAGAACTGGGGTGTAGGCCAGAGGTGCGGGGGTTGAGAGGATTTACCAGCAATAAAGTGGGGAGCAGAGCAGGCAGATCTACTGAAATACAATGCTAAGGGGAGCAGCAGGCAAGACAGGAGAGGTCTGCTACGCCGTATGTGGTTTAGCTCTTTGACTGGGGATCGAACTCAGGTCTAAAAGGTTATAGTACTGAGACTTAGCCCCTAGGCCACCATGGAGGCCCCTTACTAGAAAAGAACTTTCAAAGGATTATTGTTCATAGAAAGAAAAGAGAATAAAAGATAATAATTTTCCAATAAAATGCCCAAAGTTACACATCCCCTTGTGCATAAATGTCCACCTAAACAGTGTTGGCCCCAAGAAGGCCACTGAGGCCCAAAAGCTTGCCTAAGGCACCTACTGGTGGGAACTATTGGAAAGGGACAGAAAGGGCCAGACAAGTTTGGGACTAAACGAGCAAAATCAAAGCACAAATCAAGTTAAAGGTTACGATTGTCAGCCTCCCACAGGTTTCTCACCCATATCTCATCTAAGTAGCTCTACATTTCTCTACTCATGTGTTTCCTTCCATGTCCCCCAAATACCTGGTATAAGTCCAAAGCTGAGAAGCAAGCAGGCCTATTTCTTCACATGTCTTTGAGCCATATGCCTCTTCCAAGTCAGCTGTCCTGGTGTGCTTCAGCTTCTTCTCCCCATTCAACTCCACCAACTCCAGGTTTGGAAACTAAACCTTACTCATTAGGTGGGGCAGGGAACATGGAACCTCCCCATTTTATGAAGATTAACACTGTTGTATTGAGAAGAATTTAGTGTCAAGATGAATCTGGTTTCGGGCCTCCCCGGTGGCACAGCGGTTGAGCACTGGGTTGCGAAGCTGCCCGCAGCCTCTGCAGCGCCGGTTCGATCCCCGGCTGCTCCCCGGCCACCAGAGGAGGGTCCCACATGGCGTGCAGACCTCTCCTGCCGCCCGCTGCTCCCCTCAGCAGTGTACTTCGGTCCTTCTGCCTGTTCTGCTCCCCGCTCTGGCTCTGGTGAGTTCTCTCACCCTCCCGCGCTTCTGACTATACCCAGTGCTTGCATAAATAAATAAATAAACAAACAAACAAATAAATAAATCTTTAAAAAAAAAAGATGAATCTGGTTTCTTTGGAATGGAATGGTATAAGAAATGTGAAGGTCTGAGAGTGCTATCTTAGGGAAAGAAATTTTATGTCGTTTAATGGCTTGTTAGAAAAGTAAGCTAAGGTTTAATATCAGTAGTGTACTTACGTAAAATCGAAGTTTAATTTTTTCGTCTACAAGAACTAAAGCATTCTAAAACTGTCTTTACTAACTTTTAATAACAAAGACTGTTTAAGCAACCTGAATATCTTCCTGCTCTTTCACTCTCAGATGTGGTTAACAGACATCTGATCCTGTGAGCATTTGCTGAGCCTTGTCAGAAAAATAGATCTACCTTAAAAATCCTTCACTTGTCACTGTGTAATCAAGTACTATTTCATACAAATCTGTGTAAGTTTGTTAAGCCTATGACAACTTCCCTGATATCAAACTTCTAAAATAGTATAGGCATGGAAAGAAATGATAACACCTTTTCAGCATATATAATAGGAGTATTCTAAAATAAATGACTTCTTAACACCTAATATTTTCTGGTATAATTTTTTTTGAGGCTATTCCACAAATTATGGAATTTTATTTTTTTTCTGGTATAATTATTGTTCAATTCTAATTATGTTATTAGGTTATTGTTCAATTCTAATTATGTTAAAATACATATGCACAAAATTACATAACTAACCTTGTCTGTTGCTTTATACTGGCTATTTTTAACTCTTGCTATTTACAGAAGTTACTAAATTTTGTAATCTGAAAACTTCACAGAAAAAGTAACTGACAACACTCAGGAAATAAGGTTTGTCATGGAACTGAAAAAAGAACCCATGGAATTTAAGAAAAACTAAACTTGTAAAAATTGCTAACAAAGGATTGAGACTTAGTACATGGGGACTAACTACCCTGAGAAGGACTGATATATGACGTTTTAAAATATTGGCTTTAGGGCCTCCCTGGTTTTAGGGCCTTGCAGGCGTTAAAATCTCAGCATTATCAAGCTATTACCAGCCAGTGTGGTATGAATTCAATAGCTGAAAATACATGGTGCAGCAGACCTCTTTTGTCCCACCCACTGCTCTCCTCAGCATTGTGTTTCAATAGATCCACCCATTCTCACCCCCTGCCCCCCCACACCTCTGGCCTTATATGCATAAATAAATTTAAAAAAATTGAAAAAATTAGTTTTAATGTTTTGTTATTTCCAGAAAGTCTCTTTAAATTGTGCTTTGATCTGCAGCAATGGTAAATTGCATCATTTTATACACAAACTGGAACACAGATTTTCTCTCATGCCAAAATATAATAACCCACTATGGGACTTCTTGCATTGGGTCTATGCCCTGAAATTTTAGCACAGTAAAAATCAGATAAAACATCTGGCAATGTATTTGTTTGCATAAATCCAGTAAGACTTTCCTTTTTCCTCTATAGTGAAAAATGACTGAGACTTTGATTGGAAACCAGAATGCTTTTAGGAATACACAGATTTCAGAGTCTTTGAAAAAAAGTCAGCCTAATGCCTTGGTTTTGGGTCTACCAGAAAGAGTAAAGAATGTCACTCCCTAGGGGGAACCAGAGATCCCAGTATATTTTGGCCTCAATGAGAGCAACTAACCCAAACACACAGGTTTTTACAGGCAAGTCTTTTATGAGACTGTGGAATGGTCTCCTGCCCTGAGAAGTACCATTAAGAGCTCTGTCTGAGATTCCTTCTGAAGGTCCCAGTAAAGCTTGAAGAATACAATTATATTTTGTTCTTTCTGTGCTTATGCAGAAACTGGCCAAGATTATTGAAATCAGACTTAATTTACAAGTCACTTGGTATTGCCATAATTATTTGATAAAATTGGAGTGAAGGTGGAGAGAAAACTGTATTTCAGTCATTTTGTGGCCATCAAATTCTAGTCATCCTAAATATATTTAAGGTATTTTTTAAAACCTGTAGATTAACGAAATATGCTCAAAACCCAACTGAGTAACTGGAGAAACAGCTATGGGACTTCTTGAATTGGGTCTATGCACTGAAATTTTGGCACAATAAAAACTAGATACAACATCTTAAGACTTTACTGCATGTTAAAAAATAAACAATGTCACAGGTAAAATGATTGGCACCATTCAAACTGAAATTTAAAAACCAAAATCAGAGCCAAGTATTACACTCTTGGCATTAAACTATCTCCTTGCCAGAAAGAATAAATATTGCCATATTGCCAACTTGAAGGGAAAGCCTTACACATTAACCTTGAGAATCCCTAGATCAACAGTTGTGGTTCCTAGGGGTGACTATCTTGGCTATCATCCCCAGCTGGGGTAACAATAATTACTCTTATATCTCATTTTTGAACCATAAAGTCTCAATCTTACTGTCAAATCTGTTTCCTCTATACTGCAACAATTCCGTATCAAAACGATGCTGATGTGGGGAATGTAGCCAGTACCTATTGATATAATAGAAGACGTGACTCTTGCGCCTGTCAATAAGGAAGGCAGAGATTTCCTGTCCCTACCTTAGGTAAGGCTAAAATCCCCCCTCCAGCAGGAAGTAGCTACAGAACACTGATCTTCCAGGCTTCTAGAGCCCCATGATTATGGAAGGGGCTGAAATCTCTGAGTGGGGAATGAGGTGGAACAGGAATTTAGCACAAGGGTCACCCCCATCTAGTAACTCTAAAAATACAGCCATGCACATTCTAAGCAAAGCCACCAACCCCTATCAGTTTAGAACCCTTATTGCACACTGGCCACCATTAGTTGCAAAACTTCTCTTACTTCACCAACAGGCCTAACAGTCTTATTGAACAAAGCTGGCTCCAGATTGTATCTGGTCAAATTGTATCCAGATTTTCAAAGGTGGGTAAGCATTGATCTCAAAGAGAAGCTATACAAAGTATGTATGATAGGGCTCATGGTACCATGAGGCTCAAACTAGGTGCTCACTAAACACCAAGTCCATATTTTTATACTATACAGTTTACCAAGCACTTTTATAAACATTATCCTGTTTGAGACAACTGCTACTATACCTTTTACAAGACTAAATAAGGCTCTTAGGCATTCATCATATAGGATGATCTGTTGGAATGACTAGTCATGACTTCAGGCGAAAGAATTTGAATGGGCTTCAAAATACAAACAGATTTTTACTGGAGGGATATTTATTGGAGTCTCATAGAGGAAAAACACACAAAGTGTGTTCTCACTAACTCCATGTTGCTTATTTGTGCTTGTATGTTTACAAATCCATTATGGAATTCTTTAGAATACTGATATCCATCATCTTTGAGATCAACCCTTACACACCTTTGAAAATCTGAAAAACGTTTCTCCATCTTTAATCTTAATGTGGATGCTTCATGATTTCTTATGATTACTAATGAAAGTTACTGACATTAATTTATTCATAAACATTTACTGAGCTCTTGATGTGCTCAGGATCCTCCCTGTATCTGGTAGCGTGGGGGCTAAGATGAACTATGTTTACAACTATGATCTGGGTAGAAACAATACCTTACAAAGCGGCAAGGTACGCCATAACCCAGTCGAATCTGGATTTGCTATTGGAGGGCTGCGAGGAGACGGAGCATATGGAATCTCCATCCCCACCCCCACTCCCATCCCAAATTCTCTTTCTACAATTAATTCATCTGACTTTGGAGATGGAGTCTCCAGTGAAAAAGTAACTATTCTTTCACAAACCCCTCTCGTGAATTACTTGCCAGTGTGCCCTTTCCAGTCTGCACATCTTTCCTTTTTTCAGAAGATCGAGGTGATTTCGAGCTGAACATTTGCCCTCGCTAGACTCAGGTCTGTGGGTTCTAGTTCTGGTCTTTTAAGTGTCTTTTATTGTATTTTGCATATTTGCAATATCCCCATGACTTTGGCCTTTAGCCATCTGAAGAGTAGCCTCAGGGCTGAAGGGCCAGGGAGAGCTGTAACTCACTGTTTGTGACGCATGCTGTGTGCCTTTGCGCATGTCACTGTGTCTGACCCTCAGAATGGCCCTGAAGGGTGGAACATCTTATCCCACATTGCTGTGGGAACGCTGATCCTCTGCAGAGAACAATCCAAGGTCTCAGAACTCAGGGTCGGTAGACCTTGGATGATATTGCTATTTCTGACCCCATAACCCATGCTCTTTCCACACAACGTACTAACCATGATTAAGTGTGTTATTAAAGTCATCCTTCCGGT
The DNA here is from genome assembly GCF_964194135.1 of Talpa europaea. Lineage (NCBI taxonomy): Eukaryota > Metazoa > Chordata > Mammalia > Eulipotyphla > Talpidae > Talpa > Talpa europaea. The sequence continues at coordinate 12,443,537 of NC_140079.1, forward strand.
GGAGCTAGAAGGGATCATGCTCAGCGAAATAAGTCAGAAAGAAAAAGAAGAATACCGGATGGTCTCACTCATAGCAGGAATTTAGAAAACCTAAATAATGGACCAGGAAAAAGACTAATCAATAAAAAGTAAAAATCAAAATCAACAAGCAACTATAAACCAGAGACACACTGCGGGGGGGGGGGGGGCGAGAGGGGGGAAGGGAAGGACTAGGGTCAAAATAAAGGGGGGGGTGCAATTGTATGGGGAATATAACCAAAATGAAATACATTATGCAAAAATAAAAAATGATGTAAGAATTATATAAAATAAAATGTTAAAAAAAAGAAAAAATAAAGTCATCCTTCCAGTTTTGTGAGTCTTTAAAAAAAAAAGCAGTTCATCAAAAAGTTTCTTGGTGATCCTCAAGCGTTCCACGCACTCACACGCACCTGTTTGCTAGTCAAAGATTGGGACTCCTACCTACTCTTTCCAGGAGCCCCAAGACTATTCATTAGCGTGATCATTTATGACTTTTTATCATGCCTAATGACATTGTAAAATTCATAAAATTGTCTACTGTCCTTGTGTGGCAAAGTCCAGAACTGCCTTTTACTATGTATTTTTTATTTATTTATGCATACAAGATCTGGGGTACAGGCCAGAGGCATGGAGGGTGAAGGGGTGGCGGTGAGAGGATCCACCAGAGACAGAGCGGGGTACAGAACAGGCAGACTGTCTGAATACACTGCTGAGGGGAGCAGCGGGCGAGTCGGGAGAGGTCTGCTGCGCCACGTGGGGTGCTTCCTGGACGGGGATCGAACTCGTGCTTCGGACAGCCTCATGGATTGCGTCTTAACCCCTTGCGCCACCAGGGAGGCCCCTACTATGGGTCATTTTGCGCGGCGCGCCAGGGCGGAGGCGGCAGCAAGGCCACGGGAAACGGGCCGGTGGGGCCGTGGTCGCGCGCTCAGCCCCGCCCCCTGGGGAGCGGGCGCGGGAGGCGTGGGAACGGGCGGGGGCGGGGCCGCTCCAGGCGCCCGCCTTATAGGTCACGCAGGCGGCGCGCGCAGCCGGGGCGCGCACGGAGCAGGCCGTCGCCGCCGCGCCTCAGGGCTGGTCGCCGCTCGTCGCGGTCCTCGGGCGTCAGGCGTCAGGCGCCGGCGCCGCGCTCGGGCCGCTCCAGCGCGGCCTGCGTCGCCTCGGGCCGCTTCCAACCGCCGGCATGTCCGCCGCAGGGGGCGCCCGGCTCCTGCGCGCCGCCTCCGCGAGCCTGGGCGGCGCGGCCCGTCGGAGCTGGCTTCTCTTCGGCCGCGCGGGGAGCCGGGGCCGGTCGAGGAGCGCCGAGCCGGGCCTGGGCGCCTCGCGGGCGCTGAGCTTGTCGGCGCGGGCGCGGAGCAGGTGAGGCGCGGGCGGCGCGGGGGTCCAGCCGGGGCCGGCGCGAGTCCGGGGCCACCCGCTCGCTCCGCCTACCCCGCGCGGCCTCGCGGGTCGCTCGAGGCGGCCTCTGGGCCCCCGCTCTTCCGCCGAGAAGTTTCCTTCCCGAATGTGGGGGCCTGGCCCCGGGGTCCCGGTTCTCTTGTGCGCGCAGTAATTGCCACCTTTGCTCAGGGTGCCCCCACAGCGACCTCTCGGGGCGCGGCCGGGAACCCGCGGGGTCACCTTCCTAAGCTCCTCTGTGCTTCAGGCCGACCCCCCCCCCCGCCCCCACTGTGCCTCCGTGGTGCCGGTCAGGGGCTGCTCTGCACACCTGAATCAAGCCCCGCGTTAGGCCGGGCAGGTGTCAGGTGGAGGTGGCCCTTGCCTCACTTGTCTAATGGCCTCACTGTGTAAACTTCCCTTTCCCCACTCGTGGGTGGAGGATCGTGGGTGCAGCCCCGCGGGGTGCAGGAAGAACAAATGCACTGATGCGGGAAAGGTAAGGGGGTGGTCTTGTGCCTGGCAGCTCCCACCTGTTAGCAGCAGCTTGTTAGCCCACGTGGTTGAGTGTTTTGTATCAACTATGGAAAGAAATGGGGAAATTTTTCATTTTTCAAACAGAAATCCCCTGAGCTAAACTAGAGATAAAATTTACCCACAGTTGCAAAGTGTAGCAACCGGTGGAGGCTTATAAAATGTGGACTCTGAACGCCTGGCTCACAGTCTTCCCCCGCACCCCCCCCCCCCTTACAACTGGAGGGGGAGAGGGTTGGATTTGTCTGCTGACTTTCTCGTTTTTTTTTTGATAAGGTCCCTGATAATAGGGGTGTAGGAATTAACTCATTTTCCCCCTAATCTTATGTAGTTGGTGATTAATGAGTCTGTGGGGCGTCCACTTGGCGGGAGATAATGGAGAAGGCAAGCCAGATTTATTTGTCACTGTTTCCCCAATACTTCTGCTCTGTCTTTGACCCCTCCCTCCATCCATGTTTTCTGCAGTGGACACATTCTAGACACATCCTGTAACTACTGGGACATATAATGAACATGTGTGTAATCACTATTTACAGGAATATGAATGTTTTTGTTAATGGGAGTTATATCCAAGTTTACATTACATTTTGATTTGTGTGTGTGTGTGTATATACACATATATATTTTAAGATTTATTTATGCATACAAGTACTGGGGTATAGGCCAGAGATGCTGGGTGTGTGTGTGAGAGAGAGAGGATTCACCAGAGACAGAGCTGGGAACAGAACAGGCAGATTGAAATACACTGCTGAGGGGAGCAGCGCGTCAGTCAGGAGAGGTCTGCTGCACCATGTGGGTAGCTCCCTGGCCGGGCCTCGAACTCGTGCTGCAGTGGCTACGGAAGCTTAGGTTGCGTCTTAACCTCTTGCACCACCAGGGAGGCCCCCTGGACATATATATTTTAAAGGGGGCACATCTGGCCTCTCATAATCCTGCTTTTCCCTTAGTTTACAGAGTTTCTGTCAATGGCCTTGTGCTTCCATGAGAGTTACTTGTAGATTTTCTAACTCGTACTGTTTGAGATTTTTGCTGTCCAATAGGATCGCCACTAACTAGATGTTGCTGTTTAAGGCAATGAAAGTTAAATAAAATAAAAAATTGAGTTTCCCAGTTGCACTCGCTATGTTTCAAATATAAAGTTGTAGGCATAGAACATCTCACTGACCACGTTTGATTGGACAGAGCACTCTAGAAGTGGTTCTGACTTTGAAGATTAACATTTAAATAAGCTATCAGTAATTGAGAGTTGGACAAACTCCTCTGAACCCAACATACTCACACCATCCTTTATATTTTGTAGTGATTTAAATTGCAAAGGACTTCCACATATATTTTTTCACTTGGCTCTTAAGACAATTCTGTGAGGTAGGTGGGTGGATAAATGGGAATGAAATTTTTCATATTAAGTTAGCTGGCAAAACTAGGACTAGAACACAAATAGTTTTTATGAAGAATTATTTAGCCTGTAGGCTAAGTATTTGGAAGACTTAAGGTGGCTGTGGAAGTAGGGAGACCTGTACTGAGCCCTTTCCTTGATCCAGGTGCTCTAGGCCACCTAAAGGGTGACAAGTGAAGAAAATAATTGTTTGCAGAGATGGCAAATGCATTGATAATAGAGTATTTAGAAGGATCCTATTTATTTCCCAGTGCACGCAGTCTTATCCTGGAGAATAACTAAAACCTTTTCGTTAGTTCTTACAATTGGGGGTGCGGTGGGGAATCTACAAAACTCACGAACATCAGCTTAATAGTGAATGTTAAAGTTACTTGGGTGAAGTCGGGTGTATATGCTCTAGGGAAAAAAGTGATTCCCTCACATCTCTCCTTTAATTCTCCCAAGCTGCTCAGTAAAGCCGCTGCTATCCCCATTCTATTCTGAAGAAGGAAGTGGCTTCCCGTGGTCCTCTCTGAGGACCTGTCAGAACCAGGGCTAGATCCCGTACCTTCTGATTCCAGGGGCCATACACTGCACTGCAACTGCAGAATTACCATTTCTGCTTCCTCCTCCTGTCCTTTGGTCAGCGTTATTTGTATTCCGTGCTTCTCCCTGGGACCCCTTTCTGGTCTTTCCTGCATCCTTTCAGTACATAGCAGCAGTTCAGCCTGTAAGCAACCCAAGCACTCAGACTTTAAATAAAAGTTATTCATAAGTGTTTCTTGTGTTCTAGTATGTATTAGGTATTTTGCGTTGTCAGAACTTAAATGGAGAATCGATATAAAAGAGATTTCTTCGCTATACTGACCTTGAGTATTGTGACTAAATGGTGCATTTCTTTCTGGTATTGCTTCTAGTAGTTTTAGCTTCTAGGCCATGTCTGATGTCAAAGCTTTAACCCTCTCTGCTGGGCTCAGACCATATTTTCATCAGGCTTTCAGACATTTTCTTCTTTTTTTTTCCCCTTTCATTAAACAGTTCTAAACCTGAACTCATTTCTATCTTCCCCAAAGCTCCTTCTCTTCTTCTGTTTACCCTAGCTTAAATTATACCTCTTAATTGCTCCAGTTGGAAATTTTTAACATTATTTGCCCTCCTCCCCAAGTCTATCTTATATAGATGGTCACTGAAACATTATAACTCTACCTCTTGAATATCTTTTAGGTCAGTATTTCCTACATCCTTCTCATGCTGTTTCAATAACTTTCAAAGTGGACTTCCTGCTTCCAGTGTGTCTTCATTCTAAACCATGCTACCTTGAAAATCATGAGCAATGTTCAGAATACTTGTTTTCTTTGTTTTTTTAACATCAAGTTATTTTATTTTTTTTAAAGATTGATTTATTTATACAACAACTGGGGTATAGGCCAGATGTGTGGGAGGGTGAGAGGATTCATCAGAGACAGGGCAGGGAACAGAACAGGCAGACTGATGAAACACACCGCTGAGGGGAGCAGCGGGAGACACAGGTGAGGTCTGCAGTGCCATGTGGGATTCTCGCCCACCAGCTGGGATCGAACCCACACTGCAGAGACTGCGGACAGCTTCACAGCGCAGCGCTCAACTGCCTGTGCCACCAGGGAGGCCCAGAATACTTGTTTTAAAGCAAGAAGCTAAAGAGCACAGACCCTTTTGAAAGACACTGTCTTTCCCACCCCTGCCCCTCTCTCCCTCTCTCGTCTCCCCTTCTCTCTCTCTCTCTCTTTCTCTCACTCTCTTGTGTGCGCGCGTGCGCGCGCACACACACACACACTTGAGTGTAAATTAGAGGCCATTATCTGCTGGTGGCTTTAGTTACTTTGTGAAATGAGATCACTGGGCTTGATAATTTGTAAGATAGTCATAGCTCTGAAATTATTTAATTCTAGGTTTTGCTTGCATTATATTTTTCTGTGGACTGTTACCATCTGTTGGCAGCAGTGAAAATCACAACAAATTCCTTTAAGCTAAAGTGAGGTAGAAATTTAAATGACTGGTGGTGGAGAATAAGGATCTAGCTGGTCACATTGCTTTTTCCAATATGTGTGGTGTCATTTCCATATGTTTGTGAGAAGGAAAAGAAAGTAGTCAGCCGGCTGATAACAGGCTATCTGACAGGAAGGCCTGTAATGAGGCATTTTATTTATCTGCCTGCAGATTCAAATAGGCCAACAAAGGCCTGTCCTAGTCCCTTCGATTTTGAGTGTGCAGCATGGGTCTAGATGTGATGGTTGTTTAGTCCTCAGAAACCCCTCAAGCTGCAGCCCACAGTTGCCTGATGGATGGGTTTTTTAAAGGTTACCTCAGCCTTGACCTGATCTTTCAGGGACGCTGTCCTAGAAGCACGGACTTTCAGAGAGCTGTGTGAGAAGCTGTAGTGGTTGTTAAATGTCTCCATGTGCCTGTGACCATGACCCCTGGGGACACTCATTCTTCAGGTGGCCTTGATTGTGACACAGTTGATTTTTCCTTTAAGATAGGAGCGTTTCCCTCTGGGGGGATAGGGGAATGGACATTACTTGTTGCTTGTAAAAGAAAACAAAATACTATAAAAAACCTATTTGAACATGTGTATACACACAATATTTTTGACTTTACAAATTCTAAAACCAGTAAAAATATCTTGAGAAATAACTAATAATAATGAAGGACTGCTTACTTTTCCAGCTCAGAAGATAAAATAACTGTCCACTTTATAAATCGCGATGGTGAGACATTAACAGCCAAAGGCAACGTTGGTGACTCCCTGCTAGATGTTGTGATTGAAAATAATCTAGATATCGATGGTTTTGGTGAGTATGGAAGATTCTTTAAATTGAAACTATTACACAGGCTTCATCTTTTTGTTTGGAAGAATTTTAACTTAGAGCATGCGAAGTAAAATGTTAAAATTCAGTATATCTTAGTGTATTATCCTTATAAGGAATAAGAGTGATGCTGGTTTCTGTTCTTTGTACATTTCGTCAACTGTGTGCCCCTAAAGCTGTTGCCTCATTGTGTTATTGATTACCTGTGTGAAGCAAAGTTGGCTTAGACTGCAGAGTTGAAAGATGCAGGTTAGGGATAATGAAGGCTGCATCACAGAGTTAAATAGTTTTAACTTAGTCTTGAATGTCAGCTCACCTTTATAAGAAGGGCAGTTTATCTGTTGCTAGAGAAGAAGGTTATTTTGTTTTGCAAGTTTTCATTTCTAGACTTCTGACTGTGTTATTTGGCCGTTCACAGAAAGCTTATCTCTCAGAAACTGCCATGTTACCACTCTGGGACACCCTGTATGTCCCTTGTTGCTTTTGCTCAAGCACTGTCTGTCTACAATCATGATTCTCAAAGAGGCCCTCTCGGGAGGGCACAGTGTCATTGGGAAATGCAGATTCTCAGGCCACACCCCAGACCTACCAAATCAGAAAGTGGGGGTATAGGTGCCTCCATGTAATTTTGATGCACGTTAAAGTTCGGAGATGAAGGAAATTATGTGGAGGTGTTCTTTGGCATCTGTATACCTGCATGTGTGGAGGCCATTATTACTCCGTATTAGGTACATAGAAAAAGTAGTGAACATTGTTCCTGTCCTTGAAACAGCTGACCTTTTGTGCTCTGGGAAGGCTGATGTAGAGGCTGTGATCAGGAGGCTATTTCTATAGATTTTTAATGAATTTAGTCTCACTTTTGGGGAAAGACATATATTCTAGGCTGTTTACTGCAGAAATATTTATTACAGCAAGATATGAACAAGCAAATACCCATCATAAGGATTGATATAGGGATATTATGGCTGTGTTGAAAATGTAAAAAAATCTCTGGTAAGAGCCTTGAAAACAAGTATCAGTGGTTACTTGTTGGTAAGGGGAGGCAGGAGGGAGATTATAAAGCTTTTTATACTTTTTGATTTTTGAGCAATGTGAATGGGCTGTCTTTTTTTTTTTTTTTTTTCATTGAGTAAACTTCTTTATTTTCTTACATTGCTGTTCATTTTTGTACAGCACTTGACTTGTCTGCTCAGGTCTAGTCCTCATAAATCTTCTACAGCCACATCACTCATGTACCATCTCCAAAGTCCCTTGTGCTCTTTAGTGGGCTGCCTATTTTAAAAATGTATTTAAGAAAAAAAATTAGAGGAGACCACTAAATGTCTCACAATAGGAATTGTTTGAATTCATGTTAGCATGACTAAAGTTAAGTGAATTTGGAATGGCTAAATTAAAGTTTAATAAGCATCCATTACGAATAATGTTCACAATTAATTGTAACAACAGGTAAATGCTTACAAGTGAAAAACACACAATGTGTTTTGTTGTCTTCAATTTTTCAGAATGCACTGAAAAAATCCTCGGACGAAATACAACCACGTGTTTGATGGTGGGGGTTTATTCTTGATCTGATGTTATATTTTTCTTTTTTTTTTTTTTTTAAGATTTATTTATTTATGCATACAAGAGCTGGGGGGGAGCAGAACAGGCAGACTGACCGAAGCACACTGCTGAGGGGAGCAGCTGGTGAGTCAGGAGAGGTCTGCTGTGCCACATGGGTTGCTCCCTGGCCAGCTGGGCATCGAACTTATGCGGAAGCTTCATAGGTTGCATCTTAATCCCTTGCGCCACCAGGGAGGCCCTGATGTTAAATTTTTCATCTTCATTTCATGTTTCTCTGTATTTTTATTTTTCTTTTGAATACTTTATTACCTACATCTGACTAGGTTACTGACCTTCCCTCACTTTGATTATTTTCAAATGAGAATAATAGTACTTAGCAGGACTTTTATAGGAACTAAATGAATTGATAATATGTGTTCAGAACAGTATCTGACATCAGAAAATGTTACACATTATTAGTGTATTTTTTTATTAGTCTATTTTTTATATAAAAAAAAATCCACATAGGCAGTGAGATTCCAGTTCATGACTCTTGGTAAGGCTCTTGTCAAAAAAGCGGAAATATTAAATGTTGGGCATGGGTGAGGTGAAATAAAAACCCTGGGGCATTGTTGGGGGTGGGATGTAAAATGGCCCAATTGCTTTGGAAGACAGTTTGGTGATTGCTCAAAAAAATTAAAATAGGTTTGCCATATGATCCAGCAATTCAACTCCTAGGTATATACCCTAAAGATTCAAAAGCAGGAATTGAAACAGGTGTTTGTATACCAGTATTCAGAGCAGCATTGTTTACAATAACCACAAGGTAGAAACAACTCTAATAGAAGATTGAGTAAACAAAATGTGGTATATCCATGCAATGGAATATTATAGAAAATGAAATTCTGAGAGATTCTGCAATGGGCTGAATCATGAAAACATGCTGAGTGAAATACACCAGACACAGGCCTCCCTGGTGGTGCGAGGGGTTAAGCACCACACTATGAAGTAATCCACAGCCTTGGCAATACGAGTTTGATCCCCGGCCGGCCAGGGAGCAACCCACATGGGGCAGCAGACCTTCCTGTCTCACCTGCCTCTCCCCTTAGCAGTGTACGTCAGTCAGTCTGCCTGTTCTGTTCCCCACTCTGTCTCTGGTGAGTCCTCTCACCCCCCACACCTCTGGCCTGTACCCCAGCTCTTGTATGCATAAATAAATAAATCTTTAAAAAAAAAAAAGAAACACACCAGACACAAAGGACAAATACTGTGTTTCTGCTTACATGAGAGACCCAGAATAGGCGTTCACAGAAACAAAGTAGAATAGAGGACAGCAGGGACTGGAGGGAGGAAGGAATGGGAATTACTGTTTAATGGCTGCAAAGTTTCTGTTTGGGATGAGTGCACAGTTTTATGAATCTATCAATACTTAATACCACTGAATTGCACAATTGAAAAATGATTAAAATGGTAGATTTTGTATTACATATTTTTCATAGCAATTAAAAAATAGGGAGAAGAATAAAATGTATAGATGGAGAAAACATTTTCATCTCTTTAAATAAACAATGTATAGACTGAAAATTTTGGAAAATTTAAAAAGCATGTAAAATAAAAATCATTATTTTACTCTCCAGAATGACTACTTTTAAAGATAAGATTTCTTTTATTATATTTGTTTGTTTGTTTTACATTGTTGTTCATTTTTGTATGTTTGATTTTTTCCCTCAGGTATAATTCCCATAAAATTCCCACCACCAAATCATCCATGAACTGTCACCATAGTCTTGTGCTCTTTCCTCCCCTGTTTTGATCCCTGCCCTTCCCCTGTTATATGTCTCCAGTTTATAGTTTACCTGCTAGTTTTGTCTTTTTTTTTCCCTGACCCCTTGTTTGGCTTCTCTGTGTTGCTCCTATAGGCGAAACCATCAGATATTTTTCTTTTTCCTTCTGACTTAGTTCACTGACCATAATCCCTTCCAGCTCCAACCATGTTGCTGCAAATGGCATGAGTTTATCTTTTTGATTGCTGAGTAGTATTCCATTGTGTATATATACCACATCTTCTTGATCAAGTCATCTGTCTGTGAGCATTTAGGTTATTTCCATGTCTTAGGTATTATAAATAGTTCTGTAATAAACTTAGGAGTGTGGGTTTCCTTTCAAATTAATGTTTTTGTGTCCTTTGGGTAGATTCCTATGAGTCGTATTGCTAGGTCATAGATCTATTTTTAATAATTTGTGGGTCCTTCATATAGATTTCCATAGTGGGTGGACCAGTTTACCTTCCCACCAGCAGTGTAAGAGGGTTCCTTTTTCTCTGTATCCTCGCCAGCATTTGTTGTTGTCAGTTTTTTTTTTTTTTTTAATGAGGGCCATTCTTAGTGGTATGAGGTGGTGGCTGCTTGTGGTTTTGATTTGTATTTCCCTGATTATAAATGGTGTTGAGCATTTTTTCATATGCCTGTGGCTATCTGCATTTCTTCTTTGGAGAAGTGTCTTTTTAGCTCTTCTGCCCATTTTTTGACTGGATAGTTTATTTTGTTTTTACTGAGTTGTATAATCTCTTTGTAGATCTTTGATGAAAGTCTCTTACCAGTTGTATGGAGTACAAATATTTTCTCCTAATCTGTAGGGTGGGTATTCATTTTTGGTCACTGTCTCTTGCTGTACAGAGCGTTTTAGTTTGATATAGTCCCAGATGTTTTATCTTTTCCTTCATTTTTTTTTTGCTTTGGCAGATGAGTCTTCAAAGATGTTTCTGAGATGTATGTCATGAAGTGTTTAGCCAGTTTTATTCTATATATTTTATGTTTCCAGGTCTTCTATTCAGGTTTAACGATACATATATATATATTTATATTGGTTACATTGTATGTAAATGACTTACATAAAATAAAAGTAATAAAACATTAAAGTTTCATTTATATACTATTTTTGAAATGTGTGAATTTGTCCACATTTTTAAGATGTGAAGAGATTTGCTTAATTTCCAAGCTGGCAGTGATTGTGGATGGTCAGCTGTGTTTGTGTTAATGCCATATGGTAGGGCCACTTTAGATGATAAATAGAACTACTTCCTGGTCTTTGACAGTAGGTGTTGTCAGTGTGCACTGAAACTTGTTATGCTGCTGAAAAAATTTAGGTCTCTAAGGCCTGTAACAGTTTGATACAGGGATGGTGCAGTGTTTAAATGCACCCCAAATCAGTCACTTCAGAATGGAGTTAAAAATGATATCATACCATGAAGAAGGTTAAACAATCATTTTGTCACACAATCCATTCTGTGCTGCTAATTTAGGAAGAGATATTATATAGGCAAGGGTGCTTAGAAAATATAAAATATTTTTAAGTTCACAAAAATGTGTTGGGCAAGGATGTTGGAAAGCTGCAGGGCGTGGCCCTCTGTCTGCTGCGATGGCCAGTTGATGGAGGCTGCAAGTACGGCAAATGCTGGTCTTATCCAGACCCTGCCCTGCTCCTCTTAGTACTTTTTTCTTGTGAGAAAATTAGTCTGGGCTTGAGTTTTGAAGTATGTGAAATTTGGGGGCCGGCATCTTAGTCACAAAAAAGATGACTGTTTTTAAATGCTTCCCCTCCAATCCCCTTTACCATGAGAAAATGTCTTTTATTAAATGTTCTTTTGTAAACACCATTTCAAATGGATGCCATGATTTATTTAATTCATTCCTTTCTGACATTTAGGTGGCTTCTCCTTTTCAATTACAAAGATTAACCTTGGGCCTCCCCTGGTGGCGCAGGTGGTTGAGCGCAGGGCTGTGGAGCTGTCTGCAGCCTCTGCGGCGCTGATTTGATCCCGGCCAGCTGGAGAGAATCCCACATGGCGCGGCAGACCTCTCCTGTCTCACCCGCTGCTCCCCTCAGCAGTGTGTTTCAGTCAGTCTGCCTGTTCTGCTCCCTGCTCTGTCTCTGGTGAATCCTCTCACCCTCCTGTACATCTGGCCTGTACCCCAGCTCTTGTATGCATAAATAAATAAATCTTTAAAAAAAAAAAAAGAAACAAAGATTAACCTTGAGGTGAACTTCCTCAGAAGTACTTTTTTGGTGTGTATGTTTTATGTGTTTATGATAAATTCCTAAGGATGGAATTGTCTAGTAAAGTTTGTTTTATAAATTTTAGTCAGATATTTTTCTGTATTATGATAAGGTATTATTTGTTTTTATTGGTTAGTAAAAGTGCTTTAAATGTGTGATTTGACAAGTCATGAAAATGAAAGTTAAAAATTTATGGCCTTCAACCTCTGTTTTAAGTGAGGCTGCCATTTTCTCAAAATAATGTGAAATACTTAATTTGCAGTAAATAATTTTTATGAGTTGCCTCCCATTCTAAATTAAAACATAAGGGCCTCCCTGGTGGCACAGGGACTAAAGTCTCAGCTCTATCAAGCTATCACCAGCCACTGTTGCATGAGTTCTGTGCCCAGCCAGGAAGCTAATCCACATGGTGCAGCAGAACCCTCCCCTCCTGTCTCGCCTGCTGCTCCCCTCAGCAGTATATTTCAGTAGACCAGCCTGTTCTGCTCCCCACTCTGTCTCTAGTGAAATCTTCTCACCCCCCTGCACCTCTGGCTTATACCCTAGTTCTTGTATGCATAAATAAATAAGAATAAATCTTAAAAAATTAAAACTTAAGTTCTGTTGCCTTAGTACTTAACAGTATCTTTAAAATTAAAATGATGTTTTTATTTCTAATATTTTTTCTCATTTGTGACTATATATTGCAGTGCAGTGTTTTTCAAACTGCAAGCTGCAGCCATTAGTAAGTCATGAAATAGCTCCCAGCCAGCATTTTGAAGACCTCAGAAAGGACAGAACTATAAAAACATACCATTTTTTAGGGATATTGCTTTGTGAAATATCTGTTTAGCTCTTTTACAAAGTATATCTGTACCAAGTCATGATGTAAAACGAGATTCATACTGAGTCGCAGTACCTACCTCAAATTTTTTAACCCAAGTAAGTATGAAATAAAGGTTAGCTGGTGTTAGTGTAGTTATTAATACAATTTCTTTGTAATTAAAACTTCCAATGGACTCATCACAGAGATAATCACTAAAAGATTCATTTTTCCTCTAATACCTCAGAAATATTGAAAAATTGATGCCGAAAAAACATTGATAGTGTAAGAATTCTGCATTCACTTATTCAGACTTAGTTTTACAGATCCCAACATGTTGAGAAATTTTGGCATATCAATATACACTTAATATAAACTAGGTATACAAAAGAGTTAAGCATAATCTACTTTCTAGAATGAAAATAAAAGACTAGTTCAAGAAGTCTGAAATGTTATAAAGAAAAGTCATTACAACAACATTATAGAGGCAGCTGTTTAATTCCCAAAGTCAAATCCAGGGGAACCTTTAGATATTGCCCTTGTAGGTCAAATAGGTGAACACCAAACCAGGCCCACCAAGTGCAGAGTCTTAAATTTACATTGTTCGCTCAGACCTCTGCTCTGTGGCCTGGACTGACAGGTCCAACTCTCCATCTTGTAGATGTAACTCTAAATCCATGTAGGCTTTTCAGAATGTTGCCATTTTGAACAGCTTCCCTCTTAAAACCTGTCCTTCCTAAAATCTTTCTTCAGCAAGAATGAACATCATACGGCTGCTTAGGACTGAAACTGGGGAGCAGCTTTCATTCATCTGCCCATCCCTACCTCTCCTCCATCAAAACTCCTGTCCCTTGTGCCTCTGAGATGTGTCCAGTGTGTACTGTTCTCATGTGGGGCTGGACAGTTGCTGTATATTGGAGCCTCTCAGCTGGTTAACTTGTCATAATCCAAGTCCCACATGTCCCCTGATTAAAACCCTAGTCACTTCTGTTCCACATTGGATACAACGCCTTCCTTACTCTTGCCTACCAGGCTATGCATTGTCTGGTTTCATCTGCCACTTTCTCATCATTCTTTCTCAGATTTTGGCCACACTGGCTTTTTCTGAAATCACCTCAGATTTCTACCTTTGAGGCTTTGTACTTATTTTTTTTACTGTTTTCTGCCTGGAACTTTTTCCCCCTCCCTGAAAATCCTATTTGTGTTCCTCTTAATCTGTTTTAAGTCTCAGTTTGTATGTTACTTTGATAGCAGGCTTTGCCCAGCCACCTAGTTCACAATAGGATTTCTCTCACTACCCTCAACCCATTGCCCTTCATCAAAACACCCTGTTGATTTCTTCATAAGCTTTATCACAATCTATTACAGACTTCTTGGTGCCTTTTTCTCCCAATAGACTGGGATGAAGGATAAAAATCATGTTTTATTCCTCTTTGAGTATGACATGAAGTAGTGAATAAGCAAATGTGAAGCGACAAGCGTTAATTTTGGAAGCAACACAAATTTGTAAGCATTCTTATTTCCCATTTTTATTTTCATAGAGATCTCTGGGATGATGTTTAAGTTTTCAGGGTGTATTGTAATATTTTGTCACTAGGGGGCAGTTCCACCTCTCTAATTACATTTACCTAGTTTATTGTCACAGCCTTTCTTCTGTATTGCCTATTCCTTGGTATGTCTGTTTTAAGGGAAACTTCAACTTGGGAGATCCTGATCATGTTCATATGAATATTTCTTACCCTAATTATAGACTCCCTATTGATATGTATTTTTGGCTATGCTAGGTCAGTCTTCAGAAAATTAGATTTCATATTTCTATACAGTTTCACATTTTTAATATGAAATATTCCTATACAACTATCCTGTGGATTATTTAGTGCTAAAGGGGCTGGGGGGGGGGTAGGCACTCTGTCTTTTCAGCATCATAATAGATCAACAAAATCATCTTAATGTAAGATACACTAAGGAAACCATCATTTACTGTTGGAAAACACTCAAATTACGTGAAAGGAAAGGAACCGTATTCTGTAGATATCTAACTGTCTCAGGCAGTTGATTTTATGGCAAGAATTTTTGAGCATTTATGAAATAACTTAACCTTATTCTTGTTTTTTTGGGGAAAAAAAAAACAAAAAACCTTGGTCTGGAAAAGTTTTCTTCATCACCAACTTTGAAGTTAAGCCATATCCATGCCTGATTTTTTAAAATGTAATTTGAAAATTATGCATATTTGAAATTGTGCAGATTAATACCATAATGTTCTTACTCTAGCAAAATCGAAGTACTGTGAAAACCAAAATTTTTGTCAAGAATCCCATAATTTTAAGCTGGTAGGTTACATTAATCGTTCATTCTACATTCGTTCCTGCAGCTGCCGAGCTGCTGCTTGACTGGGGGTGAAACGCCTGCCATCCTTGGCCAGCTGAATGGTGACTATAGTGCTGATATTTTGAACTGTGCATCTAATATCATTTTTAAAGTCTGTAATAGTTGGGCCTTCCCGGTGGCGCAGCGGTTGAGTGCTGGGCTGCTAAGCTACCCGCAGCCTCTGCAGCGCCGGTTTAATCCCCGGCCGCTGGTGAAGGTCCCACATGGCGCACAGACCCCTCTTGCTGTGCCCGCTGCTCCCCTCAGCAGTGTCCTCTATCTGTCTGCCTGCTCTGCAAACTACTCTGACTCTGGTGAATTCTCTCACCCTCCCGCGCTTCTGACTATACCCAGTGCTTGTATTAATAAATAAATAAATCTTAAAAAAAAAAGTCTGTAATAGTTGTAACCAAGCATTCATTAAGTGCTAATGCTGAAAAATGCATCTGAAAATGAGTTATTTTGGAACAGGAGTTGTGTGTGACAAAATGCTATGAAGAGAAGCCAAAAACCTGTCATGATGTGTATTACTGTTAATTTAGGAGAAGGAACTCTGAATCATTGGCCAGAACACTGACAAAATAAAAGCAGCACTAAGGCATTATATACCTTGAACTTGATGGAAATTGTTGTATAGCCAAGCGTGGATGATGGATAAAATGCTGGCACTGGGATGGATGTCGGGCAGTCATGTGTCCCTAAGTCTGTGCTAGGACATGGGTATTTCTGATTTTTTTTATCTTTTGAAAGATAAAAATAGTAAGATAAAATGTTTCACTTCATATGTTCTGCCTGTGTATATTTAGAAACAAGTCTATGACAGGAGAAGTTTAAGTTTATGAACTGTAATAACCCATCTCCCTCCTTTATATTTTCTTTCACTGAGAAAGTAACTTGAATTTTGACACTTAATTCTCAAAGCTTTTGAACAAAATATTTCAAAATGGGATCCCTTTAGGTTTATTGTATATGTGTATCTGTATATATAAATATAGAGGTAATACATATACATACAAATATGCCTATGTATATATACAAATAGGCACATTTTCCTCTTTAATTTGATCTTATACTACCAACCACTTATACAGACACTAAAAGCTGATGACTACTTGTATTGCTCTGGGGCTGTATATAAGCATAAGTATCATAACTTTTGAATTTTTATCCCACATATATAATCAAATTAGTTTACTTCTGATCAACCACCAGCTTTTTCCCCTTTTCCCCCTGATTCCCACTGCTTGTTTTATAGTTGTTCCTGTCTATGTGATCAGAATTAAAAAAAAAAAAAAAAACAACAGATAACCCTTTCATTTTATTGATGGATTTTATTCACCAAATTTCTTTGCAAGTCACCTACATGGTATTTGAAATTTTTTTCCATAAAAATAATGTTATATATGGTTGCTAAATTTTTAGGGCAACCCATGAAACCTGTTTCTTCGTAATTATCATTTACAGCCTGGTTCCCATAAAAAAATGCATTGCAACTACTAACTGCTAATGCCAGATCAAGAACACCTTAACTCCCTGAACCTAGCTACTGCATCCCCGCGCGCGCGCGCACACACACACACACACACACACACACACACACACACACGAGTGTTCTTTCTCCACTTCGCACCCTGGTCTGGTAGTAAGAGTATACATCCTGTTGATTTTCAGCGTACATGATTTCATAGTGGATGGAGCCTGGGAATTCAAGAGCTGAGAGATGAGGTTTATCAGGAATATCATCCACTTTGTTCCATAGCCATCGGCAGTTTGGCTTGCGGCTGTAGTGGAGTTGGAGCTGCAGAGATAGTCACTAAGAATGTGAAATCTGTGTCAAAGGGGATACAGGATTGGTGGCAGTTTCCATGTTTTAATTGAAAACAAGTTGGCAGTGCCAAATCTGCATTGATGGTGCAAAGGGCATCTGTAGACAACTGAGTCGACATCATCCTTGGTGGGAAAGATAGAATGCCTTCGCCCTAAGGTCAGGGGCAAGGTAAGGAGGTACGCGCCCCACTCCTACTAACAGCATGCTCAGCCTGTGTGTTAAGGCAGAAAGCATACAGATTGAACAGGGAGATATACAACTCTCTGCTTTTAGACAACAATTGATTATATAGAAAGTCACAAGGAATCTTCAAAAAGTAATCTTAGAACCAATAAGTGAGTTAAGTGACATCCTAGGATACAAGGTCAACACAAAAATTAACTGTATTTCTATATACTAGAGGTAAACAGTTGGAAATAAATGTAAAGAACCTTTATAATAGCTCCCCAAAATGAAACTTAAGTTTAGTAAAATTCCTGTAGGGTCTGTGTCCTGAAAGTGATAAAACTGTGATGAAAGAGAGCAAGGCCCTAAGTGGAAGGACATTCTGTGCTCGTGAACTGGAGGCCGCAGTCTCTGTGGGCTTATAGGTGGAATACAATTCTCGTTAAATCTCAGCAGGGGTTTTAGTTTTCTCCCCCACCCTCCACTTTTGGTCGATAGAGATCGACTGACTCTATACTTTATGGAAAAGCAGAAGAACTACACTAACCAAGCAGTTTTAGAATAGAAGAATAAAGTTGGGAGAAGTACGGTACAGATGTGAAAACCTGGTGTCATGCTACAGTAATCAAGACAATGAATGTCAGTAAAAGAATGGGCATTTAGATTAGTGGGCATATAGAGTTCAGTGATAGACCCATAAAATGATGTCCTTTTGGGTTTTTGGGGTAACAGCTTTACTGAGATATTCACATTCCATACACTTTACCCATCAAGGTGTATAATGGCTTTTTTAGTATATTCATAGAATTGTGCAACCATTACTACATTTATTTCCCAGCTTTACTGAGCTATCACTGATGACACAGTTTAATATGTATAGTGAGATGATTTAATACACATACCTATTGTGAAATGATTATCACAATAGGATTAGTTAACTCCATTACCTCAAATAATTATCTTTTTAGTGTGTACCTGTATGTGTGGTAAGAACAATTAAGATTCACTCAGCACATTTCAAGTACATAGTACAGTATTGTTAACTGTAGTCACCATGTTTTACAGTAGGTCCTAAGAACTTGCTTATATTATAGCTGAAAGTTTGTGCCTTTTGACCAATCTCAATTTCTCCAGGCCCTGACAACCACCATTCTACTCTGAGTTTGACTTTTTTAGATTCCACTTGTAGGTGAGTTCATACAGTGTGGGTTTTCTTTCTTACTTTACTTAGCATAATGCTCGTAGGTATATCCACGTTTCACTAAAAGCAGGATTTCCGTCTTTCTATGGCTGAAAAATTGTATATGGAATTCATATATACCAAATTTTTATTCGTTTATCTGTAGACAAACTTTAGGTTTGCAGTATCTTGACTGTTGTAAATAATGCTACAGTGGGGGTGCAGATATGTCTGAGAATAGAGACTTATACCTAGAAATGTGGTTATTGGATTGTATGCTAATTCTGTTTTAGTTTTCTGAAGACTCTCCACACTGTTTTCCATTGTGTCTATACCAATATTCCCACAACCCATTCAAGAAGGTTTCCCTTTCCCTACATTCTCACCAACACTGCATATGTCTTTTTGATAATAGACATTTTAACAGATGTGAGGTGATCTGTCATTATGGTTTTGATTTGTATTTTTCTTTATGATGAGTGATGATGAGTATGTTTCCATGTATGCATTGGCCATTTGCATTTTATCTTTGGGAAAATATCTATTCAGGTCTTCTGTCCATTTTTTAATTGATTGGTTTGTTGCTATTGATTTGTAGGAATTTGTTACATATTTTGGCTCTTAACCCTTAATCAGATAAGATGGTTTTAAAATGTTTTCTCACTTGATAGGTTGCCTTTTCATTTTGCTAATAATTTCTTTTGCTATTTCTAATGTCATAACAGAAATTGTTGCCAAGAGCAATGTCAAAGAGTTTCCTTTTAAGGAAAAAAGGCTATAAGGTTTCAGGTGTTATGTTTAAGTCTTCAATCCATCGTGAGTTAATTTTTGTGAGTGATATATGTATGTGTGCAGTTTTAGCCTTTTTGTGTGATTATCCAGTTTGCCCAGCACCATTTATTGAAGAGACCACCCTTTACCCTTTGAGTATTCTTGGCTCCCTGTGAGATGTTAGCTCATCATATATGTGAGGATTATTTCTGGGTGTTTGGTTCTATTCCCCTGTGCCTGTTTTTAATGCTGGTGACCTACTGTTTTGATTCTATATTAATACAGTTTGAAATCAAGAAGTGTGATGCTGTCAGCTTTGTTTTTCTGTTTTAGGGTTGCTTTGTTTTAATTGAAGTAGTATAGGGTTACAGAGTTACTGTGTTTTGGAAGTAGAGGGTCTCCCCCCTTCATGTGTTACTACTATCGTTCACCTTCCACCAAAGCACCCAGAGTCGACCACCCTACTCCATTGTGCTCCCTCCTTTGTTCGTGATCCTCCCCTTCAGCGCCCCCTGATTCTCAATTCTGTAATCAGCTCTCAAGGGTTAGTTTTTCAGTTTGGTTTTATATGACCTTTTGTTTGATTTCTCTGTATTCCACTTACAAGTGACATCGTCTGGTATTTGTCTCTCTCCTTCTGCTTTACTTTACTTAGCATAATCCCTTCCAGCTCCATCCATGTTGCCACAATTAAGTGAGTTTGTCTTTTTTAATAGTTGAATAGCATTTCATTGTGTGCAACTATATATCTTCTTAATCCACTTCTCTGTTTTGGGGCATCTGTTTTTTTTTTTTAATCGTAGTTGTTATAAATAGTGCTGCTATGAACATGGAAGTGCAGGTTTCCTTCCGAGTTGGTGTTTTCATGTTCTTTGGGTAGATTCCTAGGAGTGGAATGCTGGGTCATGCAGAAGATCCATTTTTAGTCTTTTGAAGAACCTTCATGCTGTTTTCCATAGGGCCTGAGCCAGTCTACTTTCCCAACAACAACGTACAAATGTTCCTTTTCTCCACATTCTGCCAGCATTTGTTGTTTCTGGTCTTTTCGATATGAGACATTCTCACAGGATTGTTTTGGCTATCATTCATCAACACCCCATTTTCACAGACCTGAGAAACAACTTGTTTGCTTTTTATAAATACAGATTTTCCTATTCTGGATACTGCATATGAATGGAATCATGTCTTTATGATTGGTTTCCATTTAATATAATATTTGCAAGGTTCATCAGTGTTGTAAGATGTATCAGTACTTCATTCCTTTTTGTGGTGAAATAATACTAATAATGCATTTTGTGGATAGACCACATTTTCTTTGCCCATTCATTACTGATGGATATTTGAATTATTTCTACCTCTTGGTTATTTATGGCTGAAATATAAAGATAATTACTGAAAAAAGGATATACTTTTCCACAAAGGGTATGATTTTGGAATACTTGGACATCCCTAGCAGGGAACAGTAAGGAGAAAACTTAAACCTCAACCTCATACAGAAATTAACTCAAAATTGATTTAAGTCTAAATGTAAACCTTAAAACTATTAAAAACTAAAAAAAAAAAAAAAGGCAGAGGGAAAAACCTTTGGGACTTGGGGTCTTAGACATGACACTAAAACCACAATCAATAAAAGACAAGATTTATGAATTGGATTTGTAATCCAATTTGTGAAAATTAAAATCTTTTTCTCTGCAAGTGACAGCGTTAGAGAATGAAATACTTGCAAAACATGTCTAGTAAAGGACCTATATTTCTAATAAAGAACTCTCAAAATTCAACAGTAAGAAAACAACTCTATTTAAAAAAATGGGCAAAAGACATGGACATTTCACAAGAGAGACTACTAGAGATGCCAAATAAGCACATGGAAAGCTATTCAGGGTAGGTGGATCTGAACTTGGACCCATGCACAACTCTGCCATTTGTAACTTTCTTTAATGGGTAAGAGAAAGGATGATGATATATTCTCCCATCTGACTTTGGAAAGAAATACACACACGTATATCAGTGCTAATTTTCGGAAAATTGGAGTGAAAGCAACAATGCAGTACCAGCACATACCTACCAGAAATTGACTATGATATATCACTACAATAGTATATTTCTCAGCAGTAAAAATGAACAAGTTGCCATCATGCACACTTGGATGAGTCTTAAAGGCAGAGTGAAAGAGGCCAATCTGCTAAGGTGCCTGTGTGATCCTACTTATTTGTCACACTGTTACAAAGTACAGCATACTGTAGAGAATGGAGTAGATAAGTGGTTGCCAGGGTCTAGGGAGAAAGGAATTTTGGGGACAATGAAATGTCTGTATCCTGACTGTGGTGGTGGTTATACGAACCTATGCTGTGTTAAATGTTAAAATTCATAGAACTGTAGGCCAAAAACTCAGGTGCTTGTTATTGGGAACTACTGTAATACTAGGAAACTATTAAATTGTGGGGAATAGCTATCATGAAGTCAGCAATTTTTTTTTCTTCTTCTAAAGATTTATTTGTTTATATATACAAGAGATGGGGTACAGGCCAGAGATGCAGGGGGGTGAGAGGATCCACCAGAGACAGAGTGGGGAACAGAACAGGCAGACTGACAGAAATACACTGCTGAGGGGAGCAGCAGACAAGACAGGAGAGTTCTGCTTCGCCATGTGGGTTTCTCTCTGGCGGGCTGGGGATCAAACTTGTGCTGCAGAGGCTGTGGATTGCTTCATAGTGTGGTGCTTAACCCCTTGTGCCACTAGGGAGGCCCAGAAGTCAGCAATTTTTTTATGAGATGAAAAGAACAAAAAAGGAGTCACTGTTTTTCTTACATAACCTCTTCTCAGTTTTAGACTCTTTAAAAAATTTTTTCCTCCGAAATATCTTTTTTTAGGAACAGGTCTTCACTGTTAAAAATTCTTCCTTTTTTATAGCACATATAGGTTAAATCTCAATTTTTTTTTCTTTTTTTAAAAAAGGCCTGCCCAAACTGCTCATGGTGTCATTGTTTTAGAGTTTTGCAGGATTGAGTGTTTCTTCGCGTCAGTGCTACATATGGGTCTATAAATCTTGGCTGCATTTTCTTCCTGTAGCAGCACTTGTGCTATAGTGTGACCGTTACATTCCTCTGGTTCACTGTTGGCCATCTCGGGTAGGCTGAGTGGATTCCTTTCTGAGCCTTAAAGTTTTTATTATATTTGAATTTCTTCCCATTGCAAAAAATAAGAAAAGCATATCTGTTGACAGCTTGTGGCAGAAGTTTGAAAGGGACCGTAAGAAGAGGGAGGGGTCGTGAACGTGGCACACTCACCTCAGGAATAGATCCAGGGCTGGCCTGTGTAACAGGAACTTAGCATGTCGGAATGAGAAGTTCACCTTCATGTCTACTCAACATTTGTCAAATTCTTACTGGAATACTCTCTTCAGGTCTGGGCTTGGTAACATAAGCTAGATGTGGAAACAGTTGGCAAGGTTCCTGAGAGGAGCAGTGAAAATTACTAGAGAACGAAAATAAAAAGTTTTAAGAGGTGAAAGAATTGAAGTTTCCTAGGGAAGAGAGAGTTTAAAGGATGTGGGGAGCTGGAACATGGATGTACCTCTTCATTGCAGCTGACCAGGTGGTACAGAAAGGAATGTCCTGCATTTTTCCACAGGGATTTATTGGCACAGAACTTTTCTCTCCATTCCAAGATGATTGAGACCATATTGCACGCACTCAAATCTCCCCAGTTGTATAGTGGCTTAAAGATTTATTATTAAAAAACAAACCAGAATAACTATTTTTAAGGTAGAATTTAACCAGAACATGATTTTGTGTGATTCTGTTTTTTCAGGTCCTCCTCTGGATGCCATATTTTAAGTAAAGCCCAACCAGACTGAGGGGAGGGATTTTAGAGCTCGGTTATTTAAGCCAGACACCTGTGTGTACTCAACCTGGAGAAGGGAGCATGGTTCAAATATGTGAAAAGCTATTGTTTAGACGGATTTCACTAATCAAATTAATAAAAACAATAGAAAAGTGGTTGGGGTGGGGGTGGGGAGAGGGAGAGCTTGGTCAAAGGGTACCAACTTTCAGCTGTAAGATGAATACAGTCTGAGGATCTCAGTGTGTGGTATGCTGACTATAATATACTGTTCTCTTTAATCAACATTGGCTGAGAGTAGAACTTGCCATACACTAAAAAGTACATATGTAATGTGGGGTGATGGAGGTGTTAATTAACTAGGTAGGAGGAACCCCTTTCCAGTGTACACTTAGATCATCATCATCATGTACACTTAGATACCTTCCAGATCTATTTGTCAACTGTACCTCACTAACAGTGGGGGAGGGTGTGGGAGGATGAGGACTGGAATCCAGGGGATAGGATTGAGTCAGCAGGAGGAAATTTCAGAAGGACAGATTAGCTCATTAAAGCCAAAGGTGGGCACTGGCTGGCTTATTTAGTCTTTTTGTATGAAATAGGCAGTTTTGCTAAAAAAAATTAGTAATCCCTGCTGTGATTTATTTCTTTTACTGATGTAACATTGGTTTACAAATTATACATGATTTAGAGGTACAGGGTCAACTCCACCAGGTGTAGTTTTTCGAGCTAAAACTCCAGGAAAGGTGGTTGCAGACAGGTTCAGTCTGTGGTGGGACCAGCCGACTTCAGTTCCCTTTTGCTGTGCCTGGTGTATAACAAATAACAGTTAATAAGAATATTTCTCCTGTCCCCCCCTTTTTTAAAAAGATTTATTTATGCATATAAGAACTGGGGTACAGGCCAGAGGTGTGGGGCGGGTGAGAGGATTTACCAGAGACAGAGTGGGGAACAGAACAGGCAGACTGACTGAAGTACACTGCTGAGGGGAGCAGCAGGTGAGCCAGGAGAGGTCTGCTGCACCATGTGGGTCGCTCCCTGGCCTGCTGGGGATCAAACACGTGTTGCAGAGGCTGCGGATAGCTTCATAGGTTGCCTCTTAACCCCTTGTGCTACCAGGGAGGCCCTCCTGTCCCCTTTTTTTATCTTGTTATTTAAAACAAGTATGATTCTTCAAATAACTTTCTTGATTCTGCCCTGGTTCCTGGGGAAGATTGAGAATATTTAATGTTATTTATACAGAGGTTTGGTTGATCTAATTCCATATATATATATACACCACAAGACTTTGTAGATTGAGCTGTCTAGGTAAAAGTAGATAACTTGCTGTGACTATGTAAATCATTACGATGAGTTTTAAAATTCTTATTTTTTTTTAATATGTATATATGTGTCTCAGTTTAACTTGGAAGTGCTTTGATGTTTAGATTGTATTTTTGTTTTCCCTTCATGATACCTAACCTGGGGCCTTACTGAAAGAGTATGTAGCCACGATTTCACACTGTGGAAGGGGAGGGGAGTGTCTCTGATTCTCACTATTACTGCTTATGATTGATTTATGCTAATGCTGATTCTAAAACTGCAAAGTAACTGATTTTAATTCAGATCGGATTTAAATTGTGTTTAAGGTAGAGGGGCCTATGCTCATTATTTGTTGCTTTTGTAGGTGCATGTGAGGGAACCCTGGCTTGCTCCACGTGTCACCTCATCTTTGAAAAGCACATATATGAGAAGTTGGAAGCAGTCACTGATGAGGAGAATGACATGCTTGATCTGGCTTATGGACTAACAGATAGGTAAGATGGGAACCCACTTCACTTGTCCTGGTAATCCAGGAGGAGGAGAGTTCTGCAGACCCACGAGTGGAAGAGTGATCTCCCTGCACAGAGGGGTCATCCATCTTCAGTATCGGCATGTGGCATTTCACTAGAATATATTCACTATTTTACACTTTAGCCTTTATGAAACTTTTCCTTCTACTATGAAAAGTAGAAAAATAATTAGTGGTATTGAAAGTATTCTAAGTCCTAATAAATCTTCAGTCTATTTTTAGACCAGAAATTAATATTTATTACAACTTAGTGAGTTGGAATTAAATTGAGTACTTTTTATGGTATTCTTGAAAGATAGATTTGATAATTGAGTGAAATGATAATGGAAAGTTTTACCTAGTTGAGAGAACAGAGTTTTTGAAGAAACTTAATTTATAATGATAATTATATTAAAATGAATAGTTCTATTTCAGTAGGATTATTTCTAAGTGTACATTAAGGTAACTTAATCAGAGCTTATTCTTGTTATTAATAGATAGAATTACTTTTAAAAGTGGTAAGATTTGTATTAGCAGGTGATACCTTATTTTTATAAATTTATCCTTTTTGGTTGGAGTTAAGAAAGATAACGTGATTTACTGTTACAAGAGGCAAGATGAGGGCTTAATTAAAATTGACTTTGGTCAAGCTAGATAAAGAAGAAATAGAACACCTAAACAGACCAATTACAATTAGCGAAATTGAAATGGTAATCAAAAACCTCCCCAAAAACAAAAGCCCAGGACCTGATGGATTTACAAATGAATTCTACCAAACATTCAGAGACGAATTAGTGCCTATCCTTCACAAACTCTTCCAAAAAATTGAGGAGGAAGGGACAATACCAAACACGTTTTATGAAGCCAACATTACACTAATACCAAAACCGAACAAGGACAACACAAAAAAGGAAAACTACAGGCCAATCTCCTTAATGAACACTGATGCAAAAATCCTCAATAAAATTTTAGCTATCAGAATCCAACAATGAATCCATAAGATAATTCACCACGACCAAGTAGGATTCATTCCAGGGACACAAGGATGGTTTAACACCCGAAAATCAATCAACGTTATCCAACACATCAACAAAAAGAAATATAAAAACCATATGATAATATCAATAGATGCTGAGAAAGCTTTCGACAAAGTGCAACACCCATTCATGATAAAAGCCCTTGAAATTCTTGGGATACAAGGAACATACCTCAACATCATAAAGGCCATCTATGACAAGCCAACAGCCAGTATCATTCTCAATGGTGAAAAGCTGAAAGCAATTCCATTAAGATCTGGAACAAGACAAGGATGTCCACTCTCACCACTGCTTTTCAATATAATACTGGAAGTCCTAGCCAGGGCAATAAGACAAGAGAAAGACATCCAAGGAATCCAAATAGGAAAAGAAGAAGTCAAACTATCACTATTTGCAGACGATATGATATTATACATAGAGAACCCCAAAAACTCCACAGAAAAGCTAATTCAACTCATCAATCAGTTCAGTAAAGTGGCAGGATACAAAATCAACACGCAAAAGTCAGTAGCCTTCCTATACACAAACAATAAATCTGAAGAAGAAGAAATCAAAAAAACCATCCCTTTTGTTATTGAAACAAAAAAAATCAAATATTTGGGAATAAATCTAACAAAAGAGGTAAAGGACCTATACAAAGAAAACTATAAAACACTATTAAAAGAAATAGAAGAAGACACAAAGAAATGGAGAGACATCCCCTGCTCATGGATTGGAAGAATAAACATTATTAAAATGGCCATCCTTCCAAAAGCAATATACAGATTCAATGCTATTCCAATCAAAATTTCAATGTCATTCTTCAAAGAAATAGAACAATTATTGATGAAATTCATATGGAATCACAAAAAACCCCGAATAGCCAAAGCTCTCCTGAAAAAAAAAGAAGGGAATGGAGGCATCACACTCCCAGACTTCAAACTATACTACAAAGCCATAATCATCAAAACTGCATGGTATTGGAACAAGAACAGACATACAGACCAATGGAATCGAATAGAAAATCCAGAAATAAACCCACAGATTTATGGTCAACTAATCTTTGACAAAGGAGCAAAGACTATGCATTGGAGCAAAGAAAGTTTGTTCAATAAATGGTGCTGGGAAAACTGGGTCGCTACATGCAAAAGAATGAAGCTTGACCACTACCTCACACCATACACAAAAATCAACTCAAAATGGATTAAAGAACTAGACATAAGACCTGAAACCATAAAATATATAGAAGGAAATATAGGCAAAACACTACGTGATTTGCACATCAAAGACATCTTTACAGACACATCACCCAAAGCAGTGAGAGTGAAGGCAAAGATAAACAGCTGGGACTACATCAAATTAAAAAGCTTTTGCACAGCAAAAGAGACAATAACAAAAACAAAGAGAAACCCCACCGACTGGGAGAACATTTTTGCACCCAACACTAATGATAAAGGACTGATCACAAAAATCTGCAAAGAGCTGATGAGACTCAACAACAACAAAGAAAATAATCCAGTCAAAAAATGGGCAGAAGAGCTAAAAAGAAACTTCTCTGAAGAGGAAATGCAAATGGCCAACAGGCATATGAAAAAATGTTCAACATCACTTGTCATCAGGGAAATGCAAATCAAAACTACCATGAGATACCATCTTACACCAGTGAGAATGGCACATATTAAAAAAACTAGCAACAACAAATGTTGGCGAGGGTGTGGAGAAAAAGGAACTCTTCTGCACTGTTGGTGGGAGTGCAAACTGGTCCAACCACTGTGGAAAGCTGTGTGGACTTTTCTGGACCTACTAAACATAGAGCTTCCATATGATCCAGCGCTTCCACTCCTAGGTATTTACCCAAAGGACACAGAAACATCAATTCCAAAGAACACCTGCACCCCTATGTTTATAGCAGCACTGTTTACAATAGCTAAGCTTTGGAAACAACCCAAATGCCCAAAAATCGATGACTGGATCAAGAAGATGTGGTACATATATACCATGGAATATTACTCAGCATTCAAAAAAGATAAACACATGCAATTTGCAGCAACATGGATGGCGCTGGAAGGGATCATGCTCAGCGAAATAAGCCAAAAAGAAAAAGAAAAATACCGGATGGTCTCACTCATAGCAGGAATCTAGAAAACTTAAATAAGGGACCAGGAAAATGAATATAAGAAAGTGAAAATCAAAATCAACAAAAAACTATGAATCAGAGACACTTTTAGGGGGGCGGGGGCGGGAGGGGAGGGATTGGGGTCAGAATGGGGGGGCTGCAATTGTATGGGGAATATAACAATAAAATTTATAAAAAAAAAATTGACTTTGGTCAATTGACTTGATGACCATCATGAAAAATAATTTTTTAAAAAAATTAAAAGAAAGTAATAGTTTTATTTCATGTGTATTATGTAACCACAATTTTGTTAGACCTTTAACATAAACTATCTCATCTAGTCTTTACGAAAAATTTCAGGTTGTTGGTTTTTATTTAAGGATCAAAAATCATTTTATTTCATTTGTAGTTCATTTTCCCCTTGGTGAAGGTGATACTTATACCCTGGGAAGAGAAACTAGGAAAATAACATCCCTTTAGAATTTGATGCAAATCAGATTCTGACTGCCATCTGCCTGTCCCCCTCACATCTGTAGCTGCCACATTACCAGTCCATACCTCCTTTTTTCCCCCTAGAAGATAACACACACAGTATATATGCAGTGATTATATTAATTTGGTTCTCAGAATTGTATGTCTCCTAATCATAGCTAAATGCTTGCAACAGGTACCATTCTAAGTGAAAAGAAAAAGAACTTTAGAGGAAAGTTCTCCTCATCAGTTAGCAGAGATACAAGAATGTAAAAAGTTACAGAAGATCTGTTCTAATATGTAGACTAGCCATTAATTTTGATAATGAAATTCAAAAGTTTTAGAACCAAATTATGGAGAATGCGGAATAACTTTTATAGCATTTTATCATGGGTTCTCAAGTATATAGAATATTTTTTATAAAAGATTTATTTATTTATACAAGAATCAGGGTACAGGCCAGATGCACAGGAGGGTGAGAGGATTCACCAGAGACAGAGTGAGGAACAGAACAGGGGAACAGACTGATGAAATACACTGCTGAAGGGAGCAGCGGGCAAGACAGGAGAGGTCTGCTTCGCCATGTGGGATTCTTGCCTTCCGGCCGGGATTGAGCCTGCACTGCAGAGGCTGCGGACAGCTTCACAGTGCAGTGCTCAACAGCCTGAGCCACCAGGGAGGCCCTCATCATAGAATTTTTGTATGATGTTTTTTGGAGAAAGTGTAATGCTGTTCACAGGTAGCATTATAAAACACTGACATAAATAACTTTGTTCAAAGCTAGTAACTGCTTATAAACTCCTATTTCTAGGATACCATATAACACCAAAACAAATTTGCATCATATAGTTCATGCATTTACTTTAAGAGCTGTGTATGTCTAATTTTAAAGATTAAACACCATTATTTAAGTGTTTATGGAGGGTGTGGTCCACCTTGGTGATGCAGGGCTCACATGCAGCCATTGTCTCCTTTGTGCCACTGATCTGGCACCTTGTCTCATCTCATCTTTGTAGCTCCAGGGCCTGGCTCATACTAGGGCATCCCCCACTCTGGAATTTCTGGTAGGCAGATTCTAGAATTTTCTGTGACTTTATATTTGATGATTGTCATTGCTCCTTGCTGCCAGTTTCCCTGGGTAATCTACACAGGGGCCTGAGTTTCTGTATTTGTAAGAAAAGGATGATAATAGCATAGGGTTGTTGTGTGGAGTCAATGAGTGAATGTACGTGAAGCTCTTAAAATAGTGTTTGGTGAAGAAAGTATTCATTAAATGGTAGTTACTAGCATTACAGCTATAATAACATCAATTCATATGCTGGTCTTAACTATAATCTAGACACTTAACAAAGATTATCTCTAACCTTCAGGGTTAAGGCAGCAGTATCAACATTTTATAGTGGGAAAGCAAGGTTCAGTTTTCGGAGATTTATTTGCTTATGGCCACTGAGCTAGAGAATGACAGAGCCCTGGTTTGAATCAGTTATGGTATATTTACTATTTCAAGCTGCTTCTTGGAATTGAAAACCAAACCTTATAAGTAAAAGTAAACACAACACCCAGTATATTTCCACTGCTAGGTACATATGGCAGGGGTGATTGGAGAAAATATCATCAGGGTTTGCACAAATGTCAGAATTTTGTGGGGCTAATAATGAAATCGAGGCTGCCTGCCTCCTTCTCTACTGGTATGAGACCAGTCTTCCCTGGCAGACTCAGAACCAGGGACCTTTAAGGACTCAGCAGGAGTAGAAGAGTAAGAAAACAGTCGCAGAGCATATCTGTCTTACCTTCTAAAGTGGTAGTCAGAAAAATGTTGGTGCTACCACCCCGCTCCAGCGTTCTCATAACACTCACTGTGTCTGCCCTGTTTCATTGGTAGCTGTTTCCATCTCTTTTTCTCTAAATTGAAAGTTTCTTGGACACTCACATTATATTACATTTCATATGAACACCAAGTGTAACCAGCATTCTCACCAGAGCTCACCTCGGTCCTAATAAATTTGTCTAAGTTGCCCTATCTCATTCTCTTCCTTGCAGACAGAACCAAATGCATAAGTGAGTGTTTGTTGTCAATAAAGCTGTTTCTGATTGACTGATCGGCAATCAATATTTCCTGTGGTTATACTTCCTTAAGCAGCAGTCCCCCATTGCTCACCAATTAAAACCTAAATCCTTCATTGGTGATGAAAGCTGTGTGTGGCCTGACCTCCTTCCAGCCCATGGTTCTGTCATTGCCTGCCCTGCACAGTCACCGAGCTCAAAACCCACATGTGCCTTAAATGTGCCTTAAATCCCTGTTAGCTTTGTCTAAGTGTCTTTTTCCTGTATTTTTTTTTTATCATACATTGAATCCTTCCAAACCTCTTCTAATCCCCATCTCCTTTGGCCAGAAGTGTTTTCTCCTCGGAGCTTTTGGCATTCTCCTCGTGGCCTTTGTCCCAGTCTCCCATGTTAGTTATCTGATGTGTCTCACCTCTCCTACTTGTTTGAAAGTTTCCCTTTTTTTTTTTTTTTTTAAAGATTTATTTATTTATTTATACAAGCACTGGGTATAGTCAGAAGTGTGGGAGGGTGAGAGAATTCACCAGAGCCAGAGCGGGGAGCAGGCAGAAGGACCGAAGTACACTGCTGAGGGGAGCAGCGGACGGCAGGAGAGGTCTGCGCGCCATGTGGGACCCTCCTCCAGTGGCCGGGGAGCAGCCGGGGATCGAACCGGCGCTGCAGAGGCTGCGGGCAGCTTCGCAACCCAGCGCTCAACCGCTGCGCCACCGGGGAGGCCCGAAAGTTTCCCTTTTAATACTGATAATAACTACTCACCCACAGCTCTTGTGTGAGGACCTGCTTTTGGACAAGGATAAGAAACTAGTTAGTTAGGATTAAGAAGGGGTCTGAAGGTGCCACGTTCAGTGCTTGGCTCTGCCACCACTCTCTCTGGCTTGAACCCTGCTGCATGTTGCATGCACGACACCCACACCCAGGAGGTCTGCAGCAAGGACTGAAGTGAGTCCTCTTCCTTGTATGCCCACTAATGTCTAGTATGGTGCCTCTAGATGCTCAGGGAATACTTGAGAATTTGATAATGAAACCATGACCTGGGCATGACTTCAATAAAATCAAAAATGTTTTGATTGACTAACGGACACTGCCTATTATAATGTGCAAAATTTTCACTTGTTTTGTAATATTCAAAGAGCTATTTAGGCTTATCTAGACATAGATTTGTATATCACTGTTAAAAAGGAAAAATATAAAGTAATAAAATTGGTAATAATTCTACTAGTATTTCCATGGTTGTGACTTCTGATTATTTCATTGCTTATCAGCAGTTGTTCTGGTGAAACAGTTGGTGGATGATAGAAATCAAAACCTCAAATGAAGCTTTGGCATGCCAGGCTTTGTTTTTACATATTGACATTTGTTACCTTCTAGGTGAGAGTTGGATGTATTTTTTTTCGAACTCATTGAAAAATTAAAAGGTACATAAATTTGTAAGTGCTCTGGATAAGAAGCTGTCCTGAACAGCTATATTGCTTTGTGAATGTATGTGTCTGTGTACTTAATATTAATCCCCCTGTCTCCCTGTTTGTACAGATCCCGGTTGGGCTGCCAAGTCTGCTTGACAAAGTCCATGAACAATATGACTGTCCGAGTGCCTGAAGCCGTCGCTGATGCCAGACAGTCCGTTGACATGGGCAAGAACTCCTCTAAGCTAGAATAAATAGGAATATTTTCACGGAATTTTACCTATTTTTATAATTATTATTTCCTAATATAATTAAAGAATCTGGATGAATGGGTTTATTATTGTGACTAGCTTTACTACATTAAATCACTTTATGTAACTACTAGATTTATAGTCCTGAATGTATGTAATCTTCAAAAATCATGAAATAAGAGAAAATAGTTAAATCTAATAAAACCTTACATATTTTGCCTTATGTCTCTTTAGCGGCTTCAGTAGAATGTTTTCACATAAATCTTGAGCCTACTTATGTAGAAGGTAGGTTAAAAAAGTATTCTTAACCATGTTAAGTGCGGGTGAAGACAGAGCTGCAGTGACTGGTCTGGAGCCGCACAGCAAGCTGGACGTCTGTGCTGGAAATGCAGCGCGTTACCTTAAGTTACACGTTCAGATTGAAACTGGGGAAATGGCGAGTATCTTCTTACAGCAGTAATTAAATGTGAATGCGTGTGGGCAGAATTACTTAATTCTCAGTTAAACTGCTTAATTTCAAAAACAGTTATTACTTTGTCAATAAACATTTCAAAATTTTAAATCATTGAAAGGTGTCAGTCTCAACACAGGTGACAGAACACTGTCAGAGAAGTTTGAGCTTAGTTCTCCCTAAACCGGAGGAGTAAACTAACAATTAGATGTCTTTATTCTTTTCACTATGGCCTTTGTAACCTTTTAAAAATAACACTGATTCAGACATCTCTGCCCATCACAGAATAGCAGCCTTAGGAGCGGACTTCTCTATGTGAGCTGCTGAAGGACATGTGCGGCCCATCTGGGCGCCCACACCTGCAGGCCACGAGGAGGGGATGGAGGAGCCCTGCAGAGCCACAGGCACGCATGGCAAACCCTTGTCTTTGTCTTTACTGTGAATAAACTGGTAAAAGATCATAAAGGGGTGTGCAGTGTGCACTTGGAAATAGGTAGATGCTGGTGTGGCCTAGGGGGTCCTGCAGAGGCTGGGACACCCACCTTCACCAGCAGCGGAGCTTCCTCACAGCCTGGTGCCTGGGTCCTGAGCCCTGGCAAACTTGAGGGAGGGAGAGTTTGCAAACCAGGCAGAAGCTGTATTCTTCTTACGGCCTGGTCCTGGAGTCACACAGTATCACTCTCTTCATTCAAAATGAGCCATTAAGTCTGGCCCATCATTTGAAAGGACAGGCGTTGAAGAATTTGCAGACATGTTTTAAAGTCACAGTAGTAACCATGTTTTTTCAGGTTAACTTGTTAGCCTTTATTGCCTGTGAAAATTTACCTTTTAACTAACATTGTTGTAAGCTTTTCAAGAAGAGCTATATTTCACTCTTGCATGGTATTTTGGAAAATTCTTGTATCTTCTCTATTATTATCGTTCATTTGTTTTATAAACTCCAGCAGTTTTATTCTTGTCAGCTTATTTAAATCAGGGAAATATGGTGGGCTCCCTTTCAAAGCTGTGTAATTTTAGTTTACATTTCTCTGTCATTTTGCCATCAAGAAAGGCATCTTCCTTGGGTATAGTACTCTTATAATTATTGGTTACATTCTAATACCTAGAACTGTATTTGGTTTTCATAGATAAAACTAACCTGTAATTATGTAAGTAATTCAGAACTACTGAATTACTCTATTATGTGAACCTTTCTAAAAATTTCCAAAACACTTTGCCCAACTTTCACTATGAAGATACTGCCTAATATTTGTCTTTAAATAATGTTCTTTCTCCTTTCTTGGTAACTATTGAAGTACCATATAGTGGTGATCCATGTGGTTTGTGTATGGTCATGCAGCAGTTTGAGAAAATTACATTTCACTTGAAAAATTGTTTTCTAAGGGAAACTTTAGTTTGTTACATGTTTTCTCACTACTTTCTGATTCATTTTTTTTTCCTTGAAACTACCTAAAAATTTGTAGTAGCCACATTATGGATTAGAATTTGTCAGATAGATTTCTTATAGGATAACTTACCACCCTATAAATAAAAAGTAGAAATAATGTGCTGTATGCACATTTCTATAAATAGTATAGGAAACTTTATTGAGTGTGAACCTTTCAGGCATACTCAAACATTACATAGCAACTTTGTTTCCTGTTAGGAATATTTAAGAATAGGAATCTATCTTGATTAAGCAACAACAGCATTCCTTTAATGTATCAACCATCACATGATACCAAGTTCCTTTTATCAGATTGCCTTCTGTTTATAAGTTTCTGGAAAATGAAAAATTAGAAAACCAGCTGGCACGAGGAAGATATGATTTACAGACACAAATGAATGCAGCTGTAATAGAGCAGACATTGGGAGTTAATAGACAATTTAAATCTTCCAGAAGCAACTTAGGAGAGAAGTTGACAGGAAAGATCTTTACAGTCATAGGCATCATTTCTGCAAAAACTGTGAGTAATAAATCATCTCATCAATGTCTTATTCCTCTTTCCTTCAATTCCCATTTGCCTATATTATACACTGTCATTTAATTTTTAGACTTGATTTGATAATGTTAGGAATTAACTAGCCCCATAATTCCTTTCAGGCTCCCCTTGCCTACTAACCATTTCTGAAACCATTAACACTCAGCTTGAACTGCTCGAACAGACTGCCCTTGACTGCATTTACTCATACAGCAGTGTATTTCTCCTGATAGACTAATCACTTTATGAATAAGCACTTGGCTGTGTTCAGCTTTGTAACTGCAGTGTCTGATACCGTACTTAGCCCACAGTAGGGGTACAATAATTAATCAGAACCTGGTCTTACAAGGAATATACTTCTAGCATTTTGTTCTGTGGCAGTCACCTGTTATGGATGAGACTTTATGAGCTAAATATAGGCCTATGTAAATCTTACTTCCAACCTAAAAGGAGTCAAGATAATAAGAATGTATCTTGAGAGAGCAGATAATTTCCATTGTGTTAAAAAGGATTGTGTTCAACTTGGCTTTTTTTTTAACATTGTGCATCAAACAGCTTTTGAAAGAGCTGAATGCATCAGAGATCTTGTAGGTCATTGGTTCTTCAAGCTTTGCACGCTGACATCCTGTAGGTGATGTATATGGGTCACATGACACCATCATGATCGTGCCTCCAGTGGTCTTGGAGGCACATATCGTAGAAGTGTCTGGATCATGTGTTTCTTTTTTTTTTTTTAATTTTTTTTAATAGAGGCATGTTTTATTTATTCATTTATTTGTTTGTTTGTTTGTTTGTTTATACATGCACTGGGTACAGTCAGAAGCACGGGAGGGTGAGAGAATTCAGAGCCAGAGCGGGAGCAGAGCAGGCAGAAGGACCGAAGTACACTGCTGAGGGGAGCAGCGGGCGGCAGAAGAGGTCTGCGCGACATGTGGGACCCTCCTCCGGTGGCCAGGGAGCAGCCGGGGATCGAACCGGCGCCGCAGAGGCCGCGGGCAGCTTCGCAACCCAGCGCTCAACCGCTGCGCCACCAGGGAGGCCCTGGATCATGTGTTTCTAACAGTCCGCTGATGGGGATTCCTAGAGGCAGTAGAAAAACAGTGAGTTTCTAGAATGTTTTCCCAGACCAAGCAAACCAGCCTGCAAAATATTAAGAAATGCTCGTGGTAACTTTGTCTCAATATTCTTTCTTTAATAGAGTTGTACTTTTTTTTTTTTTTTAAAGATTTATTTATTTATTTATATAAGTACTGGGTACAGTCAGAAGCGCAGGAGGGTGAGAGAGAATCCACCAGAGCCAGAACGGGGAGCAGAACAGGGAGACTGACAAAATACGCTGCTGAGGGGAGCAGCAGGCGGCAGGAGAGGTCTGCGCGCCATGTGGGACCCTCGCCCGGTGGCTGGGGATCGAACTGGCACTGCAGAGGCTGCCGGCAGCTTCGCAGCCCAGCACTCAACCGCTGCGCCACCAGGGGAGGCCCTGTACTTGTTTCTTAATTGAAGTCCAAAGACACCTTACATAGTAGGGGGAAATCTGGAATTTAGGGTTGAAGACTTGAGGACTGTTTAGAAATTTCCCTAAAACTTGGAAATAAAGCAAAAATATCATTTCAGGTATCTTCAAAGTTTGCTTAGGGGACTTTCTAACTGGGCAGCCTGAGAACCATCTGATGTTCTAGGACAGAGGGGTTCTACGTCCTATTGGTCAAGTCACGCCCAAGTCCTCTTACATATAAAGAAAATTCCATGGGAACACAGCCATGCCCAGTCATGGCTTACTGTTGATAGCTGCTCTCATACTAAAACTGCACATCAAGTCATCATCACAGAGACCATATGGCCTGTCAAGCCTAATGTATTTGTTGCCTGGCCCTAGGCCGAAAAAGTCTGTTGGCCCTTGTTCTAGGGGAGGTTATTTGACTCAGTTCTTACTGTTGATTAGGGCCCAGTCTTTCTAAAGTTAGAGGTTAAATAACTTAGAGCAGATTGATAAATTGCAGTGGATTTCTGTTTGGTAGTAAACGCAACTCCAAGAGTTATATTTTGTGCTTTTTAGGGCTCTGCCCAGTTTTGTTTTGTTTTTAATTCTTAAAAATATAGTGTTATTTTCAAAAAAGAAAAATATAATCTATAGCATATGTTTATGCAAAATTTTAGGTATTAATTTGCAAACAACCACATTTTCTTCAACAATAAATACGCAAGGACAAGTATCAGTTATATTCTCTTGTGTACTAAAAGCAATAGGTGAAGAGGAACAAGAATCACAGATGAAAGGTTAAAATTTTAAAAGAAAATTAAAATAGGGCTTGCCTGTCTTAGTGATAATGACCTTCCATAAACAAGACACATTTTAATTCAGTTCTCTGAACGTGAGGTCCTCAAATATGAAAAGGAAAGTGCAGTAAATGACAGCAAAATAGAAGTAAACTAAACTCAATATGCATCTCAAGACCAATACCTGGTATGTGTCAGGAGCATCATTTCAAGTTAATGATCAATAATTGTAAGGCAACAATGCAAATTGACTATTTCTGCTTTCAAGCTCCATAATACAGCCAGGAGGTACTGTCAGCCCTGCCACCAGGATATATTCACAATCTAATCACTTGTCACCATCTCCTCCACTATTGCTACTACTAGTTACTGTGTTTCTTCATACAGTTAGTTGGCCCTCTGATCTGTGGGTACCATATCCTATGATTCAGCCAACCCCAGTTCAAAAATATAAGCTACATTGTTAGGCTTACAGGATTGTGTCTGAACTAAACAAGTGCAGAGTTTTTTTCTTATCATTATTCCCTAAACAGTAACATAAAAACTACTTACATGACCTTTAACTGTAGTTGGTATTATAAGTAATCTGGAGATGGTGTAATGGATACAGGAGGTTATACGCAAGTACTATGCCATTTCCTTTGAGGGGCTTGAGTGTCTGGATTTATGTAACCAGTGACCTTCACATACCAAGGCACAGCTGGAATTGCTTCTACCCTTGCCTCTTTATAGTCTCCTCCAGAAAGTAGAGACATTTGTGTTAGATCATATCTTTCCTCTGCTCAAAACTCTGAGGCATCACATCTCCCCTAAAAGTAGATCCCTGCTCCTTAGCCAGGCCTCCGTGGTCCTACATGATCTTGCCCCTTGCTAACTCAGATGTTGCCATCTACCAAGTTGCCCCTTGTTCCATTTGCAGTGCCCTCTTGTTCTTCTTGAATCACATAAAACATGCTCCTGCCTCAGTGCCTTTGCACTGTTCCCTGCCACAACACTTCCACTCAAATGCTACCTAATCTAAGAGGACTTTCCCATCTACCTGCTCCAAAATGGCATCTTTCCTCCTCATTTGCTCCTCCAATTTCTGTTTAGCCCTTTATGGCACCTGACATGTTTTATCTCCTCCTTTGGCATTGCCTTTACCCAGTTTCATCTGTTTCTGCAGCTTCACCAAGGTTTTCTTCTCTTCCACTGTGTGTATCAGTCTCTCAGGTCATTTTTTTGAACCAACTTCGTCATTCTGCTAGTTCCCTCAGTGAGTTAGATCTTTGACACACATGCTTGCTCTGTATTTGAGAGTTTGTAGTTTATAGAAAATTTATACAGTGACCGCTACAGCCTGTCTGCCTCCTTGTGAATGTCCCACCTTGAAGTAATCACTTAATCCCCCTCAGCCACTTTCATATGTTGAGTGGAGAGAATTATACTCAATATACCTCAAACAAGCTACTCTGTCATCCATATAGTATTTTTTTTAAAGATTGATTTATTTATGATTACAGTCCAGAGGGTACAGGCCAGAGATGCGAGAGGAGAGGATTCACCAGAGACAGAGTAGGGAACAGAACAGGCAGATAGACTGAAGCACATTGCTGAAGGGAGCATCTGGGGAGCCAGGAGAGGTCTGCTGTGCCATGTGGGCGGCATCTTGGCTGGGGATCGAACTCGCACCACAGGCTGTCTGCGGACAGCCTCACAGTGCTGTGCTCAACCTCCTGTGCCACCGGGGAGGCCCTCATTCATATAATATTGAGTTGGAAAAGTCATGACATATTTTCTATGCAAAAATGCATCAGTTTTTCCAACAACCCAATAATAAACCACTGGACAAAGCTTAATAATCATTTCAATGAAAAGGTGTGTATTTATAACCACTATTAACTGTGAAGTTAAAACAACTGTGGTGGTTGATTCTTTCTTGACAAAATCTAGACCTGTGGTATTAAAGCATAGGTGGAACTCCTGTCGTGTATAAATTGCAAAACTGGGACATGATTTTTTTATTTTTGCATTTGGAATAATTATTTTTAAAAAGCAGATATACAAAGAGATTAACCTGAAGTCTAGCTCCCCATCTGTGAATCCACTACAGTTTCTTATACTATTTTATGTAGAGAAATCAAGTAGTTATGAGTTAACTTCTTTGCAGTAATAAATACAAAAGGAAACAAGTAGTAGGCATATCTGTGTGGGGGCTGGAAATAACTCATTGCTTTTTCGTAGACAGAGGAAATAAGGGATGATCCAATAAAAGTAAGAGAGGGGAAAACCTTTGCTGAAATGGAAATGGAAATTGTTTATTTTAGAGCAACATCAGCTCTTTGAAACTACAATCCTCATAACACTCCAAAACAAATTGCTGTATGGAAAGCTGTTTTGAAAAGTATAATAGCACTCTACTGTGATCAGCCTACTGCCCACCCACTAAATTGATACGTAAGAGCTTAAATAACATTTTTTAATCAAGCTCAAAATGTTTTTCTTAATCATTTCTTGACAGCCCAAGTAAAACCATTCTTGTTCACAAACTAAAAACACTTTGAAAAAGTTTTAACCATTCCAGAGGGCTCTGTTTAGCATAATTCTGTTACAAGGAGAGAACAAGCCCTGGCTCCTTAGTTTTGAGTTGTGCCTTGGTTTCAGTTACCACCAAGTGAAATTTCCAGGAAGATGGTTATGGAGACAGTAATTTCGAGCAATGTGGTCTATCTAAGATCAGATTTGTGTGACAAAATCAATAGTGACATTTCCTGTGATTTTTTTTTAAAGTTCAATTTATTTTATTCATTGCTTCATTTCAAATGCCTTGAGGAGTAGCTGGCACACAGTAGGTGGTCAGTCAATATTGGTGGATTTTTTGAATGAATCTCAGAAAAGATCTATTCCTTTGGCTCACCACTGTGTCCCCAAAAGCTTTCTGGGGGAAAATAATGGGCTTGCTTGGAGGAGCAAGTCTTGGGTTCGTGCTTTGGTTTGCTTGGCGTGATTCTGTTAAGTGAGTCAGCTAAGAGGTAAGAAGATTATATACCATCAGCAGCTTCTTGGGTTAGAGTCTTGAGTTATAACTGTCAGGATGATGAGGAGACAATCATGTTTTTAATCTTTATTACTTTTGCCAGGCAGTTGAACTCTTCAGGAGGAAAAAATGATTATTTCTTTTTTAGAATGCTGCCAGAAATTACAGAACTGAAAAATCAGGTGTTCGTCTACCCCGGTGGTGGAGCCAACATACTCTGACCTGTCATCCACCTCTGCCTTCTTTTACCTGTGTGCACCGTGGTGCACTCCTGGAGGAATCACACCTTTATTTACAGAGGCTTTTTATTGTGGAAGGCAAAGAGAAGCTTCAGGACACTGCTGTGGCTTTTTCTTTCTCCAGGGACTGAAACATTTGTGTAATCATTGTACTTGCACTCAGCCACTGCTGGCTACCTGTGCTCAGTAACCACGCACAGTCTTGGAGCTCTTCCACAGCCCCCAGTGAAACATCATCCTTTGGGGTCCAGCACCTCCTCTTGATGTGAATAAAGTGCACACCCCAAATAGCCACTATAACGCTCAGAATTCACAGGGAGGCACAGGATAACAGGATTTACTACGAGGCAGTAGGTTATGAAACCATCTGTTGGCACCTGTGTCTCTGTTATCACACAACTTTTTTTATGCCACAAGTTCAGTTTTGTGGGTTGATATGGCTGTCCAAAAGTTGTTTGGAGAGAGAGCAAAGGAAAAGCTAAACAGGAAATAAGTAAGCCGACAGTCAGCACCTAATGCAACTGCGTGGTAAAGTTGAAGATATTTTAAGTGTTTTCAAAAATGTTTGTAGATATCAAAGAGCCAAACCATCTGGGCAAAGCATTCTGTTACCCCTTTTTCTTTGTAAGGGCATTAATTTTGAACTGGAAAAAACTCACCCCGCCCAAGTTGACATACTTTGCATTTCACACCTCATTCAAAACCCCCAAGCATGTTAAGTTCTAATTAGTAGTAAGGCTTGCAAGTGCATCCTTACTAATGTTTTTCTTCTAAATGTTTGTCCACGGGGTTTGAAAGGGACAGTAATTCCTCCCTGTTCAGCTTATACTTCCTGTCAAGATAAGTAATCCCCATGTCCCGCCTTTCGCCTTTTCTGTCCTTTCAAAATACCTATTTATCTATCTCCTTCAAGTCTTGTGCCTGACTCTGGGGTGCTCTGCCTAGCCCTACTCCTTACCCTTTTCTCCATCTGCTCCGTTGTTTAATGTTATTACATCTTTCCACCATATCTTCCATGTCTAACCAACTATTGGCACCTAGTGTTTAGCAGGAAGAGAGCTTAATGGTAGGACACACTAATTTTGAAATAATTTTTCAATTTGATCACTTGATAAACTCAGGCTGAGATGGGGGCCCTGATTTTAAGAGTGTTTAGGGTCTATTTCTAAAGACTCAGGAGTCACCTGTAAGGTCCCACAGAGAGACTGACAAGGAGCCTGCGGCCCGCCCAGAGGGAGGAGGACAGGAGTTGGCCAGTAGTTGCCAAATAGGAAGGCAGGCCTGTGTTTTCAGATATTTTTTTCCTGACAGAAGCTGGCACCCCAATTTTTATGTGAAATCTCCTGACTATTACACACCTAAGACTTTTGTTTTTGTATGTTTTTAATACATGGGCTGGCTTTAGCGGCCACAAGTGATAGAGTGACTGCTGTGGTGCCAGTCTCGTTCACAGCATTCCTGTGGGTGGGTCAGCTGAGTCCTAGTTACTAGGATTTCCACTGTTCTGAGAAGGCTCTGGAGGGCCATCATGAATCTCAATGAATCTGGTTTCCAAGGAACCTCAAAACTGAAGGGATTCTCTAGGAGGCTGACCAGACAGCGAGTGAATCTTTAGGGTGACCAAGGATTGCCAGGCCTTCTCCATACAGATTCTAACTGAGATGGCCACTGAGTGACTCTCCAAGGGATCTTCATCCCTCCCTATCTCTGTGAGCAAAGAGCTAGGTGTGTCATCAAAGATGTCATGCATCTTGCTATAATAGACCTGGAACCAGGTAGAATGAAAATCTCCCATTGGTCACTCTGAAAACAAATTGCATCATTTCACATTTCATAAGTCAAGTCCCAGCCCCTTGAGATCATGTGTACTGGACTCTGGCCTCAGTTCTTCAGCCCTTGTAACATAAAACCCCTGTCATCCCCTGAATAAGTTTCCTACTTGTATATGCTTAAACTAATCCTTGGAGACCCCTCCTGTCCCTTTGGCCTGAAAACTCATGATACTTTTTCACATCCCGGCTGAGATTAACACACTCTGTCCCCTTCCCCCCTAGGATATTGCTCCATCTTAGTTTTTTCTGTATTAGAATGTGTTGAGTTTGGCTGCTGGTTTTTGTCTCTGCCACAAGCTGTAAGCACAGAGTATGGTGCCCAACACACACTTTTTAGCCAGCAGAAGCTTATTCTAAAATAGCGGAAAGCGGGGATTGGATGAACAGTAAAAATACTGCCTTAAATTTCCCAAACTCAAGGAGTTACACTCTGGATAAAGAGGCCCCAGTGACATTACTGTCCCTGCTTGGGTGTATCCTTTGTCCCTGTATATGTGTCTTCTATCATGTCTGGCAGATCTGGCATAAATTCTGTGATGCAAGCGATTTCACCAAAGCAAGCATTTGTGCCACATAACTGGCGGTAAGATAATTTTGCTGTACAACAACTGCTTGATGCTTTGGCGGTTTGGTTTCATGTGGCCTCACTGACTTAGTTAACTGACGCTGTTTTTATATTGTATAAATCTTGACCCTCATCATTGTCCATTCAGTAACAAGTACACATGTGGGTCTAAAACTAGTGGACGGTAACTCTATGGACTGGATAGAAAAGAGGTGATAAAACTTACTGGAAGTGTGAAATAAGACCGTGGGAGCCAGATTGCATGCTAGGCTAGAAAATGATAACAGACCAGTCTGCTCAGCCTTCAATCAGCGCAGCCACCCCTCCCGCTGTCAAAACTGAAAGTTACCAAGCTTTGGCAAATAGAAGAGAGACAGCGAGTACTTCTCGACAGTGGCAAGACTTAATTATTTATTTGATTGATTAACGATCAGTTCTTCAGCTATTTTTGATACAACACCTTGTTCTCTAATGTCTTCCTAACAAATTTATCACACATATTAGAAGTTGGGGGCCACAGAAGTTTCAAGCTGCTTCTATCCCCCAAAAGGAAATGGTTGCATGATTCCTGATACGTTTCCAAATACACTGCTGCTGATTTGTAACTGAGCTTTGTGTTGTGATGTGGCACCGTCTGCACCATTATTGGTTATCGGCCTGTTGTCACAGGTCCATTGATAGATGTTACGAAGTTCTCTGGGAAATGTGCGGTCAGCTCTGTGCCTTTGAGGCCCTCAGCCTCTTTCACTTTAAATGGAGTGAATTTCAAAACCAGAAACCAACTCTTGGGGTAAGTCATCGTCACCCATTAGCTGGATTAAGTCATCAATAACAGTGCTCATGGGAAGAAACTGGAAACCAAACCACCGGCCTGTTATTTTATCTTTTATGGCAGAATCGCCTGATGGCCAGTTATGCAGCAAAATGCTGTGGCCCAGAGCTTATGGGGAGGCCGCCTGGAATCTTCATAGTCACAGACAGGTAAGGTTTTTCTTTGTCTTTTTCATATTCTGGAAGAACAGAGTCCTGATCTAGTAAACTGTGTGACCTTGGAAGAGAATGAGAGGAAGGGAGGAAGACAATATTCATTTAACAAATATTTATTGAGCATCTTCCAGGGGTGGGGATTCAGCAAGAACAAAACAAAATAAAACTCCGCCCTTCCAGCTTACTTTCCAATGAGTGAAATAGAAAATACATGAAAGTACAGGGTATTTTTTTTTTTTTTATTGAGGTGACCTTGCATTATAGTGGAATTTAAGGTGTGTACCTTGGTAATCAATGTGTATATACTACATTAAGTTTAAGGGTGTTTTAGATGGTGATTAATGCTCTTGAGAGTTATAAAGCAGAGAGGAGAGGAAAAAGGAGAGTGAGGAACTGCTGTTTTTAATGAGGTGACTTCTGAGGTGGAAAGTGGTCCAGGGTAGATGGGGTACAGGGCTGGCAGGGCTGGAAGGGGCCTTGGAGGGTGGTTAGAAGGTCAGTGAATAGAGAAGGATTTGCAGATGGTACAGACCCTGGGGCCACAGCAAGGACTCACTCAGTTTTACTCCCATGGATGGAAGCTTCTGGAAGTTTTAAAGAAAAGCATTGTGCTACTCGGACTTTACCATTTGCCCTGCTTCTGTGCTAGGTGTTCACATAAACTACTTAATTTAGTCTTGAAAACTACCCGGCACGGTGTGCTGTCTTGTCATCACTTTGCAGGTGAAGACTACACAGCATTCTCCAAGTCAAATATGCAGTATGTGGGGACCCAGAAAGACTTGGCCTCTGGCAGCCCCCAGTTTCATCCTCTGTAGGGATGATACTTATGAATACTACAAAATTATTGTGATGTCACATGCCAATATATACAAAGACTGAGCAAAGTGCTTGAGGAACTAAATAAATATGAGTTTCCTTCTCTGTCCCAAGGTCACATACCCGGTAAACTCAACGCTAAATAGACAACCTCCGCCTTTCCAGAGCCAAATACAGGCATGTCCATGTACATAGTGGGTTTTAGTCCCCTTCTCTCCTCCCATCTC
The DNA here is from genome assembly GCF_964194135.1 of Talpa europaea. Taxonomy (NCBI): domain Eukaryota; kingdom Metazoa; phylum Chordata; class Mammalia; order Eulipotyphla; family Talpidae; genus Talpa; species Talpa europaea. Next base: position 12,487,747 of record NC_140079.1, read on the forward strand.
TCGGTTCAGTTTCCCTATGGATATATCGAGCCTGTTAAACTACCCTTGAAGGCAGCTTCCAGTTAGAAAGTTCTTTATTGGTCCTACACTGACTGCGCTTTGTCATACCCCTCGGCACCAGTGGAGGGTTATGTGTACAGTGTGAGCTTTTTGAGAGCTATGATGCTAGAATGGTCAAGTTAAATGCCAACGGCACTTTCAAGTCTGATTGGGTCTGTGCTCCCGCCAAGGGGGGAGCGGCGAAGCCCCAAGGAGGACCTCGGGGCTCCTGGAAACGAATGCACAATACGAAATGCCACCGCTTCCCAAGGGATGCTGCAGTGACTGCCTCTCCTGTGTCATCCCCATCATTTTATAATTACCTTCTGACCTTTACTGACTCTGACAGTTGTGAATCTTTAAAAAAAGGATTCAAGAATATTACCATTATGCCGTTGCCTAGAAACAGGGCCTAAAATACATCTGGCTTTAATAGAAGAGCTAAAACGAGTTTTCATTTTTTGGCATTGTCTCTCTCCTTTCTCTCTCCTTCCCTCCCCCACCCTCTTTTTTTTTTTTTTTTTTTTTTGGATCAACCGTGAATTGCAATCAAATTTTTCACTAATCCTTTCTGAACTGTCCACAGCCAAGAGACTCAAAGGGGGCATTTTTCCATCATGAGACGCTTTAGCAACACTAGCTTGGTTTTAGGAGACCTAATCCCTTGCCCACTTACGCACAGCACGCACAGAATCTGTATCGTCAAATCACTCACCACTCTTTGAGGTAGCTTTGGCCAGCATGCCTGAGAATGCTAGAAGGAGGAGATATTATTTGTCTCTCCACTGAGGCAGGTTCTAGTAGTTTGCCAAGTGACAGTGAACATAATTTTCTGACCCATAAAAATCTCGATTCCCCACTCTGACCCCTCTTCTGGGATTCATCTTCTCTCCTCTACCCCTTTTATCGTTGCAGTGTTCAGTCTGCAGCTAGTGCGCCTTGCAAATACAAACCCTCACACTTAGGAGAAATGTCACACACCAGAGGCAACCCTGTGTTATTTTTATAGGGAGAAATCCAACAGCAGACAAAAAAGAAATGGAGTAATACTGTTTGTCCTTTTCACTCTTCTTCCTCCCAGGTTATGAAGGCTTGTGTTTGCAAGGTGCAGAGTGAGCATTGCAATGTGTCCACTTCTGCAAAGGGAGGAATCTAATATTCTCACTTCACTGAGGACTGATCTAGAATTGGTTCCCATCACCCAACACCACCTCCAAGCTGTTTGCAAAGGGATTTGATCATGAGAACCACCTGAGGGCCTCTCAGGATGATTCGCAGCCTGGCCTCCATGGGGAGAGCAGCTTTTAACAAGCAGACTAGGCGATTCTTATCTGACAGGTTTACTTCACGCAGGCCAACAGGTAAAGTCCTAGATCTTTAAAACTGCAAACAAGGCTTTCTGTCATCTTCAGATCCCACCATTTCTTGCTCGCCCTCTCAGCTGCCCCATCAGCACCACTCCTGTGCAGACCGCCAGGCTCCACTGCTGTCTCAGCCCATGGCCGAGCCATGGGCCCATGCACCTTCTTCCCATACTGTCAACTCAGTCCAGCTTCCTCGTGTCTCTGAGCAGCTGCTGTTGCTTTAACAGAAATGCAGCTACCTAATTCATTGCAATTATCAGTCTACCTGCCACTTTCCCTTGTCCTGCTGTTTACCTCACCCTGACCTCATTTGGACGCAAGCTCTAAGAGAGGGGGGCTGAGTGTGGCTGACATTGGTGTGGCCTCTATCGCCAGCTCCTGCAGGGGGCCCAATGTGTGGTAGGTGCCCAATAATATTGCTTAGCCTCTGTTGGTGACTAGGCTGTGAACTTGAGAGCAGGCTCTCTCAGCTCTGCCAACCTAGTACTGGTTCGTGCCAGTTACTCAAAAGTTACTTGAAAGAATCACTAAAAAATTTGACTTTAAAACCAGGCTAGGTCCACTCAGGACGTTCAGTGCACAGGGTTCAAGCCCCTGCAAACTGGAAAGGGAAATAAGGAGCCAAGTATTTGTGTGGAAGGAGCCATGAAGACCTGGAAAATGGTGGAGGAAAGAGATTTTCAAAGAGAGGGGAATGGTGGTTGTAGGGTACGGAAAAATGTCAGGCTTTTCTGCCCTCCTCCCATCAGGATAGATGATGGATACTTGCGGTCCTGAATACATGCCTGATGGCGGGCACCTGGAGTAGGGTGTGGGCATAGGTAGATGGGATCCACCTGGGCTAAGACTGCTTTTTAAGGGTTGCGTCACGGGGACGCCAGCAGAAGCCGAAAGAGAAGCCAAGAAAGAAGCAGCAGAAGCTGAGAGAGAAGCAGAGAAGGCCGGAGAGCCCAGATAGAGTGGAGACTTGCTGGGGGCCGGGAGGCCTCCCAGCACTCCTGCCTGCCATATGCCTGGTAAATCTAAATAAAAAGACCTGCAAAAGCCACTGAGGGCTCTGATTCCTCCTTTACCCGGTCTGCTGGATTAGAAAACCCGCACTGTGTCCATTCCTGCCCTTTACAGTGGTGACCAGGAAAGTGGCCTCCACGGTGGGAGTGGGCGTGGGGGGGAGGCAAGTACCCAGGAGGGAGTAAGTGGTAATTGTTTCTAAACAACTCGGCTTCTGCTGGTAGTTTTCAAAGACAACCCAGGGCTCACCAGGGCCACCTCAACAACCGGCCCTCACCTTAAATGACTGCCTAGCCTGGCCCAGAGCCAAGCAAGCACCGCCACACCCCAGTCAGGAGGCTCCTTGTCCACTTCCTCCCACTGCCCTTTTGCTGGGGCAGAGTGTTTGGGGCCTCGGGGCCTTCAGCCTCCTTGTCTGTACTAACATCTGCCGAATGGAAGGTGGGTGAGGATGCAGGCTTCGCGATGAGGTTGGTGGGGTCAGTGCCTCCTAGATTTGTGGCTCCGGCAAGTAACCTCACTTTTCACCTCCGCCCGTGAGAGTGGGGGGTGAGCCCTACTGTTCACTGAGCCCTGATTTAGTTCATGCTTGATTTGTACATATTTAATTGCAGGGATAAGACAACCTTCCTCTCTCCTTTCCTGATCTTTTCATGCCCAGTGATTTCTGGGGTGAGTAATCTGCTTGCCTAACCACATGCGGCTCACAGGTGAGTGATGCTAGGAGGTAGCTCTTCCTCAGGCACTGGCTCCCTGGGAGGCCAGGCCTCTGCAGTCCGGGGGGGTCGGTCATGTTAGCCGGAGGCGTCTCTTGCAGATGGAGCAAGTAGGCCACGTTGATGTGAGTTCTGCCAAGACTCCAGGCTTCAAGCTTCTGTCTGCCTACTGCACTGCTGAGGCTAGAGAGCTGTGGACTGCCCTCATGCCACTACCCCTGGCTCCTCGTGGAGCAGCGCTGACGAGGGAAATATCACTCAGGGAAGCCGAGCAGGCTATACCTAGGTGCAGCCTGACCCATGGACAGTCTTGTATTTATTAAGCACCAGGCTCAGAGAAGGTGGGCAGCACGTGGGAATGTACCTGTGTGGGGATGTGTTATCGGGGATGCGCAATCGCTTGGTGCAAGCTAGTGGGGAGTGACCAGGGGCTATTGCTGGGGGCGGGGGTGGTCCACAGTTCCCCCTCATCAAAGCATACCATCTCTCGTTCCTATTCTTGCCTAACTTCCTGCTAATCTTTACAAGTAAGGTCGTCTAGCTGATCTGGCTGATCTGGCCATAGTGTCTGCCTGCTGTTTTCAGCAGATTCTGGTTTCTGATTGTTCTTCATACCAGGACTCTTGGCCTAGTGAGAGGCCCTTGCCTGACAGTACACTTAGCTTGACCAGCAGGCACTCTGGGCACCGAGACAACAGCTCCAAGAACAAGGAGGGTCAGGGGCCTACACAAGACATCCCAAGATTTCTCAAGAAATCCCAAGATTTCTCAGGGAATTGAGTCTGTGGAACTACTATCACATGGGCTGCAGGATGGGAAATGTGGCTCTTTCAGGGAGTCACTCTTTCAGGGAGTCAGCTGGGGAAAGCATTGGGAGCATTTCCAGTGGAGCCTGGCCAGAAACCACCCAGAGAATCCCAGGACAGCCAACATGGGATGTGCCCACCCATGGGTGTAGGCTCAGATCCAGTGGAGGGAGAGGGGCCAGCTTGGAGAGAGGGGGCCCTGGTTTCCCCTCTTGCAGTCACCAAAGAGAAGGCATCACTGAGGGCAATGGGAAGCTGCAGGTTTTTAAACTGAATTGCTTAAATTTTGCCTAATGATTAAACCCTGAAAGCTGATTATTGAATTGAAAGCACAGAAAGAAAATTGTAAAATTTTCTCCTTCACTATTTCACGGTATTTTAATGATATTTCATCGGTCTTTTTTTTCCCCATATTTTATTACAATGTATGTGATTTTTGTGTGATTTGCTTTTGTATTTTCCTGTAGTGTTAATACTTAGCAATCACCAGTTTGAATAGCTGCTTAATATTTTTCTGTCTACTGTTTCTTTAGCTGTGGTTAGGATGTTTAGGTTATTTCTGATTTTTCAATATTATGACTAGTGCAGCAATAAACAGCTTTGATGATAAAACTTTTTCATATTTCAGGTTATTTCCTGTGTATGAGTGAAATAATAAAAATGACTACCATTTATTAAGCACTCATTATATACCAGGCAACTTCTATTCATTATTTAATTATTATGATAATCTTGCAAGATTTGTAGTATAATTTATTTTTTTAAAATTTGTATTTATGCATACAAGAGCTGGGGTACAGGCCAGAGGTGTTGGGGGGGGAGTGAAAGGATTCACGAGAGACAGAGTGGTGAGCAGAACAGGCAGACTGACTGAAATACACTGCTGAGGGGAGCAGCGGGTGAGACAGGAGAGGTCTGCTGAGCCATGCGGGTTGCTCCCTGGCTAGCCAGGGATCGAACTTGTGCTGCAGAGGCTGCAGATTGCTTCATAGTGCGGTGCTTAACCCCTTGTGCCACCAGGGAGGCCCTGTAGTACAATTTTTATTTCACAGATAAGAAAAGACTCAGATACTCACATAGGTATTAAGTGGAAAAACAAAGATTCAAATGTCCATTGGTCTAATTTTAAAATATATTTGTGATGGTTAATTTTATGTGTCAATTTGTTTGAGTGACAATACCCAGATATTTGGTTAAACATTATTCTGGGTTTATATAAGTGTGTTTTTTCATACATTTTTTACATCATTTTTCATTTTTGCACAATGTATGCATTTTTGTCTTGGTTATAGTCCCCATGCCATTCCCACCCTCCTTGTTTTGATCCTACTCCCTCCTCTCCCCCCCCCCGCCCACATAGTGTGTCTCTGGTTTATAGCTGCTTGTTGATTTTGATTTTTACTTTATTATAAGTAGGTTTTTTTCCTGGTCTATAAGGTTGTTTTTTTGGATGAGATCTGTACTTAGGCGGGTGAACTGTGAGTAAAATAGTTTGCCCTCCATAATGTGGTGGGCCTTATCTCATTAGTTGAAGGCCTGAATTTAAAAGAAAAAAGGCTTGAGCAAGAGGAAACACTATAGCAGATGGCTTTGAACTTGAACATGACCCAGCTCTTTGCTGGGTCTCCAAACTGATGACCTTTGAACTTGAACTGCAACATTGTCTCCCACATACCAATTCTCTGGGGGGAAAAATTGACAAATAGAATATTTTCTGGCTAGAATATTTTCCGTTTTTGACAGCTTTTTTCAAATTGCTTCTCAAAGGCTTAACAATATGTATTCCTCCCAGCAAGGTGAGGACATGAACTGACAACTCACCAAAAAGGAGAAATACCATGTGTGAATGCCCGTCTCACCCACACCATTCAGCGCTCATCTTTAAAAATCCTATTTATATACTATATGGATAAGGACATCTTGGTGTTGCTCGAAATCACGTTTCTCCAACTAAAGACGTGGAACATTTCTTTTTAAATCTTTAACAGAAAAATCTTCATATATATATATATATATATATGTCTGTTTTCCTTTTTAAGAATCTGAGTGTTTTACATGTAAGTTTCTGGAATTTATTTTGGTGTCTAGTGCATGAGGAGGATCTGACTTGATTTCTTCCAAAATGGCTCATATGCACATTGGCCTAATGCCTTTTTTGGTCTAATCCAAATTTATGGGCTGTGGTTTTCTCATCTGCAACATGAGAGAGCTGAGGAGGCGTGCTCTCTGCTCTTACTGCACAAGAGGCTCACCTGGGTGCTAGAAACGCAGTTGCTTGGCTTCTCTCCAGAGTTATTCTTTCAGTTGGTCTGGAGTGGAACTGGGAATTACTGTTTTTTCTCTTCTGTGGTCATCTGAGTCTTCGCATGCAGCCAAATTTCAGGATGGCTGAGACCATGATCTCTGAGGTCATTCCACCCCTAAAATCCAGCTTGGAGGTGAAACCATCCCTGACATGTGTGGGGATCACCACCCTGAATGGGGGGGAGGAGTTTGGAGAAAATGAGGGAGGTGCCAGGAGATTGACTTTCCCCCTTCCGTGCTCTGTGTGCACCTATGGAACAGCCTGGTCCCTGAGGACACTGGCCTAGCTCTGCTTCATGGGGGGAACTTCCAAGTCTAGAACTCAACTTATTCCTGAAAAAAAAAAAAAAAAAAAAAAAAAAGAAAGAAAAACCTGCCAAAGAAAGACCAGTAACAGCAAGGCTGTATTGGCTTCCCCTGGGGAAACGAAGACTCTGCTGATTTTCTGCCACTGATATTACCTGTTTGCTTGTCTCACACCTTTGAGATGCAGGGGTTGCCCCTGGCCCAGCACTCCCACAGCCTCACCCTCAACCTCAGCCAAGCGGCTCCCCAGCCTGGCTGGTTTTGGGAATCCTCTGGGAAGGTTTCAAAATGCTGATGCCACTTGGAATTTATGTCTGGGGCAGAACAAAAACCTGGGTGGTTTTATAAAATTCCCCAGGTGATCACAGTGGGTGGGCAGTTTGTGATCCACTGCCTGGGAGAAGGTGGTTGGATTCTAGTTGTATTTAGAGACAACTTGTATTGGGAAAAAAAATGCAAATTACTGTTGTTGGTGCTATTATTTTATAGCCAAGTGGAAAGGGGAAGAAAGCAGACGGCCTGGTATGGTTCCTGGGGGGCATTTTCTCCACTGATTCCTCCATGCAGCCTCCCTGAAAGCAGACCATTGTCTCAGCACTGCCGAGCATTAGGTTCTGGAATGCTGTACTCCGAGCTGGCCTATTTTAGCACATCCTGTGGCTGCAAACGGTAAAGGTCGGCCCTGCCTATCCTCAGAGCCAGAGGCACCTGCTCTGAGTGCCCAGAGGCTGCAGAAGTGGGGTGGCAGGACTGCTGCCCAGTTTCTACTTCCCCGTATCCTTTGGGTGTGCAAATTGCCTCATATCCCCCTCCCTCCCTGCAGTCCCCCAACTCCAAGCTGGGAGAAATGACCCCAAAGTGAGTCCCTGAGAGGGAACTGCTGGGGCAAACTATGTTGACCTTCAAAATAAGAAGCAAGGGTAGCTTCAAAGTGGCCGGTTTTTCCTTCAGAAATACACAAAGGTTTCCCAGAGCCTCGGTCACAGCTTGCATCTTAGCCAGACACTTCAAGGGTTGCTTTGCCAACTTGGAAGGGGATTTCCTAGACTTTAGAAAAGCTGGAGTGAACTATTGCCAAGGCAACCATTAGAACCCATAATATTTGGCTTTATCCACTTTAACCAGGCCAGTCAATTGCAAGGGTCAGGGGAGGAGGGAATAAGCCCTTTAAGTAGCTAATCTCTGCTTCCACGAGGCAGAATCCCTTCTGCTCTTCAGGTAAATGCAATTTATTACATCTGATGGCAATGCCACAGATGGGGCACAGGCCGGCCATTTCTTCTTTCATCTCGTCGATTGAGGCAGCCTTCTATTAACGCATGTACAAATTTGGAGAAATGGGGGCTTAAAATAGGCTTTCAGAGAAGTTGGGAGAAATCAGTCTTTTCCCATCAGCTCTTTCTGGATGGTGGCAAACACCTGGAAACCCACCTCTCTGTGCCCATCCCTCTCCCCGCCACAGCCAGGCCACAGCTCAGCAGGGTGGGCTCTGTAAAACAAGCACGCCACCTCACTCCCCTACTCGAGCGGGCGCTGTCTCCAACAGAATAAAATCAAGCTCCTTATCAGGAGGCCCGGGAGGCCCTCAACCTCCCCCAATCAAGCTCCTAAGGAGCGAAACTCAGGAGGCCCTCAACACTTCTCCCCTGCCCCCACATACACACCCAGTGCTCACCCTCCAGCACTCACCCCTTAGGATCTAACCTACTCATATGCTTTTTCTTCCCTGTGCTCCTGGTTTGACCATTTCATCCAGTCCTTTCCAGATTCATTCATCTTGGTTCCAGTGATGCTGTCACAAACACACACTTTCTTTAAACAGATTAACTCAAGTAAATTCTCAGTCACCTCATGCAAAAAATCTAATTTAACGATATGCTCCAGTCTGTAAGATGGAAGCAAAACCTGTCCTTCATCGGGCACTGGGAGCGATGGGAGAAATACCCATAGAATCTAGTTGCACAAACCATATCAGATGGGAGATAGTGAAAAAATATTCTAAGATTTGATCATTCTGTATAAAATGATATAATAGTCTGGGGAGACCAAATACATCAAGAAGCCATATTATAATCCCTAGAGCAGCCACTCAAAATATACACAACAGAGAAATAGCAATAAAAAAACCACAGAGGAAATAAATGGAATATTACAAATTACTATTTTACTAAATTACTGTATTAATTTAAAAAAGACAGGAAAGAAGGAAAAAAGAACAGAAGGGAAATAGAGAAGAAGAGTCAGGGTAAATACAGATTCAGCCATGTTAACACCGACAATGAAGGTTTCCATTTCCTAGCACTGCTGTAACAAATTCCCACAAATCAGGTGGCTTGAAATAGCAAAAGTTTATTTTCTCATACTTCAGGTGACCAAAGTAGAAAGCCGAGGTGCTGGGCAGCCCTGGTGTCTTCGGGGGGCTCGGAGGAAGAATAGCTCCATGTCTCAGAGCAAAGTATTCTCTGTTCCCACTTCTGGTTCCACCTGAGGGTTTCTGGGCTGGGAATGGTACAACCCCAACCCTCCTCGCGCCTCCTTCCCCCTCCTGCCCTTCTGCCTGTGTCGTCTCCTCTCTGCTTGCCTTTCTTGTTCAGACCCAATTGCCTTCATTTATTTGCCTCTGTCTCCTTCACCAGGCTGTAAACTTCTCAGCAGCTGGGCATGGACCAAGTCAGATTTATCTTTGTAGATAAATAAAGGTATCTATTCCTACCATAGAGGACAGCCAGGCACTGTCTTTGCTTAGCTGTGGGTTGGAAGAGTGAATGGTTGAATGAATGAAGTGTGTTAGGGCTAGAGGGAGGCTAGCGGGCTGGTCTGGAGATTCGGTCCTGCCTTCAGAAGGATAAAGTGTAATAATCATCAGGACAGTGACCATTTATTGGATCTTTCCTGTCTGTCTGGGTGTCTCGGGCTGCATTACACACAGCATGCCCATTAGCTCATTTTTTCTTGTGACAACCTGTGAGGTGAATGTTCTGTCCTTATTTCTTCATTGAGGAAACCAGAGCTCAGAAAAGACACATAACTCACCTGTGGCTACACAGCTAGTAAGACACGGAGCCAGCGTATGAAGGCAGGTTTTCTTTCTTTTTTTTAACAAATTAATGTGTCAGTTATTTACATGCCTATGTAACATCGGGGTGTGTAGTGGCAGAAAGACAGTGCTGGATCTCTATGACCCGAGCAGATGGGTAAGGACAGTCCCGGAGCCCTCGGTGGCTTTTTCAGGGTTTTACTGAGTTTACCAGGTACAGGGCAGGCAGGGGTGCTGGGGAGCCAGGAGGCTGGCAGACCTCCCAGCCCCCAGAGAATCTTCACTCTTTCTGGGCTCTCCGGTGCTCTCTTGTGGCCTCTGCTTCTCTGCTGGTTCTCTTCTGCTGGTTCTGGTTCTGGTTGTTCTCTTTCTGGTTCTGGTTCTCTGCGACACTGCCCTTAGAAGCCCAATCTCAGCCAGGTGTACCCACTTACATATGCATACACCCCACTCCAGGCGCCCACCATCAGGCATGCATTCAGGACCACAGGGATCCCTCATTAATCCTGATGGCGGGAGGGCAGAAAAGCCTGACAGTCATTTACCCTACAGGGTGTCCATGTACCCAGAGGTACGGGGTCAGAGAGGGGCTCCTAAGTGTAGTCATGTCATTCAGCTCCATGTATGAAGAGAAGTCTCTGTGTGGGAGAACATGGAAGGGCACCTGTAACTGGGGATCTTTGTAGACTCAGGATCGAGCTTATCTGGCAAATGTCGAATGCCATTTCACAGGACATGCAAAGCAGGCAGACCCCAAATGGCTAAAAAAATTCACTTATTTGGGTTATTTCAAGGAATTGGAAGTTTAAAAATTTGAGTTTGGTTTCATCAGGGTCTGCAGCTGATGGGCCCCAGGCTGCTGTAAGATATAAACAACCCAGGGCCAATATACAGAGGCATCTTGGTCTTGTTTATGTCACTCTGAGGAAGCTCTAGGACAGAATCAGGCCAATGTATTAGAAACCATCGCTGGGCAGGCCTTGGTGTCCAGGAGCCACAAGGAGAGACTGAGTCTCTTAACATGACCACAAAACATGAAGAACTTCAAACAGTTCTCGGCAGAAATGCCAATAAATTCAAACATTTAGTCAAAGTCCTGCCAGTAAAAAGTAAATAGACAAGCAATAACATGAGATTATTTGTTTCTCAGTGCTTGTGCTTGTTGGGACTTGCAAAGTCTGGAAGCTTCTCCAGAGTGGACTCATGCTGCGTGTGGTGGGCCTGACCATAGACAAGAAGGAGAGACCTGCTAGGAGCAACACCCACCCTCACTCTGTTTTCTGCCTCCGCAGATTAGAGGTTTGTCCTGCTTTCTTGTGGTGGTTGGTTTCTTAGTTTGAGAACATTGTGATCAGAGACAATACTTGGCAAGATTTCAACCTTTAAGAATATTGTTTTGTGACCCATTATGTGGTATATCCTGGAGTATGTCCCATGTTCATTTGAGAAGAATGTGTATTCCACTTTTTGGGGGTGCCATGCCCTATGAATGTCTGGTAAGACTATATAGTGTAACTCACCAATCAAAATGCACAGAGTGAGTAGCTGGATGAGAAAATAGGAGACAACTTTGTGCTGTCTCCAGGAAACACACCTGAGATCCAAAGATAGAGGCTTGAGTAAAGGGTTGTAGAACAATCCAACAGAGAAAGGCAGGGACGGCCATATTTATGTCAGATAAAATAGATTTCCAGCCCAAAAAAAGGTAATAAGAGAGAAGGATGGACACTATATAAGGATTGAGGGAACATTGCGTCAGGAAGACATGCACTCAATATATGTTCACTAAATGAAGGAGCATCAGAATAGATGAAACAACATTCTCAAATCTGAAAACAGACATGGGGAAAACACATTAGTGGCTGGGGCCGTCAAGACTCCACTTTAACCAACCAGACAGAAAACAAATAAGGACACAATAGCCTTAAAAATTAGACCACATGGGTTTAATTGACATGTGTAGGGCACTGCATGTCCCCCTAAAACACCTGAGAATAAGCATTTAAACCGTTTTATAGCAGTTCAACATTGCCACGACTTCCAAACATCTGATAGTTGTTCTAGCATTTCATTTTCATTGCATTTTACAAATGTATCAGTCCAAGTTTGGAAAAAAAAAAAAAAACCTGAAACCCGTACCAAAAATGAGTCTTCCGGTTGTTGGAGAAGCAGTTTTATAATGTTACTATTTCCATTTCACAGATGAGGAAACAGGGTGCAGATTCATTCCTTGCCCCAGGTTACCCTGTCAGCCAAGTAGGTGCTGGAATTTGAACCAGGCAACTTGACTTTAGGTCTCAGGTCTCGGGACCAGGCTGTGAGCCCGGAGACTCCATTCCTCACCCATCGACAATCCTTGGCCTCCGGGTGTTGCTGAGAGGTTTTAGTCAGACCTTTCTGTTTAATGACTCCAACCTCTCAGAGGACCGGAGCTGACCTCTCACCAGGCAGGAGGGAGCAGGGGCCTGCTGGCGTGGCCTGGCCACTCAACTGGGAGGTGGGGCACAGGTATTTGTGTTATTAGTCACCTGTGGCCAGGAAGCCAGGGGTTCCAGTCACAGAAATGAGGGTTTCAGCACTTTGCACTAATTACCCTGGTTCCACAGCTGTGATCAATTCGCGTTTTCTCTCTGTGCTCAAGCCTGGTCCGTGGGGACTGATGTGAGGAGGTGTAAAAATAAGTCCGTTTCCAGCCAGATTAATTACGGGCTCTACTGAGGCCCCAGCGAGAGTGGCCTGGGCTGCAAGATTGATTGGCTCAGGCCCAGGGCCAGCTGCGGGAAGGCCACACCAGGCTGCTCGAGGGGCAACAAAGCTGAGAGGCGGCCAGCCTCCACACTCCCATTGTGGCTCTGCCAGCAGCCCCCCCACTCAAGAGCCTTCTCGCCTCCCCCCAACCAGCTCAACTCTGTGCTGGGAGACAGCAGAATGGAGGGGCTGCCCGCTCAACAGGCAGTGGTTAGTACTGCAGCTCATTTTATATTCATGAAGTTTTTGTAAACACGCATCTCCTCCTGCTAAACTGTGAGTTCCTCGTGGGCAGGGACTGCTGCTTACCTTCTTTTCTCCTTGGGACCTTGCATGTGCTAGGCCCACCATGGATGCTGCGTAAGTGCTTGTTGAATGAATACATTTGTTGGTGACGTTGATGCCAAGTGGCATTTCCTTCCAATAATTTAATTCATTCCTAGTTCCTGGTTTCCTACCCCATAGTACCTGCATCCTGTGAGTAGCTAACAAATTCTCAGATGGGCTGCCCTATTCTTCCTGGGAACTGCATGTTAGGTGGAACATCTCAGTCCAGTGATGTCCACCCTATTTATTCATTCGCACACAGTGAATGATTATTGAACTCAGTCAATGATTATTGAGCTCCTCCTGGGGTCAGGCACTGAGTAAACCTGGGGGCTAGGGGGCAGGTAAGAGGGGCAAAGCTCTTGTCTGCGAGTTGTGTTCTGATTGGGGTGAGCACACCGGAGGGCCCTGATCCTCGTTTGAGGCCTAGGGAAGAGGGCCCGGCAGAGGCTGGCTGGCCAAGCACAGCTGGATGACTTGGAGGTGTTGAGCAGGAGCCAGGTGACATAGGTGACACAGGTGACACAGGACTTTGATAGCTGTGACTGAGATGCTGAACTTTATGCTAGGCCTGGGTGGTTCCTGGTCTGTGGGAAGGCGTTGGGAGGCTGACACGATGGGGTTGCAGTGTAGACAGCTCACTTTCACTGAAAAAAAAGAAGGATGGGCTGGAAAGGAGAAAATCTGGAGGACAGAGACAAGTTTCACGAGGTCAGATTTTGGTGGACGGGGTTTGGGTATATAGAAAGCCTGAAAACTCAGCTCACTCTCTGATGCTGTGGCCAGAACAGACAGCTGTACAAACCCTGATCCAATCCACAGTGTTTAAATAAATGATATCCATCATACGCCATAAATGAGCAATCTGTTCCTATGTATCTCAGTGAGCGGTGAGTGAAGGGGGTAGTGCGTGTCGTGTGTGTGTGTGTGTGTGTGTGTGTGTGTGTGTGTTGGGAGTAGGGCACATGTCAATCTGCTCCTTGGATGGACGATTTTCATTTCATTTCATAACTGAATTATGGAGTTAAGAAATCACACCTGCGAAACAGCTTGGGAGATTTGCTCACCTGGCCTGGGGTCAGCAGAAGTCATGGGTGGCAGCTGGAGTCTAGGGGATCTGTACCATTTCATGGGCACAGAGACAGACCATGGTAACAGATGCAGGTCATGCTTTCTATTCCTGCTGATAACGGAACTAGCACACTTAAAATGCAATTGTTGGGGTGAAGCATTCATGCTGAAACAGAAGTTTTCCTGGGAATGTGTGATGTCCACTTCAGGCTATCCTGAGGGCAAGGCAGGGGTGGTGAGAGTGGTTTCACGAAGGCGGGGGTCCCTGCTGGGAAGGAGGGTGGCCACAGATCCTGTAAGTTGTCAGGATGACCCAAGAGACAACAAAGGGACTGTGACAACAAAGTCCCTTCAGAGTCTACAGAGAAACAGCAGCTCCCAGCAGGGACAGGGACAGGGGTTTGGGCCAACCAAGAATGGGCTTGACCACCACTCCATGGCTCAGATGTAGTGAGACTCAATTCTGTGCCAGGCACTGGCCTGAGTGCCTGCCTTACCTTATTTTTATAGATCCCCCAGAACAGCCTCTTGAGTTGTGCACAGAGCCTGAGATAATAAGGTAAGGCTATTCAATGTCACTGAGGCAAATATATTTTGGGATTTTTGTGGCCTTCAGCCTCCATCTCTTCTGTTCTCCAGCAGCTGCTCTGGGACAAGATGGCCTAGACCTCAGCCACCACCTATCACCCACTGAGTAAATCTCCTCTGGATTGTAAGCCCTCAGCCAGAATTGCTTTCTGTTGCTGGCAACTGCTGACCACTGACAATCACAGGTCTGAGGCCCTGGGGTTGGGGTCCAGGCAGCCTGGCTCCAGAGCCTGTCCCCTCAGTCACTGCAGACTATGTCCTTGGGGAGTGATAGTCACAGAGGCACCCAGGTGGAAACCTCAGTGAGGAGAGAAGGATTCTGGGCGAGCAAGGGTGGCCTGTGAGGGCTGACTCTGAGTCGCTGCTTCTCTGTGTGATGACCTAAGCCTCCATGTCTCCCAGTGAAGTGCTCATCTTATCTTCTGAGGGAAGCACAGACATGCTAACCTGGGGCCATCTTCTGATGACTGCAGCCTGCTCAGGCCAAGTTCAGGTCCTCAGTGGTCCCTGAGAGCCTCTCCCCTATCCCTTCCCCCCAGGTCTACACTGGCACTTGCCTTTCCAACAGGTTCCTTCAATGTCTACTTCCTCCTGCTTCTAGAAGGGCCTGACACCAATCACTCATGCTGTGTTGTGCTGCTGTCCATGGTCGGTGGATTCTTCTCTGCCATACTTCCTGGAAGGAAGGCTTGGTTTCCAGGTACAGGAAGGTGGAGTTTCAGGATCAGGTAGGCCATGCTTGGGGGCTGCACTCCATCTGGTCCTTGAGACACTGTCCAGGCCCTTCCTAGAATTGTCCTCCCCTAGTGTGGCTTCTCTGACCCCCTAAAGATTGTTCTGCTCATTTGGCCAGATTTGCTACTCAGGTGGTCAGGAAAATGCCATCTGATCATTTTCTAGTCCAAGATGTTGCTTGTCCAACCTGAGTTTCTTCCATGGGACTCTGAATTCTTTCCTATTTTTCCTGGCATGTTCCACTGCCTCCGACCCACCTCTTGGGCTTCAGGCCTCCTGGACTGCTGCTTTCAATGGCCCAGGAAGCCAGCAAAGAGGTTCAGGGCAGCTGATGGGACTTTTCAAAAAGAGATTGGGTGGAATCATTCAGCAATGGGGAATAGATTATCTTTCATGTACTTTAAATTTGAAAAGCAGAAATACTAATAGACCAAGGCAATCAACTCATTAATCTTACGGTGCCATTCCTTTCCATTTGCTACCCAGTGCAATGGATTCCATTCTACTTTTTTTGTTTTTTTTTGTTTTCATTTTTGAAGAGGTGATCTAGGCACTGGCCTCACAAATCAGTAAGTACAAAAACAGGCAGAGATCAACTCATCTGCCCTGTCCCATGAATAACCACAAATTTGAATGTTTTGAAATGACTAAACTCTATCTTTCAAGCCCATATTTGTCTACCCCTAGGCTTAGTTTTAATTTAATTTTATCCAACAGATAAAAAAGTCATTTTCACACGCTACTTTTGAGATGATGGTTGCTTGAAAAATAGAAAAAGTGCAGATCACATCACCGAGACCACGTTGCCACCTTGGAAAGTCTTGTCTCTGGCATTTTTACAAGTCAAAGTCTCTACTGGCTTCAGATGACCTGGTAAGAGATTTCATGTCTCAAAATCCCAGAAAGATTTGTCGTGTCAGTTTGGATCTTTAGGTACACATCGTCAGGGAGGGAGTGGGGAAAGGGTTGTTCTAAATTCAGCTGCACATGATCATCACTTAGGGGAGCTTTTAAAAACTATTTGCCCCCGAGACTCACATCCTAGATTTCTGATTTAGTTGATTTGGAATGGAGCCCAGGCAGGAGTATATTTTTATGTCTTTTCAAGGTGATTCTACTGGATAGCCAGGTGATGAAACCACCTCTCTAAGGTCATCACATTCAAAACACTACCTTGAATCACACTGAGCTGCTAAAGGATGATTTCAATCCCAAGGGTTTATAATTTGTAGAGTGTAAGTTACATTTTACAGACTCAGTTTACTCTATCAGAGAGTAAAATCATTTCCCCTGATGTGTCTGGATAACATCATTCACTACCTATTTGAATGTGACCAGATCACCTGGAGCCCAGGTGAAATCTACAAGCAGTGGGAACGTTTGACCCGTGTGACGTGGATAGTCGCCACTTTCAGGGCCTGGTGCTCTCCCTCTGGTCTGTAAAATGTTCATCACCTTCCTCTCTTCTCACTTGAAAACAAGTCTTCTGATCAGAGATCCCAGCAGCTCGAGATGGACACTACTTTCCCAACTGGCCCCAAGGTTGCACTGGAGAATCAAAACGCAAGGCTCTAAGGAGCTAAAATATGAAAGCTAGTTTATTTTCCCCCAAAATTATATTGATTGAGATAAAGTAGATTTATATCTTTGTATCTTCTCTGAGGGTGTAACTTGTTTTATTTTTTTAAATTTATGTATATTTTTACATCATTGTTCATTCTCCTCTCATAAAATTACCCATAAAATTACCACCACCACCACCAAGACACCTGTGAACCATCACCATAGTCTCTTGTGCTCTTCTTGCCCCCCCTGTTTTGATTCCTCTCCCTCCCCCCTCCAGAGTTTCCCAAGGTTATTGGGCTACTGAACACTTCTTGTGTTCACAGGCGTGAAATGAAATGTTCCACAGATCCCAGCTTGTGTCTACAATGAGGTACTCGCTGGTGTGTCTGTCTCCGAGGTGACCCTTGTGAGGAGGTCATTTATGGCTGGTATAGTCCACTCTGACATTGAACCAGGGCTGCCCTGTGTGATCAGTTTAATATATGTGAGGAATAGTGTATCTTTCAAAACGAACTAATAAAGGGGGTTGTAGCTCTGCCTTATTTTCCAGTTAGCTCATTCTGGGAGAAACCAGGGTTGTGTCCACCATGTTGTGAAGACAGAAGCCCTGTGAAAGGTCCACATAAGAAGGACAGAGGCCTCCTATCAATTACCAGCACCAACTTATGGATGAGTCAATTCTCCAGTGACAGCCATGCCTACAACACTGTAGCTTAGACCAATATCTGGACTAAACCTCATGACTGAGCCAGAAGAGGCAGCTAAGCTACTCCTGAACTCCTGGGATGACCTGGCTCTTAGTCTTTCAGATCCCACCTTATCAGGTAAGGACAGGTAGGGATTACAGGCACATGATGACCTAGAACTTTGGGAACTTTAGCACTCAGTACTCTAATTTCCACTTTCCAGAAACCTTTCAAGTCTCTCCATGTGTGTCCATCCTCACAGCTCCGCCCCCGCATGGCCAGACCTTCATCATTTCTTGCCCACACTGTTTGAGTGGCGTCTTCCTACTTGGACTACCAAGCTTCCCAGATTGCTCTCCACAGTCATATCTTAATCTTTCAGTGAGAACAATATTTTTAAAATTTAAACTTGATTATGTCATTTTCTTATTCCAAACTCCTGAAGGTAATTTAATGACCTTGCAAGATCCCCCTACCCCACATATGTCTATATACAGTCCTGAATGTGCTAATCTCTTCCTTGTCTTTGTGCTAATCTCTAATCTATATACAGTCCTGAATGTGCTAATCTCTTCCATGTGGGTCTTTGGAGTTTTGCACATCGTTTTCTTTCTACTTTGGGTTGAGTAACCTACAAAGTTCCAGAGGGCCCCCCCAAAACCCCACCTTCAAAAACCCACTACTTCCTCATCTTAGATCTGCCAAAGTCATATAGAATTCCATCAATCACCTGCAGAGACACCAAGTTTTTTTTTTTAAAGATTTATTTATTTATGCATACAAGAATGGGGTACAGGCCAGAGATGTGGAGGTGGGTGGGTGAGAGGATTCACCAGAGACAAAGTGGGGAACACAAAGGCAGATTGACTGAAATACACTGTTGAGGGGAGCAGTAGGCGAGTCAGGAGAGGTCTGCTGCACCATGTGGGTATCTCCCTGTCCGGGGATTGAACTTGTGCTGCAGTGGCTGTGGATAGCTTCATAGGTTGTGTCTTAACCCCCTGTGCCACCAGGGAGGCCCTAGAGACACCAAGTTTAATAGGTGTTCCTACCTGTTAATTAGCTGATACCTGGCAGGGGGTGAGTGGTTGGGGGTTGGAGAGTTAACACAAGTCTGGTTGCTAGGCATTAAACACCATATTCTCCACCTGATTCCCAAAACCTTTCCTATTGACTGGGAAAGGCAGAGTGGGGTTGGTAGAAGATTGGTTACAAATAGAGAAAAAGGAGGCCAGATTAGAATTCTGGGATATGGGGACCAACACAGGAACCACTCCCCAGTCTGGACCCTTTTACTGAACCCCAGATCAGGAAAGCCAATCTCCATTGAAGTCCTATAGGTACTTCAAACTCCACATGTCCATAACCAAGTTCATCATGGATTCTCTGAACTCTTGTCCTCCTCTGCTATTTCCCATCTTTGTGATTTAATGGACCCATTAACCACATGTTCTCTCGGCACTGATTACCCAGTACCCACATCTAAATCTCAGTCACTCATGATGTGCTGCCTGTGGACATGCAGAGCTCAGCTCTTCTTGGCTAGTCTTCTCTCCCCCCCTCACTGCTTCTACCTTCAATGTGATGATCCTCTTCTCTTTCTGCGACCAGCTTACCCAAGAGTCTCCACTTCTAATTATGTCTTCCACAGTGCACTCCACAGTGATCTTTGGAAATCTCTCCTGATTAAAATCCTCAGTGACTCCTTTAGTTTATCAGATTGATTCCCAGATCTTTAATATTGCACACAGGGATCTTGATGACTGACCTTCTTCCTCTGCAGCCTCACCTTTGATCTGCACCCCACTTACATCACACAATATGGCCACAATGGGCTCCGCATGACGTTACTGTTCCTGAGGTTGCATCCTTGTCTGATACCACCCTCTCTTCCTGGAAAGTTCTTTTTTATTTGATGCTCCGCCCACCCCACAAACACCCCCTCAAAGCCCCTTCAAGTCTTAAAAGAATGTCTTGAAAGATCTTTAAAACACAGTGCCAGCACCAGATGCTTGCTGAAGCCTTTCCCTACCACCACCCCAACCTCTCCCCCTTGGAGGAGCATTCACATGGTGGGTGTTCCCATTTCAGCAGCAACTGGCTGACTGGGGGAGGCGGTGGGGGATGGAGTTCAAGTCTGTTAGGCAATGGTATGAAAAATGTGCTCAGCGGAAACCATCAGTGGGAGGGAGGGTGAGCCAGGATTAGCTCTACTTTGGATTTGGCACCAATACCTTGGCCCATGGCCGACCTGAAACTGGAGTGGGCTGGGAGGGGAGGAGGCCTCTGCTGGGAGAAATCGGTCTGTGGGACAGAAAAGGATGGCAGACATCTTCCAGATCTCATCCCCAGCTCCTCAGCCCTTCCATGCCCCTGGTTTTGGTGTTTGTGGAAATCTCATTGCTCATGTGTAAGCACGGGGAGAGAGGGCGGGGGTGGGCACAGAGAGAATGGCAGCAGGGACACAGACTCTCGAGTTAAAGCAACCAAAGGCTTGGAGGAGGCAACCCTCAGGGGCGGGGAAGAGGTGGGAGACCATCACCTCATTTAAAAACTCTTTACTAGGCTCCTTGACATTCAGGCTTGCACTGCCAACCCAGAATCCTTCCAGCTCGCCTTGGAAAAGCAAAGGTGTGAGTGTGTGTGACAATTTCCCTCCAGCCTCCAGCCACTTACTCAAGACTCTATGACCTCAGAGCTCCCTTTCTCCACAGCAGACACCCCTGTCTTGCAACCAGGAGAAAAGAGGGCATAGCAAGTGGAACCCTGCTTGCCATCCTGCTGCTGGCTTGGAGGGGGTCCAGCAGGACCCTGGGCTGGGCTGCCCTGGTGTCTTCCCTCTGGGACGCGCTGATGCAGCCGGGATGGTGCTTTCCTAAATGCTATGTTTTTATTTCACCAATTCAAAAGAAGTTAACTTCTCCCAAAGAGTTTCGCATAATTGGAAACATGCATTCTGGCAGAGAGGGATGGAGAAATTCTTGGTACAGCTCCAGTGAAGAGGCCAATCTGTCAAGTGCTCAGGCCTGACAGGGGCCGGCCCACCGGAGGCTGGTGGACCCCGGGAGCAGCCGAAGCCCAGTGCCTGGGGCGCACACACAGGTAGGTAGTTGCAGGTCTGCACAGAACAGCAGGAGAGAAGCCTTCCGAGAGAAGTGGGGAGTGCTCCCAAAATGTACTCGTTTTCCCTGAAGTGATAGTAAACCTTTTCCCAATGAGAGATGTGGCTGACATGTCAACAGCTAAGAGCGCTTAGCATTAATGTAGGTCGTGGATGACAGATCTTCTGTCCATACTGGGGACGGGAAAGAAGTGTGTTCACTTTCATTAACCATTTCTTTGCTTCTCTAAACTTGTTTCCTCATAGGTTCATTAGGGACACAAATACCTGACCACAAAATTATCACTGAGAACAGAAGGAATTACCTATGAAATGTGCCAGCATGGTTACTGGCTCTCCCTAGTAGTGGTGACTGTGCAAGACACTTTTGATGATTCCGCTTCTTTGTAAAGAAGTTAGTGAAGGGAGAGGAGACACATCTAGCTAAGCATCGAAGGTCCCTGGGCCTTTTTGGTGCTGTGTGGCTCTCAGCTGGTCACATGCCATCCTGGGCCTCTCAGCTCTCTGCTGCAGTGCCTCTGCTCTCCGTGCTCCCCAACTGGCTGAATCAGCGCTCCCAGTTCCCAAAGACGTGTGTCTTTATTTACCCCTTTCTCTGCTGGCTCACTGTCCCGATTTGTAAGAAGCCTCCAGGAGTCATTACAAAGACCCAACTTCTATTGCAGTAGAATGTTCTCCGTGCAGCAGCTTGCCTGTCCAGCAGGACTTCATTTTTGGATTTGGGAATAAGAGTTTTTTGGTGGTGAAGAGCCAGTCTTTGGGACACCTGGACCTGAATTCTAATTGTGATTCAGTTATTTAATGGCTGTGTGACTTTGGGCAAGTGACTTCATTTCTCTGAATTGTGGCTTCTCCAACTATACAGTGAGACTGAGAACAACAACCTCATGGTGTTATTATGAGGATTTAATCACAGTCTAGCACTTGGGGAATGTCTGGAAAATGGTAGTTATGAAAAAATGAGATGCCTATAGATATATATGGACACATACATACATGCATGTGCATATATTCACATACGTACATACACACGTGTAAGTCCCTCCTTCTCTGATATCTGGCTGTATCCGGGGGCAGAGAAGAGCAGCCAGGTGGCTGGGCTGAGGTCTAACTTCTAATTCCTGCACCATCTCTAACCAGCTGTCTGGCCCTGGAGAAGCCACCTCATGTAGCGGGTTCTCTGGGTAAGTCCATGCGATCTGGGCATAATCATGTGCCTGGGACAGACTGAGACAAAGGCTGAGCTGGTGGGGTGGGGGCTCAGAAGCAAATGTCCTTGACACTGCGGGAAGTGGAGATGGGGTGGGGAGCTGCTGCACTCTGATCCTCTCCATTCTCCAGCTTCCACTTCAGGCCTTGTTTTGGCCACAGCAGTCA
Source organism: Talpa europaea (assembly GCF_964194135.1). Classification (NCBI taxonomy): domain Eukaryota; kingdom Metazoa; phylum Chordata; class Mammalia; order Eulipotyphla; family Talpidae; genus Talpa; species Talpa europaea. The sequence goes on from NC_140079.1 coordinate 12,509,549, forward strand.
CGTGCATGGTAGGCAAAGGGCTTCTCCAGCCTGCCACAGCCTTTCCACCACCACCCCCACCACCCCCGCCCCAGAACCCAAGGCTGGTGCCAAACAGAGGCTGGTAGTTCCTTCTGAGCCCCAGAGGCCCTGTCCCCTTGACTTCCCAGAGGACAGGGGTCCTGACAGCTGATCAGGTACTGTGCAGGGATCAGGCCTGGGGCTGAAGCGATCCTGGTTTCCAGATTAGATATTGGGGCTCTAGCTCTGACACATGGACAGAAGGCTAGGAAATCCAGGTCCTGTAAAACCAGGAATATGATAAAGTTGAGCTGCAGGGACAGTGGGCTGGAAAAACACATGAACTAAGACAAAGGGAAGGAGCAAGTGTATCCAAGGCCTCCACGGGCTTGGTCTTGCTTGGCATTTTGCATGGCCTTACCTGTCACGTATATTCCTACAATAGCCCTGTGAAGCAAGCTCTGTCCCATTGAAGAGATGAGGAAGTTAAGGCTGAGAGCTTACTCCCCTTGCCCAAGGTCACCCAATCATTAAGTCCTAGAGTGGGTTGTTTTTTTTTAAAAGTAACTATTGTTGTCAAACTTCAATTGTTCTTTTTTTTTAAAAATTATGTATACAAGTGCTGGGGTGTAGGCCAGAGGTGTGGAGGCGGGGGTGTGTGAGAGGATTTACCAGAGACAGAGTGGGTAGCTGAACAGGCAGATCCACTGAAATACACTGCTAAGGGGAGCAGCAGGAGAGGTCTGCTGCTCCAAGTGGGTCAGCTCCCTGACAGGGGATCGAACTCGTGCTGCAGTGGCTACAGATAGCTTCATAGGCTGAGACTTTAATCCCTGTGCCACCAGGGAGCCCCTCGAGTGGGGTTTTGAATGGAGGTTTTTCTGACTTCGTCGCTTAAGCACTAAATCACATGGGATAACCACGAGATATTCAATTCTCTCAGTAGCCTTGGGAGGTAGAGTTATCATTATCCTCATTTTGAGAACTAAAACCTGGTTTCGCAAAAATTCCCAGCAGGGATTTGAACCTGAGTCCATCTCACAGCAGGGTCTGGCCGGGGCAAGACCCTCTTCCTCCCCACAGCCAGGAGATGAGCAGCTTGTGGTCCCTGTGTTACCGAACGCTTTTAATCATCTGCAACAACTCTGAACAACTCTGTCCTATTTAGTAGAAGAGCTTTAACATCAAGAGGAAGCATCAGATTTATGAGGGATTTGTTTAATCTGGTACCCTGTTATGAGAGCCATTTTAACTCACAAAGAATGAGAAACATTTTGCATTTAAGCAAATAAAAGTCTTATGAGTCCACTGATAATTGTGTAACTGCCAATTTATGGTCCCTAGATCTCATTGGATGAAATGTGGAGTATAACAACAAACTTGTTAGATTATGAGACATTAAAAGAGGAATGTGAAACATGTATTAAAGTAACAGGCCTTAATGAAACAGCTTGGGGCTTAATACTTGAGAATGAGAACAAAAGTGTTACACAGACACCAGCGTTACTTTCTGCGGTTCTGCAATATTAACATCTGTCACAAAAGGTAAAGGGACCCAGAAAATTTGCATAAAAAGTAATTAACGACCAGTGGGATTTGGGGAGGGGAACGAAGCCCAGGAGAGGCGTGAAGCGCTTTCTGAATGTCAGGCCGTCTTCCTGTTCACGTGTGTGGGCCAAGAGCTGAGTCCAGCTGGAGCTATTTCCCCGGTGAAGGCCTTGAAAAGCCCCCTTTGGGGGGAGGTGGTGAATGGCATCACTTATAAGCCTGCATGGTTGTCATCCTTGGAGCCTCTCGCCATGTAAGCCATGCAACTTTGGATGTTTTCTTTTTTTTTTAATATTAAATTTATTTTCTTACATGGTTGTTAATTTTTGTATTTGATTTCTCCCCTCAGTTGTTGTCCCCGAAGTTCTCACCACCACAGCACCCATGATCTGTCACCCCAGTAGCTTGTGCTCCTCCTTCCTGTTCTGACCTGTATGCTTCAGATCTACAGCTTGCATGCAAGTTTACCTGACCCTTTGTTGGGTTTCTCTATATTCCACCTATAAGTGAAACCACCTGATATTTATCTTCTTCCTTCTGACTTATTTTGCTGAGCATGATCCCTTCCAGCTCCATCCATGTTGCTGCAAATGGCATGAGTTCACCTTTTTTATCGCTGAGTAGTATTCCATTGTGTATATGTACCACATCTTCTTGGGGACCTTATCTTAAATGAATGTTATCTTTTAAATATACAGGGCTCACCTAGACTCATCCTGGGGATATGGATGATCTCATTACTCTGAGTTGCACTCCCAAGTCTTCAAGTGACACCCACTATATGAGCTACTCTGCCAAGATCCCAGAATTCAGGAGCAGAGAGCAGCCCCCCTCCACCGCACCCCAGCTGGGCCCTGTCCAAATCGCTGACGAGCATGGGCATGACAAATGGAGGTGTTTCAGTTCACTAGATTTGGGTGGCCTGTTAGGTAGCAATGGATCAGCAGGACATGGGAGAGTCTCCTTGTAAAGGCAGGACTGGACACGGGGCAGGTTTTCTGATCCCATGCAGACCGGGTAAAGGAGGATTCAGAGTCCTCAGTGGTTTTTTGCAGGTCTTTTATTGGGGTTCAGTGGGTATGTGGCAGGCAGGGGTGCTGGGGGGCTGGGAGGCTGGCAGTCCTCCCAGCCCCCAGCAAATCTTCACTCTATCTGGGCTCTCTGGCGTTCTCTGCTTCTGCTTTGGGCTTCTTCTCTTTTGGCTTCTACTGGCGTCCCCGTGACACCGCCCCTAAAAAGCACAGTCTTAGCACAGGTGTACCCACTTCAGGTGCCCGCCATCAGGCATGCATTCAGGATCACAGGGTTCCCTCATCTATCCTGATGGCGGGAGGGCAGAAAAGCCTGATTTTTTACCTTATCCTACACTCCTCCATTTTAAATGTAACCGCTAATTCAGGCAGCAACGTCAACACGCTGGGCAGCACAGTGCAGACCAAGGGCGACTGCCCCATCTACCCTGTGGGACTGCAGTGTGACTACAGCTCAGGAATTATAAATGGCAGGCAGTGGATGACAAATGGCACTGCAAGAGAAGCAGCAGGGAGGGCAGAAAAGCGGGGCAGGCATAGCACTTTGTGAGGGCCCAGCATTACAGCAAGTTTGCAAAAAGGTGAATATTAAAGAAATGAGAGTGTTACTGTGAGGCCAGAGAAACGCGGCCACTCTGGAATCTGCTGGCTTCTCTGGCACCATTTAGGCCTTTTGGAATCCACTCAAGCAACAAATATTTGCTCCCTAAGGGGACCTTAGGGAACTTCAGTCTGGAGGGTTCCCCTTGTTTCTCCCTCGTTTGAGGGCAGCCAAGTGCTGAGTGTCCCCAGGTTAAGTTGTGGGAAGACACTGTGATAGTCAAGGTAGACGCCAAAGTCATAAGGAGACTGACTGAGCCATCACAAACAGGGTCTGAGCAAATGAGGGTGCACGGAATCAGGGGAGAAGTAACAAACCCCAGCAGGTGTGGCTCATCTCGTCAGTAGCTCAATTCCTGCCCCCATCCAGGACTGGGAAATCCCCAGGAGATTACCCATCAGTTAGATTTAGCAAAGTGTGAGGCCTGTTCATCAACACATCAAGTTGTGCATCAAGGAGAGATCTTACCATTCAGTCTCCTGACTTTACAGATTGGAAACTCAGGGACTAGAGAGAGAGAGGGAGGTACCGACCCAAGGTCACATAGTGTAGGGTAAAGAAAATGTCAGGCTTTTCTGCCCTTCCGCCATCAGGATAGATGATGGATCCTTGTCCTGAATGCATGCCTGATGGCGGGCACCTGGAATAGGGTGTGGGCATAGGTAGATGGGATTCAGCTGAGCTAAGACTGTGCTTTTAAGGGCGGCGTCACGGGGACGCCAGCAGCAGCAGCAGCCGAAGCCGAAAGAGAAGCCGAGAAGCAGCAGAACGAACTCCAGAGAGCTCAGATAGAGTGAAGACTTGCTGGGGGCTGGGAGGCCTGCCAGCCTCCCAGCCCCCCAGCCAGCACCCCTGCCTGCCATATGCCTGGTGAACCCCAAATAAAAAACTTGCAAAACTACTGAGGACTCTGACTCCTCCTTTACCCGGTCTGCGTGGGATCAGAAAACCTGCACCGCGTCCAGTCCTGCCCCTTACACATAGCCAGTTAGCAGAAAGTCAGAACTGGCATTCAGCTGGCCTGACTTCCATTCTGCAACCAACTCATTTTCCTCTGCTTTCCCAGGTTTTCTCTCTGATTGCGTCCTAATCAAGTACAATTTGTATCCCTCTTCATGATGTCAGTCAAATGTGAGGGTAGTAGAGTGTTTTAAAGAACGTGAATTTTTCTAAACCACAGCATCCCGCCCACTTCCATGCTGTGCCATCTGTATAGGACTGTCATGCAAAAACTTCACGTTGTCCTACCAGCTCTGGTGGCCCGTGCCCGAGGGGCGGGGACTTCTGTGCTTATATTTGAGTCACAAGACACTGATTTCCTCCTTTCTAATTTGTACCTTATTTGACCCAGAGAGCCTGCCCATCAGATACACAGCAACCAAAGGCTCCCTCCCTCAAAACATGTTACCAAGAGACTCAGACCCGGACCAGGATGAGTTTTAACTTGAATTAAAAGGTTATGTAATGTAATTGCCATTATTTTTTTGCCATGTGCAAGCTGAAGGGGACCATAGGATCTAGGGAGGCCTGCATTGAAAACTGGGGTGTGGAAAGGGGTGAGAGGGCCTGAGATCTTGACGCCCAGAGGCCCAGAGAGGCCAAGAGCGAACAGTTGGGGCCAGGGCCCCCTGACGCCAACCCTGGGCCACGGGCTGGCCATGGGGTCTGGCTGATTGCCTGGCTATGGGGCCAGCTGTTCCTCATAAGTGCTGACCCATCGGACACAGCCCCTTCCCTCAGGCTCACAACCCCCCAAGAGAGGACTCTGTGGTCGAATGCCTGCAGATTGTAATGTGGCAGGTCTGGGAAGAAACTGGATGGTGTATTTTAGAAAAGACCCCACTTCACGATACTGAAGATCTTGCCCTTATACTCCAGCCCAGATAAACAAGGTGGCCCAGAGCACGTGGCAGATGCAGTTAAATTCTAGTCAGCTGACGTGAAAGCGGCGTGATGGTCCAGGTGGGCCCAGCGTAATCACACGGGTTCTTAAGGGCCTGGGGCACAGGGCCTGGGAGTGAGGCGGGGCAGCCTGGCAGCTGCGGCTTGGCTTGGTGGTGGCCGCCCCGTCGCTGGCTCTGAGCTGTGGGAGCCGAGCTCATGGACAAGAGACGCCTGGGAGAGCCCCAGCTCCAGGCAGCCCCGGGGACCTCGGTCCCGCAAATGCAAGCAGCCATTCTGCTTCAAACGTACTCGGAAGTAGGTTCTTCCCAGAGCCTCCAACAGGCGCGTCCTCAGCAACACCTTGATTCCGGCCTTGTTTATCCCAGGGCCAGCCAACCCTAGCTTAGCTGCACAGCTAGAAGGTAATGCCTTTGTTTTTTGTTTTTTGTTTTTTGTTTTTTTTTTTTAAGATTTATTTATGCATACGAGAGCTGGGGTACAGGCCAGAGGTGTGGGGGTGAGAGGATTCACCAGAGACAGAGTGGGGAACAGAACAGGCAGCTCTACCGAAATACACTGCTGAGGGGAGCAGCAGGCAAGACAGGAGAGGTCTGCTGCACCATGTGGGTTGTTCCCTGGTGGGGAATCAAACTCCTGCTGCAGAGGCTGCTGACAGCTTCATGGGTTGCATCTTAACCCTTGTGCCACCAGGGAGGCCTTTGTATTTAAGCCACCCCACCCCACCCCTGCTCATCCTCCCCCAGATCCCAGAGTGCAAGTCTTACCCTCCAGGCCTGGCCCGCGGAACTAGCCTTACCCCTCCCCCAGCCCTGCCCAGAATCTCTGCTCTTGAAACTAGATATTGCTGCTAAACTTTCCCCTCTCTGAGAGTGACATTTTCTGAAATAAGGGGTGAGCTGGATGTGGTCCCCTCAGGGGCGTCCTGGGGTGTGGGAGACGTGTGCTCCCCATTCTCAGCACTGCTGTCCCCCAGCCTCCCCTCCCAACCACCACCTTCAATGCCCCCAGGCTCCTCTCCTAGTTCTTGTGAGTTTGTTTTTGGAGAGACCGGGGCCTAACAGAAGGGATTATGGCCCAGAGTCTGTACCCTGGGTGTCTTGGATCCCAGGGGCATCCTTGGAGGGCTCAGGCCTCTCTCAAGGGCCAGGCTAGGTCCCCCACCTTTCTCTGAGGTGCTCTACCCACCTCCTTCTGGAATTCTCTCTCCCTCCCCTCTCTGCTTCACTTACAGAACTCTGTTAGTCACTTAGCAAAAGAGTTCTAATCTGACGTGGCACCTCCACCTGGAAGCCTTCCCTGCTCTCGCCCTAAGTATGTCCCCTTTTCTCTCATAGATCCATCACACCTCCACAGTGCATCAACCGGGGCCAGCTTCAAGGGTTTGATGATGGCGGAGTCATGACTTGGCAGAAGCCGGCTGCAAAAGGTATGAGGGCAAAGGGATTGAGAGGAGGGAGCCAACGGCATGACTCCAGGTGACCTGGGAGGAGCATGTGGGAATGGGTGCGTCGATGGGGAAGCAGAAGATAGTGGATGGGAGAGGTGGTGGGGGCAGCCACAGCCCAGGAGGGGCCAGTTTGGCTTGAAGGACCCTCGAGAGGCAATGCTGGGCCTTGGTGCAGAGAGACTTTGAGGAGGAAGTACCAGGTGGATGTCTGATCCTATGGGCCTGTGACTTGTAAATTTTCTTACGCGGATTATGCCACTTTTCCAAAACGGGATATTTTTGGTTTTGAATTATGTTTTGAACTGTGTTTTTCCTGTTTATATTTATATTTTGGTCGTGAATTCTTGTTTATTGAAACCCCTGGTAATAATGCCCATTCTCCTATAAGAAGCCCTTGTCAGGTTGAGTGACAAAACTGTTACTGGCTTGCGTTTCTTCACCTATCAGTTCAATTGTTTACAACACTGAGTTTCAGGTGTACGGTGTCACAGCTTGACAGATGGTGTGTGCCACACGACACCCACCACTGAAGGTTTAGTTTCCATCCTGCACATTCAGTCCAGCCCTGACCCATTCCACCCACCCCCAATGTCAGAATCTAAGGACTTGCTTTTGTTTTCCTTGTTTGTTTCTTTATATTCTGCCTATGAGTAAAAATCAACAGTCTTGCTCTTCTTGACTTATTTCTGCTTGGCACAGTCCCTTCAAGGTCCATCCGTGTTATTGCAAAGATTTTGTTTATTGTAACAATATGTTATGGAAAGATTTTGTTTATTGTAACTAATGGAGTAGTGTTTTCACATCTGGGCTGGTGTGAGCCGTGTTGTTATGAACATAGGAGTACATATATATATATTTATTTTAAATTTTATTTATTTATTTTTTATAGAGGCATGTTTTATTTATTTATTTATTTGCTTGTTTGATGATTTGTTTATACATGCACTGGGTATAGTCAGAAGCGCAGGAGGGTGAGAGAATTCACCAGAGCCAGAGCGGGGAGCAGAGCAGGCAGAAGGACCGAAGTACACTGCTGAGGGGAGCAGCGGGCAGCAGGAGAGGTCTGCGCGCCATGTGGGACCCTCCTCTGGTGGCCGGGGAGCAGCCGGGGATCGAACCGGCGCCGCAGAGGCCGTGGGCAGCTTCGCAACCCAGCGCTCAACCGCTGCACCACCGTGGAGGCCCAGGAGTACGTATATAGTTTTGAATTAGTGTTTTCATGTTTGGATAAATACTCAGAAGTGGGACTGTGGGATCGCTTGGTAGCTTGTTTTAGTTTTTTGAGAACCTCCATGCTTGTTTTCTGTATGGGCTACGCCAATTTACATTCCCACCAACAGTGCAGAAGGCTTCTTTCCCTCCACCAGCCCGAAACACCTATTTCCTGGCTTTTTGATAATGGCCATTCTGGCAGGTGTGAGATGAAATCTCATTGTGGCTTTGTCAATATTTCGTTATGAAAAAGTTAAAACTACAGAAAATAAAACTAGAATAATTTATCTATACACTCGTCATTTAGATTTGGCAGTGACTCGCATTTGGCACATTTGTGTGGTCTCTGTGTGATACAACACCTATGTATATGTCTAAAGGACTATATCTGAATGCACTCAATGGTAGTATTAATATCTGTAAAGTTACAGTGAACACTTACTTAGCAAACACTGAGCCAGCCATTGCTCCCAGTGGAATGATAGGGTTCGGTTCCTGTGAGCCTCTGTTCACATTTACATTAACCTTGTTTTATGTGTTTGTTTAGAGACATAGTATTTAATACACGTTATGAGTCATTAACCTTGAGCGCATGGCCAACAACACAATAACTCATGTCTGAACAAAGCTTATCTAATGCACAAATTTTCTCCATAAGGCACAGCACAGCCTTCCTGCACTTAGAACACTTCAGCACTTGCACTGGGGCCAGTTAAGCAGCCACATTGCCAGCAAACCCCTAAAATGTGAAAAGCATGGCACTAAATGGACCTGGGAAGGGGTGCTTATTTATAATATGGAACAAGCAAAACTAGGCAGAGTGTAACCACCTGGGTGCAAATTTTTCACTGCTCTGGACGTTTGTCATTGGCTGTGAAAGCACCATAAACATTGACTTAGGAGTTATAAATAAATTTGAGCTAGTCGTACACAGGAGTAGACAAATTTGCAAATATGGAATCTGAATAATGAGGATTAATGGTACAGCTTGTCTGCAGAAAACATTGTTTTGATATAACATTGATGAGAAAAAAATGAACCCCAGCCGATGTTGAGGGATGATGTTGTCCAAGGCCTGGTTTCTTTTATATGTCGTTTTGCTGAAAATCGACATTTCCAAGAAACTTTCAACAACAGTGAGTGAGGATTTATTGCTTCTGTGTTTGAAAGTTGTGGACATCTTACCTCTTCACCCCTGAGTGCATCTCCTAAGGACATTTGCCAACACAACTACATAACCACCCAGGGAAACTGACCCTCATCTGGCAACCATCTTCTGGTCGCCAGTTCATATTCAAACTTCTCCGATTTTCCTGAAGAATTATTGGTTATTTGTGGGGAGGGGGTCAGAATCCTATTAAGTTTTGTCCACTCATTGCATTTATCTATATCTTTTTCATTTGAAAATGGTCACCCACATTTAAACAAACAATACATTTAAATTAAGAATAAAAATACATTGACACTTTTGCAGAGTCTAAGCCTTCGGTCTCTTAGAAGGTCCCATGTCCTTGTTTTGATTGATTACTCCCTCAGGACTCTATCCTGGTGCAACTTTCTTGATCGGGTTACTGCCTCAGTAATGCTGTGTTTAGTAAGTTCTCACTTAGCTTCATCCATAGGTTCTTGGAAACTGACTTTACATGAAACAATATATTACAAAGGCAGTTTTACTCAGTGCTACTGAACACACACAGGAGTTAAGTTCCTACTGCATATTTCTAGTCACACACACAAAAAATCATCAAACTTCTAAATGAAGATTCCAAATGCTCTATTCAACAATACGAAACAATTTGTTTTTGCTTCCCACCCACGTATGCCCCTTCAAAGTCACAGGCTGTAGTCCCTCCTGCAGGTCAGGGTCAAGGCAGGGCCCAGCCCTGGACAGGACGCCCGGCCATCACTGGGCACATCACTCCACACCACTCCAGCCTGATGGCAGAGATATGCCCGTGAAGCTCACACACATTTTTTGGGGATGTGGAGGGAACCAGGGTACTTGGAGAAAACTCAGACTTGGGAGAGAACATGTCAGCTCCCTACACAGTGGTCCCAGCCAGGAACTGATCTTTTATTCCTCATCAACTATAACCAAGTGATCTTGGATAAGGGCCGTTATTTATTTATTTATTTATTTATTTAATTTTATTTTTTTTAAATTTTTTTTTTAATAGAGGCATGTTTTATTTATTTATTTATTTGTTTGTTTATACAAGCACTGGGTACAGTCAGAAGTACGGGAGGGTGAGAGAATTCACCAGAGCCAGAGTGGGGAGCAGAGCAGGCAGAAGGACCAAAGTACACTGCTGAGGGGAGCAGCGGGCGGCAGGAGAGGTCTGCGCGCCATGTGGGACCCTCCTCCGGTGGCCGGGGAGCAGCCGGGGATCGAACCAGCGCCGCAGAGGCCGCGGGCAGCTTCGCAACCCAGCGCTCAACCGCTGCACCACTGGGGAGGCCCTATTTATTTATTTTTGCCTGTGCTGATCGACGACTCAAGTTATCAGTCTGTCCCTCTCCTGGGGTAAGGTGAGGATGCAAGTTTTGGAGAGCACAGCGTGACGTGAGGTAGAGGCAGGGCTGTCAGGGCCAGCGAGGGGTGACCTGCAGGGAGGTGAGGGGCTTGGAAGAGCTACTTTTTCCCTTAGAGAGCAGGGGGACTGTGTTTGTCCTGACCGTTCCTTGCCAAGAGCGTGAGGGCCTGCTGCGTTGGTGTCAGGGAGCTGACTTTTCAGTTACAGTGAAATGGGGACAAAGTTCCTTCAGGTTAGATACAATTTCTTTTTATTTATTTATTTATTTTTTAAATGTAACCATATTATTTTTTTTTCCACTCTTTTTTTTTTTTTTTTTAAAGATTTATTTATTTATTTATACAAGCACTGGGTACAGCCAGAAGTACAGGAGGGTGAGAGAATTCAACAGAGCCAGAGCTGGGAGCAGAACAGGCAGAAGGACCGAAGTACACTGCTGAGGGGAGCAGCGGGCGGCAGGAGAGGTCTGCGCGCCATGTGGGACCTTCCTCCGGTGGCTGAGGAGCAGCCAGGGATCGAACCGGCGCTGCAGAGGCTGCGGGCAGCTTCGCAACCTTTTTAAATCTCAGGCTTGAAGTTGGAGCCGTCTGAACGCTTAGGAAATTGTTATGGATAGTAACAAAGGAAGAATAGCTAACGCCTGACATAGTGTTTTGCTGTGCCAGTGCCACCAGATGATTTAATATTTAATAGGACTGTGGTCAAACCAAGTCTGAACGGAGCAAGCCCGAAGCGTTCCTAGTCCCACAGCCAAGTGGCCAGGCGCCCAAAGTGATATAACTGCGGTTTATTCCCCAGCTCTGAGAGTAACCTGTGGGGCTGGTTGAACTCTCAGACACCGCTTGGTATTTCCTAACAACATTCGGTAATGCATTTGGGAAGCCCTTCTGAATCACCCAATTAGATCATTTTTTCCTAGGGGTCTGATGCACAAGTGCTGCCAATGGCTTTGGCAGGGCTGAGCCGAGCCCCCGCCATTGCTCCAGGCCGCTTCCCCTCCCTGCTGAGTCTCACAGCAGCCGGGGGCGTCCTGGGCAGATGTTACCATTGCTGTTTGCAGAGGGGGAAACTGAAGATCCCAGAAGTGACTTGGGCAAAGTCACGAAAACTGTTGACTAGCCACCAAGAACCCCTTGCAGCCTTGATGTTGTGGTCCGTGGCCTGCCTGCTATGGCTTTCGGAGGGAGGCCGGCAGTCGTGACGGGTCTTCATGGGCTAGGAAATGCCCCAGGGAGCATCGCCTGTGTTGGACTTCAGCTGTCCTTGTCTGACCAGAGAGCTGTTCTTGTCTGCCTTGTGTCAGAGCCAGTCAGAAACCAGCCCCCCCAGACCCTCTAAGGATCCCACAGATCAGAAAGGGTCACTCTACTTGTCCCATGGAAAGTGGTCCCAGAGCTTGGGGGTAAGACCACAGGCTTTGAGTTATATCCACATAGAAACATCGTACTAACATGTGACCTGGAGCAGGTGATTTAAACTTGCCTAAGTCTTCTCATCTGTAAAATGTGGGCAATACGACCAGCTTCTATGTTTGTGATGAAGATTAAACTATTAAATGCAAATTACTTATGTCAATAGTCATTAGCTGTTATAGGTAGCTAACTAGAGTTAATAACCCTTAGTGATTTTTATAGGGAGTGTTACATGCACTGGGTAAATAGCCATTTGGTGGTCCTGGGACAGTCACATAAATGGTGGTTGTTGGCTGATGGTGTCATTGAGGACTGACAGTGCTTGAGGAGAAGCAGCTTCCCACAGTCTAGAAGTCTGTGGTTGGCACTTACTCACAAAGCACTTCATGAGGTCATTTTTTTATCTTCTCATCAACATGCATTGAGTTAAGTGCTGGACAAACAGGTAAGCGCCATGTCTCTTGCCCTCTCGACATTTACAATCTGCTGGAGGCAAGTGGAGGAGGGATGCAAAATCCCAAGTGGAAGGATTGAAGGCCAGGCCTGGTAACAATGAGCATGTGGAGAGGTTGGGTATCCTCGGAGCATGGATGATAAAGAGGCTAGGAAGACAAGAACCCGGGAAGCAGAACAAAGCTTTGTATTGAGATGTTTGTACTAAGCCATTCCTATCCCCTCCTTACTGACTAGGTATGAGCGTGTCAACTCTTGGTGACAGTCGCCAAATTGGTATGACATCATTGGGCCTCTTGGGCACGTCTGCCCTCTGTGCGGGGGGCGGGGGTGTGAGACTTGTGGTCATCTGGTGTGGGCGTCAATCAAGTCACACGTAGGTCAAGGTGTCTCTGCTGTCTTTGTCTACCTAATTATTCATCAGTTGGTCCATCTTTCTGTCCTGTCTGCCCATCTCTCCCTCTAGCCATCTGTGAGTCTTCTCATTTATTTATCTGTGCCTCCACCTGTCCTTTTTATTCCTGTTTCCAATTTCATTCTACAAAGGATTTGCAGTAGATCACAGAAAAAAAGCACACCATAATAAAAACCAGCAAATACACACATGGGATTAGGAAGGTGTAGGAAGCCAAGCGGTTGAGATTGGGGAAATGTTGGTAGGACATAACAGGTCACTGCTGTAGTGGAGGCCCACATTTGTCTCCTACAGTTATCGTTACTGAAATAGTGACATTCTACTATGTGTTTAGGGGAATAAAACCTTCTGTATGTTCAGTTGGAAAAAGACTTACCTCCTGAGACTTCACTGGGTTTCTGAGAGAGACGGGTCTGGCCGTTGTAACAGCTTCTGTATGAGTCAGGACTGAGTTCAAATCCTGCATCTATCACTCAACAGCTAAGTCATTTGGGCGACTCACTACATTTCCCTGAGACTTATTTCTTCATCTATAAAAAGGGCATAAACATGATGTTCACCCCAAAGGGCTACAGAGTGGGTTAAATAAGACTGTGTGCGCAGGGTTAGCAAGGCCAAGAACAAACAGGTCTCAGCATGGGTAGCAATTGCTCCTGGTGAACAATCTGTTGAATGCAGTTGGGTGTGGGCCTTCACTCTCCACTTCTGCATGTAGAAGCCACAGGCACAGCCAAGGTCAGGATACCCATGCCTGGCACAGCGCTGCCAGCCCCAGAGGGGCAGGGAGGATGTGTTCCCCATAGTCTCCCTTGTTGCTGAGTACTCTGCTCTTTCCTTGTCCCCCAAGGTCCAGGCAGGGGGAGTGCTTGGTCAAACTGCTCTGACCTTGTGGCCCCAGCAGGAAAGCAGAGACCTGCCTTCTCTCCCCAGAGCCCATCCCTCTCATGCCTGGGCTCCCGGCTGCCCTCTAAGGGACACTACGCCTTTTATAGATCAGTTCTCACTCTTAGCCTTGCCATTGATTGGGGGTTGACGCGCATCCACAAAGTCTGTGTAGACTGGGCATGAGTTGAGCTGTCTGTCCTTGGAGAGATGGGTGTGTGGCGGCAGCGGCCAGCAGGTGATGGTGCAGCTCGGTGTGCGCAAGAGCAGGATCCTGCGGCGTGGTTGTGCGTGTGTCTATGTGTGTAAGCGAGGGGAAGCAGAGAATGAGAGTGGAAAGAGGGGATTTTGCTCTAAAGTTCTTCTCCCTGAACTGGTGGGTGCAGGGACTTACATTGGGTAGTGCTTAGGAGGGGGAGAGGTTAAAAGCCAGCATCAGTAAGATTTCAGAGGAACAGGCAGGGATTTAAGGAATTGCATTTGGCCAGGCCCCCCACCAAGTTTGGTCTTGGCCAGGTCTGTCTCGGTGCTGGTGGGTGTGCTTTTCATGATAGTGGACAGACATGCTGACCTGGGCTAGCACAGGGACACTGGGCACCACTCTGACAAGCTGTATGTTTCTCTGCTCTTCGGATGGAGAGCAGCTGGCTCTGAGGCAGAAAGTAGGTTTTATCATTTCATAGAGGAAAAAAGCACTTGTAGCAATGAGAGTTACTCAGGGAAAAGAGAGGGAAGAAACAGGGCTGGGATAGGCTTGAGGGAAGGAAAAGAAGAGCTTTATTTGCTGAGTGGAGGCAGAAGGAGAGGACCTTTAGTTCTTTAGATCCTAGTCTTTAGATGGCCAGTCAGTTCTGAGAGTCTTCTGCAGAGGGTGTGTCAGGACATTCTAGAAGTACAGAGTGCTCACTATGGGGTAGGCATCTTACGTCAGGGAACTGCTGTCCCTCTTCTGCACACACAATATACCCATGTTACACCTACTGCTGGAGGTAGCCGGTTTTCTCTCCCCCAGCTTGTAACACTAGTCTCTTTGGTCTAATAATATTCTGTTAGCATTATTTGGTGGGTTGGTCACTTTCTTTTGAGGTTTTTTTTAATTGTAGTGGCCTGGCGTCCTCTTATCTTGCTCCTCTAAGGTATTTTCAGATGGCCTCAGAATTCTAAGTCTTCATCTAAGCCTCTGACAGACAGGCAATCATAAGAACAGTTTAATTTTTTTTTAAGATTTATTTTTATTTATGCATATAAGAACTTGGGCATAGGCAGAGGTGTGGGGGTGAGAGGATTCACAAGAGACAGAGTGGGGAGCAGAACAGGTGGATTGACTGAAACACACTGCTGAGGGGAGCAGCGGGCGAGTCAGGAGAGGTCTGCTGCACCATGTGGGTCACCTCCCTGGCTGGGGATCGAACTAGTGCTGCAGTGGCTGCGGATAGCTTCATTCATTGCGTCTTAACCCCTTGCACCACCAGGAAGACCCCAGAACAATTTAATTTTGATCAGAGTATTTCAAATATACAGAGGAGTACAGAAAACATAACACCCTCCCATACCCACCGACCAGATTTGCCATCTTTCCCTCTGAATTTGATGAAGGCAAGTGATAGTGAGAATGCAGGACCCTGTAGGGAACTGATGCCACGGCTTTGCAGGGAGACTGTAGGTGACTCGGAGATGCTCATGCCCTACAGCTGAGAAATGCCATGTCTAAGAGTCTACCAGACAGTCACTGTAGTATATTTGTAAAATGAAATATCATTATTCAAGTAAGTAGGTCAAACTGATCAACATGGATAAAACTCCCATGTAGAAAATGTTGAATGAAGAAAAACAAGTCGTAAAAGCATCCCCCTGGTATGAAACCATTCATGGTTTTTAAAAGGACAGAATAAAATACCAGTTTTTTTTTTTTAAAGATTTATTTATTTATTTATTTATACAAGCACTGGGTACAGTCAGAAGCGCGGGAGGGTGAGACGATTCACCAGAGCCAGAGCGGGGAGCAGAGCAGGCAGAAGGACCGAAGTACACTGCTGAGGGGAGCAGCAGGCGGCGGGAGAGGTCTGCACGCCATGTGGGACCCTCCTCCGGTGGCCGGGGAGCAGCTGGGGATTGAACCGGCGCCGCAGAGGCCGCGGGCAGCTTCACAACCAAGCGCTCAACCACTGCGCCACCGGGGAGGCCCATAAAATACCAGTTTTTAAAGAACTTGGGGCCACAGATGACCTTTGTGACCTCACTCGCCTGGGTCAGACCCTGCCTCCGAGCTTTACAACCCCAGGCAAGTTGTAGAACTGCCTTGAATATCACTTTCCTCATCTGTTAAATGGGAACAATAATAACACCTATTGTATGGACTTGCGTGAAGATTGTGTGTGTATTGCTTAGCACAGCGTCTGGTCTGCAATAGTGCTGAATAGATATTAAATTCTAGTTGCTTTCCTATGCTGAGGTGAGTGAGACATAAATAGAACTGGGTAGGAGGAGAGGAAGGTAGGCTAGGGAGTGTGGAGAGATGTGGGAATAGCATCACAGGAGAGAAGAACCCGGTGACTTTTGAGAAGCATGGGGGCCCGGGAAGGAAAAAATGGGGAGCATTTAGGGAAAACCAACCCAGAGCATCAAGTCACCCAAGCCAGTGCAAGGAGACTGGAGAGCAAGAGAACAGCAGACATGATGCTGGGAGGGAATGCAAGTGAAAACACGATCCCTAGACTCTGGAGTGAGCAGGCTGGCCTGCATCCCGGCCCCAGGCCTGTGTCCCGGCCTGGGGTCTGCCTTTCCTGGGTTCCATCTTATCAACCCCCTTCAGTTTTCCTCAGAGGTCTGTCTCCCCCTAGCCTCCCCTCTGCTCTCAGGGGGGCACCTACTGTGAAGAATTTAGAGGGTCTCGTTGGGAATGGCCCCCAGGGATGGAGGTGGGAGCACTCTCAGGCCTAACCCCTTTCTTCACATGGGGAGGACAAAGTCTTTTCAAGGTAACTTGTTAGCTTTCATCTTGAAAACCACTTACACTCCCAAGTGCTTTTTCCATCCCCTGCCCCTACCCATTCCAGTATCTTTCAGCTTGATTTTTCTGAAAGAAAAAAAATCCTTTGTGACATTCAATAGCTTCCCCTTGGACTTAAAGTTCAAGACTATTTTCTTGGTTCAGCCTTCAAGGTTGAACCATTATTTTACCTCAACCCAACTTCCCAAACATTGCAACTTTTCTGCTATTTCACCAGGCTGATGCTTCATCACCATATTGTGCCCTGCCCCCCCAGGCCTTGATTATTGACCCATCTGTGTTTCTTTCACTTTTTATTTTTATTTTTTTAAAAAATTTATGCATACAAGAACTTGGGGTACAGGCCAGAGACACAGGGGAGTGAGAGGGTTCACCAGAGACAGAGTGGGGAACAGAACAGGCAGACTGACCAAAACACACTGCTGAGGGGAGCAGCAGGCGAGTCAGGAGAGGTCTGCTTCGCTATGTGGTTTTCTCCCTGGCCAGCCAGGGATCGAACTCGTGCTGCAGAGGCTGTGGATTGCTTCATGGTGCAGTGCTTAACCCCTTGCACCAAAAGTTATTGTTAACTTTTGACAGTATGGGATTTCTTCCCTCAGGTGTAGCTCCCCCACCACTGGAGACACAAAGTCTTCCACCATTTTCCATTGTGCTCTTCCTCACATTACATCACCCTCATCACTGCCTCAGACCTATGGTCAGTTTTCAAGGTATTGGTTTTAAAGTTTGATCTTCTGTTTGGGTCTTTTATATTCCACATATAAGTAAAACCATCCAATATTTATCTTTCTCCTTCTGACTTACTTTGCTTAGCATACACTCCCTTCCAGATCCATTCCTGTTGCCACACATGGCATGAGTATCTTTTTTGATCACTGAGTAGTATTCCATCTTCTTGGTCCCATCTGTGTTTTTCTCATCGTGTTGTACCCTCCATCCTCCAGAAGGTATTTCCTCCCATTCCTACCTGTCTGTATTTTACCCATCCTTCATGGTCTAGTTAATGCCATTTGTCTTCTGGAACCTTCCTGGATCCACTTTTACTTTCTTTAGCTGGATATAACTATCTAATTTAAATTAAGAAACTATTGAGTTAGTCAGGCTTGAGAGAGAAAAAAAAAATAGTATCAAGTCCATCTCTACCTGCAGCAACTTTCTAGACAGGAAGGCAGACATATAAACCAGGTGACAGATGAAGCATCTGTGTGATCAAGGACCTTCAGAACCTGCAAGAAGACCCATCATCTCATCCCCTAACTTGTCTGATCCTTCTCTTGCCCACCCTGCCAATCTTTGTCCAAATGATCATTTAAAAAGTCCATGAGATATATTTTCCCTTACTTAAATAGCCTTGCTATTCTACTTGAAATAAAATCTAAACTCACTATTCTGATTGACACAGTCCTTCAACGCTGGCTTCTGCACCCTTTCTAACTTTTCTATCTGCCTCCGACATTGTGATACTATATGACCTTCCACATGTTCCTTCAACAGGTCCATGGTCCCTTTTTTAAGACTGCACAATTTCCCTTTCCTTTATCTACAGTGCTGCTCCCTATTTTTTCTTGTCACTTAGGTATCAGTTTAGGTATCACCTGGTTGATGAGAACTTCCTTGACATAAACAGCCGACATTCGCTCTCTGCTCTTACAGCCTGTTGCTGCCTGTTCAGCATCTGTCTCTTCTGCAACAACCAGTTATTTGCAGTGTAGTTCCAATGCCCGGGACAAGGCTTGACATAATGGATGTCCATTTGAATAAATGAACAAATGGGAAGATTTCATAGAAGAGTTGACTGAAAGTTCATGAGTGCAGGGAAGAGCATTCTGGGCAAGGGAATAGTACTAGTGAAAAAAAATGATGTGGAGGAAAGTGATTGACAGCTTTCTATGCTTCCCAGCTGGTGTTCTATCTTTTTGTTTTCTATTTCATCTATTCCTGCTCTAATTTTCATTCTACTGGATTTTGCTTGCTTTTTTTTTTTTTTTTTATTTTCTTCAGCTGCTGAGCTAGATTGTAAAATTGGGGTATCTTTTTTTCCTTTTCTTTTCATATGGACTTGTATTGCTATGAACGTCCACCATAGTACTGATTTTAAAGCTTCCCATAGGGTCTGGTAGCTTGTCTCTCCATTTTTATTAGTCTTTGGATATTTAAAAATCTCTTCTTTGATTTATTCATTGACCCAAGAGTTGTCCAAAAGCATTCTGTTTCATCTCCACATATTTTGGTTTGTTCCAGGAATCCTTTTATGGTTGATTTCTAGCTTAATAGCATTGTGGTCTATAAAGATGCTTAATTTCTATTTTCATATATTTTCTGAGACTTGTTTTATGCCCTAGCATATGATCTATTCTTGAAAATGCTCCATGTGCACTAGAGAACATCATGTATTCATTGGTTTTCAAGATAGAAACTCTAAAAATTTCTAATAAATCCACCTGATCAAATATTTCTTTTAAAACCCTTATTAATTTTCTGCCTGGATGAGCTATCCCTTTGTCAGTAGTACATTGAAATCCAGCAACAGTTGTGTTTTTGTTGATATGTTGTTTTAGATAGGTTAATAGTTGCCTTATATAACTTGGTACTCCTATATTTGGAACATAAATATTAGTAAGAATTATATTTTCTTGGTGAGTTGTTCCCTTGATCATCATATAGTGTCTGTCTTTGTCCCTGATTATCTTTTTCAGTTGAAAGTCTAGCTTACTGGATATAAGAATAGCGGTTCCTGATTTACTCTGAGTTATTTGCTTGTATGACCTTACTCCAACCTATTATTTTTAGTCTGTTTTTATCTTACAGTTTCAAATGGATCTCTTGTTTAAAAAAAAAAATGGGTCTCTTGGCTGGGATTTTTTCATCCACATTGTTAGTGTATGCCATTTATTGATGAATTCAGACCATTCACATTTAGGGTGATTGTTGGTATGAGCTGTTTATTTTCAGTCGTTTGTTTTTGATTGTTTTATATTTCTGTTGTTTCTTTTCCCCTTTGTTTCTCTCTTTCTGGATGGCTTTCCTTAATATTCCTATCAATTTCTTTGCTTCTTCATCTGCAGGTGTCTATTTTTGGTTTTTGGTTAGTGGTTACTATGGTGGTTTTACTTGAATTCCTATGTTTTGGGTCTTTTATGAGTTGGTGTCAACTCTGACAATTAACTATACTGGTTCTACTCATTTCTTCCTCCTTCTTAGTATGGTGGTGTTGTGAACGCATATTATTTTTGTTCTTGGTACTGGTGTTATATTGATCTACTGTTTTCTAAGGTGTTGGTGCTTCAGTTTTTCTTTTCTTGTAGAAAAACTCCTTTTAGTATTACCCGAAGAACAGTTCTGGCAGTGGCAAAATCCATTAGCAAAATCCATTAGCTTCTGTTTGCTTGAGAAAACGTTTTTACCCTTTCATACTTTCTAATTTTGCAGGATAGAGAATTCTTGGTTGACAGTTCTTGTCTTTTAGAAGGTCCATCTAAGTTGAGTGGCATATTAAGGGACTTTTTGCTGAGTAGTATTCCATGAATGTTTAGTCCCATGTAAAAGATAAATGGATAGTTATCAAAAGGTGATTTAACTAAGAGAATTGCATGCTGAAGTCTCTTCTAAGAAAAGAATTCTAGTGGCAGGAGAAGGGATGTGAGTCAGAATAAATAAGAGGGGTCAAAGAAGAGGTCATTTCAATAGCATGAAAGATGTGGGCTGGAAGTAGGGAAGAGACAGTGAAGATGGGGAAGAGGTAATGGATTCAGGAGACAATTCTGCAGTAGCATTGACAGAAATGAGTTTGCTATGGATTTGATGTAGAAAGTAAGGGAGAGGAAGAAGTTGGCAATCACTTGAACTTTTCTGGCTTGACTGCCTGCAAGATCAGCAACCCTATTTTAAGAGAAACAGTAAAGAGCAACCTCCAAGCCATTGGATGGTGCTCCCTGCCAACTTGATGGTAGAAGGTGGAGCTTTACAGACTCCAACCCCTGAGCAGGGGATAATGGGAAATAAGGGCAGAGCTGGGGCTTTGGTAGTTAAACCACTGGTGATGAGGGGATGTCTATGGAGGAGCCACCACTTTGCAACACCTGGCTTCACCTTGGACCTTGGTCTTTGTTCAGTGATGCTATCTGTGGTAGGACAGGTGGAAATTTCTTTCTCTCTGTATGTCTCTCTCTTCCTACCCTGCTCAGTCTTTCCTTTCCTTGCTGCCTATTTAAATAAATCCTGTTGTTGTTTCTTTCCATGTGTACTCTGGGTCATATATTTTAAAAAAGGGGTTGTTGCTCTGTTTACTCTGTATTTCCTGCATTTCGATCAGTGCCTGACACATGGTAAACCTCAATGGATATTCATTAAGTGGGTGAGGGAATAGATGAAGAGGAGCAAAATGATCGTTGAGCATCACGGGTGGGATGCAGCTGAGGTTGCAATAACCCCTTCCTCTCTTGCCACAGTCCTGGCAACTGCGCTGTCTCTTGATAGCTTGTATCTGAATTATTTATTGTGAGATCTTGTCTCCAGTCAGTGAACATTTTTTTTTGTGTGTATATGTAGAAAAACTGGGGTATAGGCCAGAGTTGTGAGGTGGGTGAGAGGACTCACCAGAGACAGAGTGGGGAGCAGAACAGATTTACTGAAATACACTGCTGAGGGGAGCAGCGGGTGAGACAGGAGGGTTCTGCTGTGCCATGTGGGTCAGCTCCCTGGCAGGGGATCGAATTCAGGCTATAGCAGTGATAGAGCTGAGACGTAACCCCTAAACCACCAGGGAGGCCCTGAACATCTTTCAGGACCACGTCTGCAACTGATCTATCCTGGGGTGTGCATAACGTAGTAGGTGTCCAAAATTTTTTGCTGTATGGATGTGTGAATGGAATGCTCAGCACTTCGGGTTTTGTTTTGCGGGGACTCATTGTCCCTCCCCAACATTGCTGCCTCCTCCTGAATGCCATGTCATAGTTGATGGGATTGCTGATCTTGCAGGCACCCAAGACGTAAGAGTTGAAATGATTGTCTCCTCTTCTCCCTTTCTATATCAAATCCATGCTAACTCCTTTAGTCACGGTTACCATTTTATTGCCTTAAAATCATTTCTTGGGCTTCCCTGGTGGTGCAGCGGGTTGAGCTCAGCGCTGTGAGGCTGTCCGCAGCCTCTGCAGCGCGAGTTCGATTCCCGGCCGGCCAGGAAGATTCCCACATGGTGCTGCAGACCTCTCCTGTCTCGCCCGCTGCTCCCCTCAGCAGTGCTTTTGGTCTGTCTGCCTGTTTTGCTTCCCACTCTGTCTCTGGTGAGTCCTCCCACCCTCCCGTGCCTCTGGCCTGTACCCCAGCTATTGTATAAATAAATCTTAAAAAAAAATCATTTCTTGTGACTTTCACACAGTGTGGAAGTATTGCAGTTTGTAATAAATAAGGTCTGCTTCTTCTTGGTTCTGACAGCCCCTTGAGTATTTGCATGTTTCTTTATGATTCTTGTGATGTCCCTCATGTGACTGGTTTTCAAGCCCCCAGGAGTCCTGGTTTCCTTAGGGTGGGAACTCTCTGGACCATGGAGGACAGGATTGTTTAGACACCATTAGGGTGTGCCTTGATCTAGAAATGCTGTAGATATGACCTTGGGCCTTGTTTTTATCATCACTTCCCAAAGTTGGAAAGTCAATCTCTGTGTGAGGTCCAGGAAACCTTAAAATTAGGAGCCAGTCTGCCATTAAAGCTGACTTCTCTGTCAACAATGAGGTCCATCCCTGCCCAGCATGACTGCTGACCGTGGGCCTGCTCAACCAGCTGCCCTCTGCACAGGGTTGAACTTCATTCCTTTTTGGACGACAGTGGGAGATAAGCGGCAAGTGGCTGTGGTATTCACCCTCTGAGTTTTAACAGATGAAGATAATAAATAAGGGGTCAGGATGCCCGTGGGGTGAGGGCAGAGAAGCAGCCTTTTTAGCGCCACCAAGCAGAAGGGTCTTTCGGTTGAAGCTGCTTTGCTGCAATTCTTCATGGCCTTCACCTCTTAGGCCCTGGCTCTTTGGGGAGTTCATTAGCCCAGAGCTCAGGTTTCAGTCAGTGGGAAGGAAACTGGCCTCCTAGAAGCAAGGCCATAACCCTTACAGCTAATCCTGCAGGGTCCATTTTAAAAAATGTAGTGAGATATAATTAACATGCGATAAAACACATAAATCTTAAGAGTTCACTTAGAAGTCTTTGGTATTTTTACGCACTGGTGTAAGCACTATTACTCCAAGTAAGAGTTAACCCATTTCCATTTTCCCCTCAAATTTCCTTTGTGCCCTTTTCCAGTTCATTCTATTCCCCTCCTAACTTTCTGACTTTGTCATTATAAGTTTGTATTTTGTTTGGACTCCACACACATTAATCACACAGCATTGGATTCTTCTTTTGTTCAAATGAAGATATCTGAAGTTCTACCATGTTGTATGTATCTGTAGTTTATTCCTTTCTCCTGCTGAATAATATTTCAGTCCATGTTTATATCCTGAAAAAAAAAAAAAAAAGGCTCATGATTCTTGTGATGTTCCTCACCTGACTGGTGTCCAAACCCACTGCCATCTTGCTCTTCTTGGGTTGGGAGGCCACAACTAATTTATCCATTCTCCTATCAATATACTTGGGTTGCTGAAAGTTTGGGGCTATTATGAATAAAAATGACAATGAATATTTCTGTGTAAGTCTTTGCATGCATAGGTGTGTTTTTCACTCTAGAGTGAAAGTATGTTTAACTTTATAAGAAATTGGCAGTTTTCTAAAGTAGTTGTGTCACTGTGTCCATCCCCCAGCAGTGCAGGAGAGAACCAGTTGCTCCACATCCCTGAGCGATGCCAATCTGTAGAATTTCAGTCACTCCTGTGGGGTGGCAGTGCTTTCTGCTTGCGGTTGCCACGTGCATTTGTTATAATGAGAACTTTCTCACCTGCTAATTGGCCATTTGTAAATTGCCTTCGGTGGAATATCTTTTTAGGTCTTTTGGTCATTCTATAAATTGGATTGTATGTCTTCTAGTTCTTGATTTCCAGGCTATATATACATATTTTCTTGTTTCAAAGCTTGACCTTCCTTCTTAGAAGAGGCCAAAGAGCAGGTGGGAATCTCTTTATGAATAAACTGTCAGTGTGTGATGGAAACGATCTGCTTTCCTGGTCTGAGCTACTTGCGAAAACCCACTATAAATACGCCTCTGCTCAGCTGCTGTCTCCGGCTCCTTAGACTGACAGGCGTCAGGCTGGGCATGCATGCCACCCATCATGCAGTGACCCCAAGCCCCAAACCAGGGGGCAGGGCGGCAATCTCACCATGCTCACCCCAGAAGCCTCCCCGCAGGTATAAATGCTTGAGAGCACAGGGCCTCCAGAGGAAGCTTCCAAAGTGTAAAAGCTGTCTGAAAAAAATCAGTCTCATTTTTCATTTCTTCTGAGTTTCTAGAGCTGCTGAGACACTGGCCTCTAGGCCCTGATGGGGGTCCCAGCGCCTCTGAGGGTGTGTGGCCTAAGACATCTTGTAATTGGCAGAGGCGGGGCGAAGGCAGGCAGGATGAAAGTGGGGGTCTAGGGGTGGCTTATGGTCCTCGCCTGGCATAGCATCATTAAGCAGGAAGTCCAGCAAACAGAGTGTGAAGGACAATGACTGGATCCTTAGGCTTCAAAGCATGAGTGGTCTGTGTTCTCCGTGCATCTGAGAGAGGAGAGTTGGGAGGCTGGGGGAAGAGAGCAGATAAGAAGACAGGAGCTGGTGTCGCATTACAAAGTCAAAAGGAAGAAGTGGAGAAACCAAGAACATGCAAAAAAAAAAAGATCAGAGAGAGCTATTAGTTTGCAATATGCCCACTGCAGACAGACAGGCGGCACCGGCCCTTCATCTTTCCCAGCCTCAGATTCCAGTAAGGCCTTTGTGGCGGCCTGGTTGGTCACACACGGGGACAGGCTGGGCGAACGCCAGTGTCCGGGCAAAGCCCCTGGACAAGAGAGTAAACTTGGAAACATCTGAATCTTTTTTCAGGCCCGGGACTGATATACTCAGCCTGCATCTTAATTATCAGTTCCCCACTGCTGGTGTCCCCACCCACGGGAGACAGGGCTGTGTGAGGCTGGCCCACGAGAGTGGGCCCCAGCCTGCTCACGTACTTGGCAGGCGCCACCCCAGAGGCGTGCCAGCTTGAGCTGGGTGCAAAGTGAAAACCCAGTTCAGCAGACAGCTCTTGTGTCTACATGATGCCAACCAAGCAGTGGTTTGCGTGGATGCCACCTGGCAGGGAGCTGCGTGGGCTGACAGCGGGCAGCCTGACACTGGCATCACCTGCATTCCACACCCGCGGCAGCCGAGGTAGAGCTGTAGGAAGAGAACTCCCCAGGCCCAGACAGAGCCCAGCCTGGCCAGTCCACTGAGCCTGGGGACTGTGGACCAATGTCCCGTCCAGGCCGCAACTCCGACACTGTGTGGTCAGGGTATTCCCGAATGGAAAGGGTCGCGGAAGGCCGAGAGAAGGGCCACCAGGCTGTGCCGAGAACCAGGAGCCAGAAACAGACCTTGCAAAAGTCTGAGTGAGGCAGAGACTCCGATCAAGAGGAGGGTGTTGTTCACTTTAGAGAAGAACACTACAAAATGGAGTCCTCCAGGCGGGGCCCCCAGCCAGGCTTAATGCCTGTTGCAGCATCGATCTCTCTGGAAAGTGTGAGCATGACTCCTCCTGTGGAGTTTCCTGCTCAGCACCAGCACTCGGCCTCCCAGAGGGAGGATGGCTTTACCAGAAATGAGCTCTTCTTTTGGTAAAAACGCCGCCCCACCATCTTTCTGGCTAAAAATACCCTCCCTTTTGTGTACAGACTTGCAGTATGTAGGTAGGTTGCTCCCAGGTTTGTGAATCATTTCATAAAATCAGATTTGATGGAGCTGTGAGTTCTGAGTGAGCTTCCATGACCCGCTTTTCAGGGAGCAAGCGCCGAAGATGATGGGTCATGAGCACTGAGGATGCCTCAGCTCCTTCCCAACCTGATCCTGGGACACTGCGGGTGCTTATGCACCCCCACATCTTCCCCCCCAAAAAATTCCAGTGATTAGGTGTCAGCTGGCCTGGAAGCTGTCCCTTAGAGCCACTGTGCCTTCAGCTGAGCAAGTGTGCTTGCTGAGGAGTAACATCGGAGAGGTGGGGCTGCTGATGGGGAGTGGAGCTGGGTGCACCCCTGAACAGGGAGCAGAACCCAGCAGCCTTCTGTGTGTTGCTGGCTGGGGTCGTGAACACATAGGGTTTGCCCCAACCTCTAGAGAGGAGGTGAGCATGCTCAGTGTACTGCCTCTGTGCTCAGAGACAGCAACTAGCCAAAAAGCAACAGCTGACCTTCAGGACAGGGACCGAGAGTGGGGGGGAGGCATGGAAACAGGGCAACGGAGGGGCGGGAAGCAGCCACACTTTCTAGACCTGGAAAGATACAAAACTGTCTTCCATCAGATGGATCAGTCTACTCCATCCCCTATTGGGAAGCCAGATCTATGAAAGTGCCCAGGTGAAGGGCATCCCCAAAGGATGAACTCCCCATTTAGCGTGGGGTTCCAGTCCAAGTGAAGATCAAAAACTCATTATTTTCATTTCTCCCATCTCCTGCTGCCACTTCTCCTTAATGACAATTTCCTTGCTCTCAAGTGCCCTTTGTCTGAATTAATGCGGCTGCTCCAGCTGTCCTTGGATTCCTGTTAGCATGTTATGTGGGTCTGCATCCCACTTCAAAGTGGTGGTATCTTTTTTTCTCTATTTTTTTTTGGTAAATTCCTTGGGATTTTTCTGTAAAAATAATTTCAATCATAACATCTGCAGAAAGTTTAATTTCTTCGTTTTGAATCTGGGTGTCTTTTCTTTTTTCTTTAAAATTATTCCATGGCCACATATTCCAATAGTATGTTGATTAAGACATAGTACTGGTGATAGTAGACATTGATTTATCCCCAGTCTTAGGAGAAAGCAAAAATCTTTTACTGTTAAGAAGTATGATGTTAGTTGTAGTCTTTTTGCAGACTAAGTTGAGGTAATTGCCTACTAATTTGCTGAGTCATTTTTGATCGTGAATGGGTGTTAGATTTTGTCAGGTTTTTTTTTTTTCCCTCAAAATTTATGGTGATTTATTAAGAACAAATTAAGATTTTTCCATTTTTATCTTTTTTATATGGTAGATTACACTGGTTGGTTTTTCAAGTGTTGGACTACCTGGCATATCTGAGAAAATAATTTTCTTATACATTGTTGGATTTGGTTTGCAACTTTTTTTTTTTAGGATTTTGGTATCTAGTTTCATGAGAGACATTGGCCTGTATTTTCCATCTTTTGTCCTGTCTTGGCTTGCTTTTCTTATTAAGGTAATACTGGCCTCCAGAAATTAGCTGGAAATATTTCCTCCTTTTATATTTTCTGGAAGACTGTCTGTAAAATTGTTATTAAATTTTCTTTAAATACTTGTTAAATTTTTCTAGGCCTAGAGGTTTTTATGCAGGAGATTTTAGATTCTAAATTCAATTTATTTACTCATTTCAAATAGTCTTTTTCATCTTGTTTGAAGTTTGTGCCTTTGAGGAATTATTTCATCTTTTAGTTGTCAAATTTGAGTGTAGAGATTATTTTTAGTATTGTCTTATTATCCTATTAATCACTGCAGGATTTATGGTATTGCATTTTTTTCCTGATGATGATGATTTAATGATTTTTTTTGTCCTCAGTCTTACTACAGGTTTATCAGTTTTACTAGTTTCTTCCAGTGAATCAACCCTACATTTGTTTATTCTACTGTTTACCTATATAAAATTTTATTTTTAATAGTTTTCTTGATTTGCCACTAGATCACATAACTGTAATTTTGGAAGTGCAGTTTCAAACATCCACATGGGCACATGCCACATATTCACCTTCCACCCAAACCCTCCCTACCACCTGTCTTCCCTACCTGTCCTTCTTATTTCCACTGCCGTGGTAACCAGTATGTTATTCAGAGTCTAAGATTCATTCTTGTTGTTTTGCCTGTTCTCACTAGTCATTTATATTCCACAAATGAGTGAGACCGTCCAGTAACTGTCTTTCATTTTCTGACTTCATATAGCAAATCACTTCAAATGTATTCATTTGCTCCCAAAAGGCACTAGTTCATCTTTTTAAACAATGGAGTAGTGCCCCATTGGGTACATTGAGTATATATTTCACAATTTCTTTATCTAGTCACTTGTCATTGGGCACATAGGTTGATTTAGCTACTGTGGATAAACATTGCTTTGAAGACAGGAGTACAGGAATATTTTTGTAGTAGACTTTCCATAGTCCTTGGGTAATACCCAGCAGTGGTATTGCTAGGTCATTTGGTATTTCTGTTTTCGGTTTTGTTTTTGTTTTTGTTATGTTTTGCTTTGTTTTTGAGACCTCTCCATACTGTTTTCATAAAGGCTGCACCATTTAACTTTCCCACTAACAAGGGATGTGTGCCCTTCTTGCCACATCCTCCCCAGCATTTGTTCCTGTGAGCCGTTCTCACAGGAGTGAGGTGATCTTAGTGTGGTTTTGATTTGCATTTTCCTTATAATAATTAATGTTGAACCTTTTTTGTGTGCCTGTTGGCCATGTTAATGTCTTTTTTGGAGAAGTGTCCATTTAGTTCTTCTGCCCTCTTTTTTGAATGGGTTGGGTTTTTTTGTTGCTAAGTTGTGTGAGCATATTATGCATTTTGGAAATTAACCCCTTGTCAGACCTGTGATGTGCCAATGTCTCCTCCCAATCTGTGGGTTGCTGTTTTGTTTTTATGATGGGTTCTTTTGAGATGCAAAAGCATTTTAATTTGATGTAATCCCATTTGTTTCTCCTTTTGTTTTCCTTGCATTGGAGATGTGTCCTCAAGTATGCTTCTGTGGCTGATGTCCTGTAGTGTATCTCCTTCCTATATGTTTTCGTTATTTTAGTTTCAGGTCTTGCTATTCACATCTTTAATCCACCTTTTTTTGAAAGATTTATATTTATTATGCATATAAGAACTGGGGTATAGGCCAGAAGTACAGGGAGTGAGAGGATTCACCAGAGACAGAGTAAGGATCAGAGCAGGCAGACTGGCTGAAATACACTGCTGAGGGGAGCAGCGGGCGAGACAGGAGAGGTCTGCTGTGCCATGTGTGTCAGCTTTCTGGCCAGGCGGATCTCATGCTGCAGTGGCTGATAGCACTGAGACCTTCAGCCCCGAATCACCAGGGAAGCCCTTTAATCCACTTTGAATGAAGTTTTGTATTTAAAGTAAGGATCTTGTTGGATTTTTTTTTTTTTTATAGAGGCATGCTTTATTTATTTTTTGTTTTGCTGGTTTGTTTGTTTTTTGTTTTTGTTTATACATGCACTGGGTACAGTCAGAAGCGCGGGAGGGTGAGAGAATTCACCAGAGCCAGAGCGGGGAGCAGAGCAGGCAGAAGGACCGAAGTACACTGCTGAGGGGAGCAGCGGGCGGCAGGAGAGGTCTGCGCGCCATGTGGGACCCTCCTCTGGTGGCCGGGGAGCAGCCGGGGATCGAACCGGCGCCGCAGAGGCCGCGCGCAGTTTTGCAACCCAGCGCTCAACCGCTGCGCCACCGGGGAGGCCCATCTTGTTGGATTTTTAAAAAAAATTTTTGGCATGTAGTGATCTGTTTTCCAGCCCCATTTGTTAAAGAGACCTTCCTTTCTCCACTGAATGGTCATAGCTACTTTGTCAAAGATTGATACTTCATACTTGTGTGGGTTCATTCTGAGCTGTCTGTTGTGTTCCACTGGTCTGTGTATATTTTTGTTCTAGTACCCTGTTGCTTTGCTGACTGTTACTGTGTAGTATAACTTGGTGCTATGAGGTCCCTCCATTTTTCTTTCAGAACTTTTTTGGCCATTTGGGGCTACTGCTTTTTTTTTTTCCTGGTTGCATACATATGATTGATCTAGTTCCTTGAAAAAAGTCACTGGTATTTTGTAGGTATTGTATTGAGCCTATAAATTGCTTTAGATAATGTTGCCATTTTAATGATGTTTATTCTTCCAATCATGAACACATAGTATCATTCTCTTTTGTGTTTTCTTTTTAACAAACTTTTATAGTTTCAAACATATTGGTCCTTCACTGCCTTCATTTTTAAGCCCAGGTTTTTAATTATTTTTCGTATGATTGTAAATGGGATTGTTTAAATTTCTTCTGATTCATTGTTTGCATAAGAAATGTAGATTTTTGTGTATTGATTTTGTATTCTGACTTTTTTACTGTATTCATTTTTTATTACTAATAGTTTTTTGGTAGAGTCTTTGGATTCTCTGTTATTATCATGTCATCTGTGAATTGTGTTGGTTTCACTTCTTTTCTTAATGACATGTCGTGGTGAAGATTTTGCATTTAGAAATTTGTGATTTCCTTTGCGGTAGAAAAGCTTTTTAGTTTTATATAGTTATGTTTATTTTTGCTTTTGTTTTCCTTCCACTGGAGATTTGTCCCCAGATACATCTTTGCAGTTGATGTCCAGGAATGTATCACCTAAGTTCTATTTTAATATTTGATGATTTCAGGATTTATATCCAGGTATTTAGTTCATTTTGAATTCGAATTAAGTGAGGACTTAATTTCATTTTCTGTGTGGGACTGCCCAAGTTTCCCAACACCATTTGTTAACGAGACTTTCCTTTCTCCCATTGTGGTTATGGCTCCTTCATCAAAGATTAGCAGTCCATATTTGTGTGGGTTTATTTCAGAGCTTTCTATTCTATTCCATTGGTCTGTTGTTTTTGTTCCAAAACAACACAGTTTTGATCACTATGGCTGTAATGCAGTTTCATGTCAGGAAGTGTGATACCTCCATTTTTCTTCTTTTCTCCCAGGATTGCTTTGCTGACTTAGGAATTTCATGGTTCGATACAAATATTATGATTGTTGTATTGCCTTTAAGAATGTCATTGGGGGGCCTTCCCGGTGGCACATTTGTTGAGCGCTGGGCTGCGAAGCTGCCTGCAGCCTCAGCAGCACCAGTTTGATCCCTGGCCGCCGGTGAGGGTCCCACATGGCACGCAGACCTTTCCTGCCTCCCGCTGCTCCCCTCAGCAGTGTACTTCGTCAGTCTGCCTGCTCTGCTCTCCGCTCTGGCTCTGGTGAATTCTCTCACCCTCCCACACTTCTGACTGTACCCGGTGCTTGTATAAATAAATAATAAATAAATAAATAGTAAAAAAAATGAATGTCATTGGGAATCTGATAAGTAAAATATTGCATTTAATTTGTAAATTGCTTTAGCTAATATGATCATTTTGACTCTATTCTTGACAATGGTATTCCATGAGCATGGAATATCTTTCCGTTTGTTTATATTTTGTTTCTGTCAACAATGTGTTAGTAAAAAAAAAAAAAAACAACTTAGTTTTTGTTGCATGGTTCCTTTGCTTCCTTTGTTAAGTTTATCCCTGGGTATTTCATCTTTTAAGGTGCTATTTTAAATAGATAATTACTTTTTCTTCCAAGTCATTGTTTGCCTGTAGAAATGCAACAAATTGTTGTCTTGATTTTGCATTCTGCCACTTGTTGTATTCGTTTATTTTTAGTATTTGATAGAGCCTCTTGGGTTTCCTATGTACCTTTATCCCATTGTATATATTTGTGCTGTAATTCTTGTTTTTAGTCACTTATTTACAACACTGTATGATTTCGGGATATAGGTTCATACTGCTTTAGATTTTTGTTACCACCAAGCTCCAGTAACCCTCACCACAGCTCATTGTGCCCCCTCCTCACTTCGCCCCCCCACCCCCCCCCACTTGTATGCTCAGTTTTGCAGCCAGATACCAAGGGTTTATTTTGTTTTGCTTTTGTGTGTTCTTTTGCTGTTCGTTAATATTCGACACATGAGTGAACTCACCCACTATTTGTTTCTCCTTCTGAATTATTTTACTTAGCATAATCCCTTACAATTCTATCTGTGTTATTGAAAACGGCAAGGTTTCATTATTTTTTTAAAATGACGAGTAGCATTGCATTGTGTATACAAACCATGTCTTCTTAATCCATTCATCTTTCACTGGGCACTTGGGTTGTTTCCTTAACTTGGCTACTGTAAATAGTGTTGCAATGAACACAGGGGCACATATATTTCACTGATTTAGTAATTTTGTGTTCTTCAGATAGAGACCTAGAAGTGGAATGATGGGATAATGTGGCTGATCTGTTTTTAATATTTTCAGAGATCTCCATACTCTTTTCTGTAGGGGTTGGATCAAATCACATTCCCTCCAAGAGTGAGGGCTCCTGTTTCTTTACATGTTCACCAACACATTGTGGTGCATGCCATACTCACAGGTGTGAGGTGGTAGCTCATTTAGAGTATGATTTGCGTTTTCCCGGTAAGTGATGTTGAACGTTTTTTCATGTGCTAGCTGTATGTTTTCTTTGGAGAAGTGTCTATTTATCTTCTGTCCCTTTTGGTTGGGCTATTTTTTCTTGTTGAGTTGTATCAGTTCTTTGTAGATCTTGGATGTTGGTCTCTTGTTGGATAAATGGTGTAGAAATATTTTCTCTCAATCAGTAGGGTGTCTTCTCATTTTAATGACAGTATCTTGCTGTGCAGAAGTTCTTCAATTTGATATGTAGTCCCTTTGTTTATTTTTGCTTTTCTTTCCCTTAGTTGAGTCCCCAAAGATACCTCTGAGCCAGTGTCATGGAGAGCTTTGTGTATGTTTTCTTCCATGTACTTTGTCGGTTTGGGTTTTCATCCAAGTCTTTATTTTGAATTTTTGTGTATGTGTGAGATAACGGTCTAGTTTCATTCTCTGGCATGTGGCTGTCCAGTGTTCCCATTTGTTGCACTGTGTAGTCTTGGCTCGTTTGTGTACTCTCTATATAATCATGGGGTTATTTCTTTTTTTTTTTTTAAAGATTTATTTATTAATACAAACACTGGGTACAGTCAGAAGCATGGGAGGGTGAGAGAATTCACCAGAGCTAGAGCAGGGAAACAGAGCAGGCAGACTGATGAAGTACACTGCTGAGGGGAGCAGCGGGCGGCAGGAGAGGTCTGCGCGCCATGTGGGACCCTCACCGGTGGCCGGGGATTGAACCGGCACTGCAGAGGCTGTGGGAAGCTCTGCAACCCAGCGCTCAGCCACTGCACCACCCAGGAGGCAATCATGGGGTTATTTCTGGACACTCAGCTGTATTCTATGTTTCTTTTTTTATTCCCATATGCTGTCTTGATTCCTATATTGTTGAGGTGTAGGAGAATAATGCTTCCATTCTTCTGTTTTGCCAGGATTGCTTTGGCTATTTGGGATCCTTTGCACTTCCATACAAATCCCAGCAATATTTGTTGTATTTCCTTGAGAATGCCATAGAAATTTTCACAGGGATTGTCTTGAATCTATGTATTTCTTTGGGAAGACAGCCATTTTAACAAAGCTAATTATTCCGGTCCATGAGCAGGGAATATCTTTTCAATTATTAGTGTCATCTTTTCTTTCTTCCAACAGTGGCTTATAATTTTGTGTGCAGATCTCTCATCTCCTTGGTTAACTTTATTCCTAAGTATTAAAGTATTTTTCATATAGTTGTAAAAGGGATGGATTTCTCTTTCTGCTAGTTCTTTATTTGTATATCCATATTCATTAGGGCTATTGGTATGTAGGTCTCCTTTTTCTGTGATGTCCTGTCTGCTTTTGATATCAGGGTAATGTTAGCCTCATACAATGAGTTTTGAATCTCTGTCCCTCTTGAATTTTTTGGAAGGTTTGAGAAGGATGGATAGGCATTAGTTCATACTGAAGATCTGGTAGAACTCACTAGTGAAGGCATCTTGTCCTGGGCTTTTGTTTTATGGGGGAAGTCTTTTGATTACTGTTGCAATAATTGGTCTTTTTGAGTTTTGTATTTCCTCCTCATTCAGTTTTAGACAGGTCGTATGAGTCTCAGACTTTGTCCATTTCTTCTAGATTATCCAACTTCTTGGCAGAAAGCAGTCTTTTGTGATCCTCTGTTTCTGTGATGTCTGTTGTAACTCCCCCCCTTCATTTCTGATTCTATTTATTGAAATCATCTTTTCTTTCTTAGAGAACATTGCTAGTTTGTTTCTTTACAAAGATTCAGCTCTTGGTTTCATTTTTTTTCCTCTCCATTAAAAAAAATTATTTTTGCATAGAAGAGCTGGGGTGTAGGCCAGAGTGGTGGGGGTGAGAGGATTCATCAGAGACAGAGTGGGGAGCAAGACACAGGCAAATATACTGAAATACACTGCTGAGGGGAGCAGCAGGCAAGACAGAGAGGTCTGCTGCACCCTGGCCAGGAATTGAACTCATGCTGTAGTGGCTGCGGATTGCTGCAGAGTACTGAGGCTTAACTCCTTGTGCCACTAGATTGAGATCTTTGTTTCTTGGATGTAGGGCTGTGTTATCATGAGCTTTCCTCTTAGCACTGTTTATGCTGCATCCAATTGATTCTCACAGCTCATGTCCTCACTTTTGGTTGTCTTGAGGCATTTAAACATCTTTCCTTTTGATTTTCTTGTTAACCCAATATTTATTTACTATATGCTATTCTCTTTATCATACCTACTTTTATTCTTGCTTTCAGTTTATTTTGCTCTTTGTAGTTTCTTGAGGCAGGAAGATAGCTTCTTAGTTTGAAATCTTTCCTTTTTAAATATAAACATTTAATGTTAAAAATGTTCATCTCAATATTGCCTTGGCATCAATCCACATATTTTGATAATGCTGTATTTTCAATTAGTTCTAAGATTAACAATCTTTTCCCCTTGATACTTCTCCTTAGACCCATGGATTATTCAGAATTGTCTTGTTTGCTTTCTAAGTCTTTGAAGATTTGCCTGTTTTTCTATTTTTGATTGCTAGTTTGATTCTACTGTGGTCAGAAAACATACTCTGTATGATTTCAATACTTTTAAAATGTTGTGTTTGCTTTATACCCCAGGATATAGGCTATCTTGATTTAGGGTCTATGGGAAATTGGAGAGAGTATGTGTATGTTGCTGTTGGTGGTGGAATGTTTTGTAAATGACAATGATGTCCTAATTCACATTGTAGTTGCGTTCCATAGCTTTGCTTTTTAAAAATCTAGTTGTATTGTTGACAATGGAATGTTCAAGTCTTTATGAATGTGGTTTTGTTTACTTCCTTTAGTTTGCTTTTTTTTTTTTTTTTTTTTTGCTTTTGCTTTACATATTTTGCAACTTTACCTGTGCAGACACAGCTCAGGTTTTGTCTTCTTGGTGGATTGACTCTTTGGTCATTACATAATGTTCCTTTCTGTCTCCACTAATTTTCTTTGCTTTGAATTCTTTATTATCCAATTTTAATGTACTACTCCTGCTTTCTTTTGATTGTTTACATGTATGTTTTTCATCCTTTTACTTTCAACCAACTTCCATTGAGTTTGAGGTTTGTCATATTTGTTATAATTTGTTTAAAAATCCACTTAATCTTTTTTGATTGCTGTGTGTAATTTATAAAATAATTGTTAGAACTAAAGTATGCCATTTTGATTTGCTGTGTTTCATTTTTGTTCTTTTGCCTTACTGTGGCTTACTTTTTAACATTTTTAAAGACTCATCTTTATTTTCTAATGGTTTATTTGCAGAGAAACACTCTCCAAATATAGAGTTTCTGCAGTTGCTCTGAGGCTGACAATATACAGATGTAACATATCACATTGGATATAGTATTAACATTTTACCACTTTGAGTTAAAGTGGAAACCTCATTTTCATTCAGGTTCCTTTATTTTCCCCATTTGTAAATACTGCTGTGCACATCAAGTGGTATACTTTTGTTTCAAACAATAAAACCCACGAGGATCTTCTATCATTATGCTTCTGGTGCCCTTTCTTCCACCTAGATGCTCTAATTTTGTTCTTTTAACATTTACTTTCTGTTCAAATAATGTCCTTTAGTTTTTATGGGTCTGTCCACTAGTGACAAATTCTTGAGTTTTCCTTTCCATGTCCTTATTTACCCTTCATTTGTGAAGGGTAGTTTCACTGGATATGCGACCTTGGGTTGAATATTTTTCCTTTAGCTCTTATAATGTGTGCTACTTTCTTCTGACCTCCATGGTTTCAGATGATAAATGTTGTCATTTAAATTAGTATTCTCCTATCAGTAAGGCATTATTTCGATCTGCTTTCAAGATATTTTTGTCTTCAGTATCCAAACATTTAATAATGTCTTTCTTTGCACCTGTTTGTGATTCACCAAGTTTTTTGAATGTATAGCTTTCCAGTCTAGCAAATTTTCAGGCACTTTTTCTCTGAATACTGTTTCAGCCTAGCCCTGTCTCTTTCCGGAACTACTATAGGTGACTTGTTATTTTTCCATAAAGCCCTGAGATTTTGTTCAGGTATTCCAGTCGATTTTCTTTGTTCAGATTATATAAATTCTGATTTTTATGCAAATTCACTAATTCTGTCCTGTCATCTCTATTGAGTTCACAGAGTGAGCTATTTATCTGTTACTGAAATTTTCAGTGCTGTAGTTCTCATTTGGCTCTTTTGCAAAACACTTTTTTGGCTGAGATTTTCTATTTGTTTCAAGATAATTTGTATTTTATTGGCATTTTTTTTAAAAAAAGATGCCTGTTTTAAAATCATGTTGATATTGGTTCTTTCTCATTGAAGCTGTGATTTTCTGTTGTATCCTGGAAACTGTCATGAAACTGTGGGTCCCATTTAAATCTTTCATTTTTAGCAGGTAGTCACCACATTTACTGACAGCATGCAGGTTCTGGCCTATAGGGAGGTGTTGTGGCTCACCAGTTTAATTTTTAGAGGCATTGTCTTCTTACCTCAGCCAGAGAAGCCTTTGCCCTGTGGGTCTAGGAGTCCCCTGCCTGGGTGCTGTCTGTGATGGAATCTTCCTATCCAAGTCATCTGGGCCACCTCTGTGTCTTTGAGTGGGGAGGATGGATCTGAGGTCTGCTGAAGAAAGTTGCTTCCCAGGCTGGGCTGCATGATAGCTGTTTTCTTGCTACTCTGGATTCTCTGAGGACAGAGATGGGGGTACTCAGGCCTAGCAGGAAGCTCCCCTGGATGCTTGTTGTTAGGACAGCGCCATCTTCACCCGCTGCTGGTGGTGCTATGTTATCCCATTGTGTCAAGGGCACGTATTTGGTCGCTGGGAGAACAAGCTTATCCCAGCTGCCTTCTGTTGCTGGGCTGGGAAAGGTCAGGCCCGGGTTGTCGTCGGCTTTTATCCAGGGGCCATGAGATACCCTGCCATTGTCTCTCCAGTCCTCAGCTCTAAGACAATTTACCTTCCTCTTACACCTCAGGGCTCACACTTGGTGGTCTATTTTTGCATTCTTTCAAGGATTTATTGTCTGGACCAAATTTTTAGCCCAATTCTTTTTACATTCATCACAACTTTCTGAATTTTTCCATACTGAAAGGATTCTCTTACATTGGAGCTATGTAGCCTAGCCACAACAACTTAAGAGTTTAGAGCGGTCCTCACCTGTATAACTTGTCTGCTGTATTAGAGAAGTGTTACCATCCATATTTTAAAGTGAGAAAAGATCCTGGGGGCTGGAGCGAGGTCCTGGTTGAACGCGTCCATCAGGTAGTGTTTCTGTGAGTATTAAGTGAGGAAATGCACTGGCCTCCATCACTAGTGCATGTGGACAATGTTACTGTTTTTGTCTTCAACACAGCCCAGATTTTCCCTTCATGCTTTAGAGTCCCTGAGGACAGACTCAACCTGTTA
Source organism: Talpa europaea (assembly GCF_964194135.1). NCBI lineage: Eukaryota > Metazoa > Chordata > Mammalia > Eulipotyphla > Talpidae > Talpa > Talpa europaea. Next base: position 12,546,716 of record NC_140079.1, read on the forward strand.
GCCCAGGGGCCTAGGACAGTAACCGCCACAAAAAATTAAAACTGTCTGAAGAGCACATACATTGCTTGTTAAACTTGCATCACCCCAGCCATGCTCCTTCCCTCTTTTCACTGTTTGAGCTCCCTGTGATTCAGTTTCTAGCCTGGCTTAGCTTGCACGCTGCTGTCCTCCCCCTCTGCTCATTAGCTGTGCCTTCAAGCAGCAACTGCTCAGAGCTGATGCACTTTGATGATTCTTCACTCCTTGCTCCTTACTCATCCCCGTCTTGTGCAAAGATAAGTATTTCTTTCCCTCCTGAAAATCTTATGTTCTTACCACCACAGCCCCTGTAACTTGGCTGAGAGTGTTTCTTTACGGCATTCCTTTTACTTGCTCAGAGTAATAGATCCTCTTCACAGGTACGGGTTTGTAGCCAGCTGATTCAATTCCTCACAGCAGATAGAGAAGCTGCAAGAAGTTCTAAATTTAGCTTCAAGTGACTGTAACCTCCGAGCAATTAGGCAACAACAATTAGCATCTAGAGCTTCATGGCTCCCAAACCTGCATCTTCCATTGCCATGTAAAATCAAGCTCCAGGAAACCTAGTTTGCCTTAGTGGATCACGACAGTGTGAGCAGCACTTGGTCCTCAGGATGCACGTGCACCCTGGTGCTGCGTGATGGGCAGGCTCGGGGCACAGTGAAAGGAAATACACACCTAATACCAGCCTCTGAGGACACTTCTTTGGGGCTTAAAGACAAACTTATCCAGATTATACCCCAGAGTAGCTGCTGATTCTACCACACAGCTGACATTGTGCAGAACTGAAGCTCAACTTGTTCACTGCACTAGAAATAAAACGAATGCCTTTCACTCGCAGGGGGCTCAGCAGGGGAAGGGGACTCGCTTGGGGTGGACAGCATGCAGCCGAGTTCCTTTCAGCTGGAAACTCAGTGTAGGAGACAGCCTCACGATCAGAATGAATTTTAAAGAAAGTTAACATTTCACCCAACTTTTTATTCAGTTATTTTCAGTGCACTGCAATAGGCAGTTTGTAAAGACTTCCTCTCAAGCCATTAAAACATGACCAGGTAGGAAAAAAAAATCAGCAAGCACTCCCATAAGATGGACTAAGATACATAATGTTCTTGAAGTTTCTTTCAACAGACAAAAATATGCCATTGTTCTATTTCAGACCCATAAGAATACATTGTTCTTTCATTAGACTGTTACATCCTTTCAGTTCAGTGTCTTGCCATGAAAAGCAGAAAAATTTGAATTTCTTGAGCTCAATGTTTTTGATAGCTTGTCTCCTTTTTAAAAGCAAAATCTGCTTCTGTGAGGTTTAGGAAGAAAAAATTGCCGAAAGCTCGATAGTGGCGTTTCTGTAAATGCAGTTGCTCTCTTCACTGCCCAGTATGCAAATCATTTTCTTTTCTGGACTAAGGTGGTGTATGTTTAAATCAGTGAGGTTTGAGGAGGAGGAAATGCAGCAGCAGTTGTGAGAGACCAGTAATGTTCACCCATCAGTTCATGTGACCTATGTAGTACTGGTGTCTTGGGTATATGTCTAGGAACAACTGGGTGTTCTCGTCAGAATGGTTGAGATTTAGATGAGGAAATCTCAAGTAATCAATTAAACTGAGTGTCATGTGAGAATATAATCTATTCTTTGACCCAAGGAGCTCAGTGACAGTAACGTGTTTGGTAAGTTGTAGATGAGAAAAATATGAAGGGGGAAAAAAAAGCCCCTAGTTTTCTAGGAAGACTGACCGTGACCTGTGGCTAAATGCTCCAAGTCCCACATCCCTGGGAGCTACATTTTATGAGCTTCCAATGTTAAGCAGCAATCGAGCTCACGAACTGAAGCACTTCTTGAAGGGCAGCTCTGTGGGGGCCGTTAACTGCAGAATGGTATTTTATTTAACAGACAGTATGGACTTCATACATATCCATTATCAGTGCCTTGAAAACCAAACAACTTTAAAAGTTAGCAGCAGCTTCTGCAAGTACAAAAATACACATTTATTACATAACATATGGTAGTAAAATTTGTCAAGATATATTATACAAACTCAAAGCATTTTAGATAAAGCATCAGTCTAATATATTATAGATTGACAGAGTATAATAAAATGACATGTAGTCTGTCTTCAAATCATACATTATACTTTACAGCAATATTAACAAACTATTCACATTAAGTGTGACAGGAGTATCTAAGGGGACAGAGTAGCAGGGGTTAATGAAGAATCTCAGCATCTATTTTCTGCTACCCTTCAATTTGGGTAGGTGACTTTCTACCTGCCAATTTTAAAATAAAAAGGCTAGGCCTGTTATCTTGTTAGGTAGAGAAGCAAGTTCTTCTAGAAAGACACTCCAAGCAGTAAGTTTCATTCACATCTTGCATTTTGGACAGTAGTCATCCTGCGGGTCGGGGGTCCCTGTTGGCTGTCTATGCTCCACCACAGGAGGTGCACGCGGACGCTGGGGCGTGTCACTCGGGAGGGGTGGGTTGTAAGGTGAGATCTACTTCACACCTGTGACTGCGATGGTCAGTGCATCGCTGCGTTCTTTGGACGCAGAGTTCTCCCGGTGACTGACGCTGGGGAGGGCAAACAGGGCCATGTCCCACGGAGGTAGGTAGCACCTATAGCTAATACTGTGAGGACGTCTATCTTACAGAAAACATTATTTTCTATCACTGCAAAATGCAGCCTTTAGGGCAACAGGGGAAAATATTTTAAAGATTTCTGGAGGCTAAGAAAAAATTTGGAATAGGCAGGTTTGTGGTGCGAAAGGACCACTCGCTGGTGAACTAGACACCAAATGGCCCCCAGCAAACTGGTTACGAGTAGTCACATAGTCACAATGAAGATGCACTTTGCTCTGATTTTGCCCTTCATACTGGCAGGGGGTGGGGTTGGGAGGGCGACAACCCGCAGGGATCATCTGGGAGGTGCACCAGTGCGACCCGAGGAACGTCCATACATCATCTGTAAACCATGAATCGCTTAGGACAAAAATAACTGAAAACTTCGGGTGGTAAGAAAAATCCAAAGTCCATGCCTGTCAGAGGAGAAAACCTGACAGAGCCCTGGGGGAATTGAGTTCTGTGACACTTCTAACCTGCCAGTCTCTCAAGCGATCTCTCAACTGCTGAAAGGCAATCAGAAAGGGGATGACTTATCAGGAGCTTTTTCTTCCTGGTTGGCGGAGAGGCTGTTTGGCTGCGGCAAAATGTCTCGGCCAGGAGGGCCCAGGCTTTGCTCAGCTGGCAGCGGCAGTATTGGCGGAGCAGAGAGGCCTGGCCTCGCGGCCCCTCTCCAGCTGAGATGGTCACCTGATGAGGACGGCAGAAGCTGCTCTTCTGGAGAGGTCTCCAGGTGGGTGCCTTAGGACATCCCTCCGGGGCTGCTGTTCCCTTCTTTCTCCTCACAGCTCCGTTCCCTGGGCCTTTGCAGAGAAAGGCCACACTGAGGAACAAGTCTGCCAACACAACAGACACAGAGGCCATGGTATTGTGCACTTGGGGCTGCTGCCTCCGGAAGGATCCTGTGAGGGCACACGACTGTCCCACCTCGTCTGAGAGCCCCTTGCTTAGAGGGGGTGCTTCCCAGATTTCCCTCGTCACCGCGGGCTTGTCTTCGCCTGCTTAGGAAAGCAGCCCACGGGGGGCTGGGGTTGGTGCTTCGCCTGCCCCTCTCCGCTCTCCCGGTCCTCACTGCGGGATCACGGCCTTCTCAGGACACTCAGCGCACAGACCAGCTAGTCCTGCAGGCCTGCCGCCTGGACAGGAGGTGCTTCCTCTAGCCCTCTGCTAGTATCTTTAAAAACACACGGCAGGACCAGGCCCTTGACCTAGCAAAGGAAGGAACAGCTTTCCAAACACTTAGGTAGTGAACTTTTTTAAGTCTAAGCATTATTATTATTATTTTTCTGGCCAAATAGCCTCAAGGAGAATTCTTTTGTTGTCCTAAGTATTACCGATGATGATCCTTCTGCTACCCATCCCAGGTATTTTATACAAAGGGGTCATAATTACTGTCTCTAGGTCATTATTAGCCGGGTTTCTGATCTTGCAGACGTCAGATTCTTACTGTGGTTCAGTGTCTTTGGCTGTCTGTCTGTCCCCAACATCGCGGACCACGGTGAGGCCCGAGCCAGGGCTGGCCGCGTCCTCCCCCGTCGGAGGGCTGGGTGAGGCCCTCGCGCAAGGCAGGGCGCCCGGGGAGCACTGGCCACCCTGCTCGCCGCCCTCCCGTGACTCTGCGGGGACCTGGAGCCGGTCTTCCACCAGGCTGAAGGGGGAGCGGCTGTGCGGCTGCACGTCCTGGCCCGGAGGGGTGCTGGGCCAGGGGTCAGTGTGCCCGGCCCCACGCTCTGCCCCCGCCCCGAGCGGCATGTCTTTCGGCCTGTCTCGCAGTGAGCTGGCTTCTGGCACACCAGAGGCCTGTGGGAGTGGCTCCGTGGGCCCTTTGAGAACGTCTATTTTCCTTTCCTCTGGTCTCAGCGCCCTTGCCTTCTTTTTGAGGGACCAGTTTTTCAAGCTGGCCACACCGTTTCTCAGCCACGTGCTGGGGTGCAGCGTCACGGGGTGCATTTGTGAAGGCCACTCCACTGGGTCCTTTTTTGCGTACCCCAGGCGCCTGCCGGCCTGCCCCGAGGAGGGCCCGGGCATGCCAGAGACGAGGCTGGAGCCGCTCAGGTCCGAGGAGAGCTCCTCTGGCTTCCTTTGAGGCTGAAAAGTGCAATCTATGGGCGACGAGGTTTCGGTGGGTGTAAACACAGAGTGCTCGGAGATCTGGGAGAAGGCGCTGTCCTGGGAGCTGACCGAGGAGCCCGATGGGGAGGAGCCGGGGGAGGACAGGCTGGAGTAGCTAGTCCTCGGGCCGATGTGCAGGCGTGGGGGGATGGCCCTGTCGGGGTTCGGGGTCACGGCACTGCTCTTGCCCACCTCGATCCCCATGACCAGGCTCTGATTGATGAGTTTCTGCCCCTCCATTTGCAAAGACTTGTGCCGCTTGAGATAGTCGTCCTCTCCGTGCAGGGGGCCGGCCCCGCGGCCGCTCTTCTGCTGCTGCTTGGAATACACGGCCCTGAGGTAGGTCAGCTTGCCGCGCTGGTCGTCCATGCTGGGCTCGGAGCAGCGCCGGTGCCTCCTCGGGCCCTTGAGGGCGTCGGCCGTGTGCGGCGGGGAGTACCCAGGGGGGTCGGCGGCGAAGGGCTGGGTCCCTGCGCGGCCCTGCGAGGGCGCGTGGCTGCAGGAGGCCACAGAAATGGCCACGGGCTTGGACTTGGGGAAGAGCTTGCTGTGGCTTCCTTCACTGGCAGACAGGCTCTTCTTCCTCGGGGTGTGACCGGCGGCGTCTCTCCTGCCCGTGGTGTCCCCACCCGGGGGGGCGCCACAGGGCCTGGGGCAGCCCCTGGCCTCCTCCCGGGGGGGCGGGTTCTGCTTGAGGCTGTCCGCGTCCTTCTGCGAGAGGATGGCGTCGCAGCTGGACTTGCGGAGCTTCTTCTGGTAGAACTCCCTGAGGTAGGAAAGCTTGGAGTCGAAATAGTCGATGCTGGGCTCCGAGCAGCGCCGGTGCCGCCTCAGGCTCTTGGGGGCGTCCACGGCGGTGGCGGGGGGCAGGTAGCGGGGGGTGCTCAGACTGCAGGGGGCCCGGGCTGGATCCCGCAGGGGGGCCTTGGTGTACACCGCGACCCTCCCCGGCTGGGACTCCAGGGCCCGGGCCAGGTGCACGTCCTCGTCTTTGGAGCGGTCCAGGTCGAAGTCACTCAGGGTGAGGAGGCCCTCCACCTCCGGCTGGTCCAGGTCGTAGTCACTGAGGGTCAGCACGGAGTCCATGCTTCGGCTGCCCTGGCCGAGTTTCTTCACCAGGTCGCTACACGGGGCGTCCACATCCTCGTTCAGTTCATTTTCCAAGCTGTCGTAGGAGGAGTCGTTCAGTTGGAAGCAAGAGAGATCTAGTGGGGAAATCAACATGCCATTAGCATTTTCTCTTGCCACAAGTACAGGCCATGCTGCCTGAACACTGCACCACTTAGTTTAAGGGCCTGTCAAGAAGATGCTTCAAATGCCTACTCTCAAGGGAGAACCTTTCAATATCTTCCCAATTGCAGTGCGGGGGGGGGGAAAACAAACATAAAAACCAAAAACACCTGCTGGGGTATATTAGATTTACCTCAGTTTCTGAAGAAATGGGTTTTCCTTAAATAGCCTCAAAGTGGGGCCTCCCTGGTGGCGCAAGGGGTTAGGACGCAACCTATGAAGCTGTCCGTAGCCACTGCAGTGTGAGTTCGATCCCCAGCCAGAGAGAAACCCACATGGCGCGGCAGACCTCTCCTGACTTGCCCGCTGCTCCCCTCAGCAGTGTATTTCAGTTAGTCAGTCTGCCTGTTCTGTTCCCCGCTCTGTCTCTGATGAGTCCTCTCACCTCTCACACCTCTGGCCTGTACCCCAGTTCTTGTGTGCATAAATAGAATAGAGCTTAAAAGAAAGATATCCTCAAAGCAATGAGAACAAGTCATAATACCATGAAATGGTAAAAATAGGAGGGAGTTAATGCCAGGTACGCCCAAGTCCTGAGCATAGGACTCTGCCTTCTCACACTGTGGCTGGCAGGTGCGCATAGTTACCTCCAGTCTTCGGGAAACCATTCACTAAACCCTGTGCACTTTTCTTTGAGAAGCATTCTACTTAATCTGAAGCATTCTACTTAATCTTCACCACCACCCCCCAAAGCTAGACATTTCTGGATATTTTGACTTGTTCTCATTGCTTTGGGGATATTTCTAGACATGAAGATACCCATCTTCAGTGGCATGAAAATAATTGGCCTAAAACAACATGGCTAGAAACTAGTGGTGTGAGGACTCAAATTCTCGAAGGCTGACTAGCTTCACACTGCACATCCCTCCTTCCCTGCCCCCGCGACACCAGCTGTGTTTAATCTGTCGTTGTTCACTAGAACTCTAAGGTGTCTGTGGCTGGTGTCAGGCCACAGAGGCTGGTGTCAGAGGAAGGAGAGGAAGAAAAAGACAGGTCTGCTCTCAGGTTTTTGCTCCCAGGCTCACGCATAGCATTTGTTATATACAGTAGGGTTCCTTGAAAAGTTTTATTTTTTATTTTTTTTACTTTTATATTCCCCATACAATTGCGACCCCCTTATTTTGACCCCAATCCCTCCCCGCCCCCCACCCCCCAGAAAAATTTTATTTTGTATTGTATTGTATCATGCTGCCACCAACAACTTCTTGAAGAGTAGGGGCTTATCTTAACTGTTTCCTCTTTTTTTTTTACGTCCACCATAGTGTTGACACAGCCCGGCCTCCTAAGAAGGGGCAGCCCTGGCATCACTGACCTCAGGGACAGGCTCCCTCCCCTTGAACTGCTCTGGGTTGGAAGACAACCCCTGCCCCAGCACAGATGCATGTCTTTTCTCACAATAGCTAATCCAATTATTCACAATACCTGAGGCGTTCTCTCTAGTATCACATCTCACTGCAACCTCTCCCAAGAGGGAAGTGATCTCTTCTCCAAATATCCTACAGCAATTTTCAATCAGAAATTGTATGAGCAGAGAAACCTGTTCAAAAAAAGATACGAGTGAAAAGTGAAGATAAAAGTACAATATGAACACCTTTCATATTGCATATTTACAAATCCTGATTTTTAACAAAATAATGCGAAAGAATCCTGAGAGAAATTCGCATCTGCTCCAGTTTAAAAGTAAGCAAGTATCTCTTAAAAAGAAAACGGTACTTTAAGAACAGCTTGGGCATAGATATTAATCAGCGGACTGACGTGATTTGGGAGTCTGGCTTAGTGCTAACATCTTTATACCAATGACTGTCTTTAAACTTAGGGCAATTTCGAGTATTCTCAATAGGGTGTCTGGGGTGAAAGGTACACCTGACGTGTGAAAGCAGTCATTGAAAGGCGGGCAGAGGGCATGCTCCAGGGCTGCTTGTGAGGGCAGAGACAGCAGGAGAGAGGACCGGCACTGGGCTTGACTGGCCTCCGCTTCTCTCTGCCCCCTCACGCCCTCTAACTGGAGGTGCTTGGCGAAGATGGAAGCTTTTAACTGGAGCGCTTTCTGCCTCTACCGAGAGGCTCTGCAGGCTTTGCAGAGTTTCCCTGACCCAACAGCTGAGGCAAAGGAAGAGGCAGAACATGGGGGTAAAGGGAGATGAAGGTCCCTGAATCCTGTGTTTGCACCGAGGGATGGGGCTGCGAGGGATGAATCACGGCCACCACAGGGCAGGGTGCTGTCTGCACCTCTATTTCTCAGTTGTGGCAAATGTGGGTTGGTATAAGCAACCAGCGAGCGGTGAGGCTGAGGGCTGAGTGGGCTTGAACACCAGCAGAATGTTTCTTTTTAAAATCCTATCAGCTGCTTATCACTCGACGGTTGCAGTCAGTGTGTCACTGCCTCTTTAAAGGGAAAAATCAAGTAGCCCCTGGTTAGATTGCAGAAAAGTGGCTTATCAGAGAGGCTGAGACACTCGTTTATAAGGAGGTGCATGTCAGTGATTTAAGACGTTATCTTCTAGAATAGCCTGAATTTTAGGCTCAAAATGGAGGTTCAGTCCCCCATGGCAGAAAAACAAAAAACTTCCCTACCTTTTTTGTAAACTCGTTTTCTAGTTCTGGGCTGGAGGAAGTAGGTGGCCACAGGATGCTGGGAGCGATACATACGGCTAAGTTAAATGCAGTCATCTGATTGGCCGAGGAGTGCTGCTCGATGTTGTGCAAAACCCCGAAGAGGTATCTTAGGAGGACAACATTGGCTCTCGGAAGCTGGTCTAATAGTCTAAAGACAAAAAAGGCGCCTTAAGCGAGCTATTTCATAAACAACTTGTATAGAGATGTGCCCTCGCTCTCCACGGGACTGTGCAAAGCCAGCACAGTCTCAGGCAGCACAGGGCAGAGTGGAGACTGCCCGTTCAGAGACAGAGCACATAGGCCCTGGGGTTGATTTCTTTTGCGCTACATCTTCACAAGCCAACATTAGGGTAAAAGAATTAGAAAAATGGCTCATTAAAAAAATGCTGCCTAAAATATTTCTCTGAAAGAGTATTTTTAACTGAAGCAATCCAGTAACATTTCAGAGTATTCTTAACCCAAAACCCCAAAAAGCTGTCTGATGAAATTAAACGATTAAAATGAAGGTGCTCCTGTATTTCCAACTGGCATACTGGGAATGCTGCTCAACAGTGAGAACCCAAACCTGAGCCACTGTGACCTCCAGGTCCATCCTGAGCACTGCTGCTCTGTCCTACCAGCTTCCAAGGTCAATTTTGTTCCAAATCTCTCTCTCTCACCTACAAAATCAAGCTAATCATAACTTATGACCTCCTGTTCCTGTGTTGTAATTGGTAAGGAACTTAAAAATTAGTTTGTGAAAAGTGATTTTTACTATGATCCACAGAAGAGGTACATTGTACACGGTGGCTGGACAGGGAGGTGTTTTGTCAGTATGATCAGCTGATGGGTACAGTTTAGCTGTGTGAATTACGAAAGAGACAGAACCGGGCAAAGATCACTGAGTGAACTCCGTGGGGAGGCAGGTGCTATCTCGGGATACTCTTAGGTCATTCCAGTAGCTCCAAGTTGTAGGAAACTGACAGCACCTAACACTTGTCTATGGAAAATCGTCTGCCAGAGACAAATGACTTTTCTGTCCCCCACCATCCTTGTACCCCCAAAGGAAAATTCCATTTGCCTGTATTTATGAACTCATTCAACATTTCTGATTCAATTGCTTACATTGTGGTACTGTGAAATCTCTTTTGAACTGGCTATAACACCTTACTAGTCCTCTAAAATTAGTGATCTAAAAATCTTTCACATATGCCAATTTTATACTTGCACAAGTCATAGTTTTAGCTTTTTTGGAAAAAATCAACAGTTTGTAGGACAAAATATAGACTCGATGTTCACTATGTCTGGTTTTAACCAAATCATAATGGAAGGGAGTTAATATTTTAGTTTCTGGTGTCTTTGACAGCTGTGCTATGCTCTACTGACAAACGATATCTGCCAATAGCTATGTGTTGGTAATAGCTCATATTTGAGAGTTAAAGTTACTTGCATACGCTAAACAAGTGTATGTGAGTAAATGATAGTGGGATTCTTGATTCCTGGAAGTACAGTTTTCTGATAATGGAACCATCTTTCCCAATTCCTTATAATGCAGGAAACTGGAGTGGGGAAACCACTGCATGCGATGTATAAGGATTTAGGTGACCTGGGCAATATTAAAATACAAAGTAGACTGCAGGGTCTACAGGGCCTATTAGTCATTGGTCCAGTGGGCCTCACCCCTCGAGACAGACACAAGGCACACAGCCTTCCAGGTTATAAAATGAGAAAACAGTAATAACAGCGGGATGAGTCTATTGTTAAATGTGCCCCTGGGGTATGACTTCGATAGTACTACTTTCATAGACAATCTTACAAGACATGTTTTTTAAAAAGTGCTTTTGAGGCATAATCCAGTTAGAATAATTACCCTTGGAAAAAAAATAATTACCTTTGAATTGTATTTATTTTCTCTTCATCATTTCCTTGATCCATTACGCAGACCCAGTGATCGTAGAGATCTGATGAAAAAATGCTTCCTGGAATGTTTCGCAGAAAATCCTTCCAAAGAGGGAAAAACAAATCTTATGAATCATTATTCTCATGCTAATTATATATTGGTTCTCATGCTAATTATGTATTGGAGAAACCAGAAGACATCTTGTTGAAAGTTCAGTTAAGTCCTCCCATTTTTTTGGAATCTGGGCACACATAGAAACACATGTTCTGATTTCTTTTCTGATGAAAAACCAGAGGGATAATTGGAGTCTGCAATATAGTGAAAGATAGAGGACAACCTGTTTTGGCTGAAATCTCCTATTTGTACACATCTTAGCCAACCAGGACACCAGGACAGGGGCTGGCAACAAACCATCCAAAGTACTTTTTCCTCTCCCAGGTCACTAGTGCATGCATTACTTTGCAGATACCTACATCAGTCATCCTGTCATTCCACACAGACTGACTCCTACATGCCAAGGCCCGCTGGAGGTGCTGGGGACAGAGCGGTGAAAAAAAGCACAGGCCCTTCTATTTTAGAACCTTTTATTCTAGTGGTGTTGATCAACTGCACACAGACACTTAATTTCTCCCTATATCCCCCACCAAAGGGCTCATGCACATTTGGGGGGAGAAAGGACCTCAGCTGTGGTTGGCCTATGGCAGCCTGGGGCAGCACCCCTATGCCTGGTGGATGCTAAATACTGCATCCCCAGGAGTCTTTCTGGTGCTGAGATCCTGTTCTGGGCCCATCAGCTGGGCTGGCTGTGGCCAGATCAGACTACGAAATAGTAGGGAGTACATGACCAAGGGTGATTTTAGGTTCACCTTTGTTTCTTAAAAAGCTGAAAAATAAACTCATCTTCATCCGAGTCCTATATGCCTTCCTGTTCCAGGCCAGTTCTTGTGTTGCTTTTGGCATGGTATTAACAAAGCTAGGCCTGCACAGTCTGATCTCCACCTCTGTAAACCTAGCACGAGAAACTCAATTTCTTGGCTAAGCTCTGTACCAGGGAGGGGGGCAATCTTCTTGCAAGTTACTACGCTCAACATGGAGACAAGGCAAAAGTCTATTGTTGAGCAACTGTAACTCCCATTGGAAAAAAATCAACCTTCACCTCTGTGCCTGCACTTCTGTGTCCTGTTACATTACCAGGGAGCTATGCGGTGGTGATGTGCACGCCTCCTCTACCAGCTGCTCTGGGCGGGGGAGGCCTCAAGGTACCTTGGACTCTCCACGTGCGGTACAGTTCCACACGTAGTGGAGGTTATTGCGTGTCAAAGCCATAGAACCTTGTAGTCATGTCATCTGTTACCATGATTTTTTTTTTTAGATTGAATCAGTCATCTTCCTACTCAGTAGCCAAAGTCTCTCTCTCCTATTATTTCTTCTGGTAGAATGTACATGGATACTTGGGATTCAAATGTGTTGTCATAAAAAGTTACCTCCTTTTGGGTTAGAGATATTGAATTTTCCTAATTCCAAACTAATTTTAGTTGCTGTACCTATTTTAAAAGTCAGATTTAGAAAAGGCAACATTTTTATTTCAAAGTGGGGGCAGTGACAATAGCTCCCTTTTTAATTTTAGTGGAAAACATACTTATGATCTGTCTTACAAGAAAACATCACTAAATCTGAAACCTACACTTGAAAGATATTAACTTGTAACATCACAATGAACTCTCCACAGCTGGAATAACAAGTTATGAAATAAAACCACCATCTCCTCTAAGAGAGGATGTGAGAGCTGGTTCTGACTCAAGGTCTCCTTCCCTCCCGAGTCAGAGTCCAGACTATCAGCAGAAATCCTAATTATTCGGAGATGAGATTCCAGCAGGATTAAAAACGAACTTTTCCCCAAAGGTCTGATGGATCATAGATATAGTGTCTCAACCAATTTTCTTCCTACCATAGCAGTTAAGAGTTAAGTTTTCCTCTCATGTTACTTATGCTGATTTTGCTTAACTCTTAGGTATTATTTCCAAATGGTGTTAAAAACAAGACAATAGCTCAAAAACTTTTGGCATAAAGCATCTCCTTTCCTGCAACCACTTGGAAGAAATCAGAGTAAAAGAGTTATTTGATTATAAACTTTCAATTAATTGGACCCCATTTTAACCAGACTTTTCAATCATTTGGATTGTTGTCTTTTGCTGCTTATTTTTGTGCAAGCTATATTTCTGAAACTTGAAATGTAATTGAACTCTTTCAGAACTACACTACTTTAGAGTAGCCACAATCAGTACAAAATATTGAAGTATGCTGCAGTGAAGAATAGTATAGAAAGGAAGATTTTCTAAAACATAGGCTTTAACTACTTAAATTAAGAGATGGGAGAAAGTCTTACTTATGATTAAAAAAGGCAAAGAAAGTTTCACTGTGTGTATATATATATATCCCTGACAGTTATTTACACTCCATACATATCTTTAAAGAGGAATCACAGACTCTGTGCAACATAGATGACCTTTGCTCTAGCTCACTGGTTCTTTTTGAGTGAGACCTTATTGCAAAGGCCTCCAGCAGGGGTTGTTTAAGAGCAGACATGGCCCATTTGCCAATAAAACATCTGACTGTTCATAAACTCCTGGAGTTAGACTCTGCAGGCAGCTGAGCACTCAGCAGGGGCCTGTTCTAGGAGCCTCTTCTTCACCATCATTTTCTTAAGTCCTGTTTATGCCCAGGACTGGGGAGTAAGGCTGGGGCCTTGTCTTTCCCTGGCTTGGGTACGGGTGCAGTGCACCCCTGCTGGGAGACAGGAGCCTGAGGCAGGGCTGCAGAAACTATTGCTGGGGTCCCAAGCTCTGCTAACAGATGGTTTTGACTCTAGGTTGTCCAAAAATGTGAGGCATTTTCAAGCATGCAGGAGGAGACATTTTAGAAAGTGCTCTAACTCAATATGGATATGACTTAAGTAACCATGGGTGAAGGGTGAGAGCCATAAAGAAAGCCAAATGTGCTGAAGGTTATATAAAAGAGCCCAGATGCTGGAGTCATTCCCTACTCCACTTTAAGCAGGCATAGGGGAGCAGGGAAGGCGTGGGGATTGTGTAAATGAATGGAATTTTCAGTGGTCTCAGCATGCAATCTTTTGTTTCAGCTGTTAGGCAAATGTTTATTCTGGTAAGCTGCAGTTTCCAAGTTTCATAAAACTTTGTGAGAATTTTGTCTTTATTAGGAAGGTAGTGAGGTTGTGAGGAAGTCCTCAGAATTAGGATGCTTGTTTTGGGAAACATGCTATGCATGCTGTGATTTTTTTTTTCCCCCCATGGGGCAGAAGAAGTGAAAACAAGGACAGTGGTGTGGGAGTGAAACCATTTTAAAAAGTATTATCTGACGTGCTGTGTCACTGGCCATGGCTTTCCAAGTCCAATGTTGACTTTCTTTTAAAATAATTTTTTAAATACTTTTTTTAAAAATGCTTTTTAAGGTTAGAAATGTATGCTGGGTCTTTGCAGATGGGAATAATGAGATAATGAAAGAAACCCGCTGCCTCTCTCCAGAGCCACACCTGTGGTGGGTGAGGGAGGACGGGTCCTACCTTTAAGACGGAGGCGATCACAAAAACGGATTCACAGTCTAGGTGCACTTCCACTCCGGAATTCAGTCTCTCTTTCAGCTCGCGGCAGGACTTCACGTTGGCAGACTGTCTGAAGATGCCCTTTGTGAGGGGTCCTTTTTGATTAAGAAAGAAAAGCATGTCCTGTGGGGAAGCAAAAGAAAAAGCCAAGATGGCACCTCACACAGGCAGATGGGGGGTTGGAGGGTGCGACCGAGCAAAGGCGCTGTCCTCTGGCTCTTATTGCCTATTTATTCTCGCTGTACTCGACATCTAGCTCGAAGATTGCACTTCAAACTATTAGCTCTCACGAGACTGTCTTTGGCTTGGAGAACCAACAGCCGCTTTATAATCAAACTTCCCCGCTCACGTCAAGGGGCCTGCGAACGCGTCTCTCCAGCCTCACTGCTGGTCCCCGTATTCTCGTCCAGACTGTTCCCTCCCAACACGGACAGATCCTGCTACACCAGATCCTGCCTGTCTTCCTCCTCCACTCTACTTCCTATATTTACTTCCAGCTCTTAAAACGAGGCTCAGAAAGTCTTTCCTCCAGGACGCTTCCTCCACACACTGCACTCCCAGGTGTCTTTGATTTGTCCTCTCTCTAGCTGGGTGTCCTCTGCCTGCAGCGTGGGGAGAGAACGGGTGCCAGAGACGCGCACGCCACGGGCTCTGAACCCCAGCTCAGCCACGTGTGCACCACTGCGTGACCGTCGGCAAACCCGAGGCTTTTTATGCTTTCATTTGTAAAAGAAAGTAGCCAAGGCAGTCACTGCGCGTGAAGCCTGCTGGGAAGGCCAAGCGCTGCGGTGGCCACTGCGGCGCTCACAGGGGCCTGGTCGCCCAGTGCTGTACGGGGGTCACTGAACGGATAAACGGGAGGCGGTGGCTTTCAGCTAAGCTGCTCCGAGAGGAAACCAGAGGCTGTCTCTCTAAGCCACAGGCTTGAAATTAGAAAGACTGCGTTCTTTCTGCTCCTAAAGCGACGGCAGAGGACACTCACAACAAAGCAGCGTTCAAGAAAGATGTGAGAGGAACGCGAGGGACACGATGAGGCTTCTCTGTCCGCCGCGCAAACTGACTGATCCCAGCAGGCTTAGGTCACTCCCGCCTGAGCTAGGTGAGCGTCCTGTTCTGTCTTCCTGATGACGGCAATCGCTAGGTCAGGTTTTTACTCTTTGAAGTACGATAAGATCCTCAAAGTCAGGGTGTTTGGGGATAGATAGATCTGTTTGGGGATAGATCTGCCGCTTGGGCCTCTCTTTCCCCAGGCGCCTTCCAGCCAGCGTGGCAGCCGGCATGAGACTTACCAACACAGGTTTGGGCAGATTGTCGTTCTCACAAACACTCGGCAGAGACACTCCAAAGAGCTGCCCTGGCATAGGCGACGTCGGTGACATGGGCAAGTTGTCCAGGTGGGTGCTGGAGCCCCGCCAGAAGGCCCAGTTTATGATGGATCGCCTCCTTTTAAATGTCTTCTGGCCTGAATCTAAGGAAGAAGCAGGAGGATCAGGAAAACCAGTTGAATCCAACTACATGTGCTGCAGTTTCCATTCCACACTCTGTATGTCGCTGTCCTGTGTCACTCAGCCAATCACCATCACCAGGTAAGGAAGAATCAGATGTTTGGGTTATTATCCTCCCTGGGCTGGGGACATCCCTGGTTGGCTTACTGGAGTTTTGGTCCTGGATTTTCAAAGGCAGAGAAAAGGCTCCCTAGTTGAACTGTAACAACTTAGACCAGAAAAGTGTCTCACACCATATTTCTATCCATGCACACCCACACAACTATCTTATTCCATTTTAAAGATAGGCCTGGACATACAAAACCGCTGACGATTAAACTAGACCACATTTTAAAAGTTGGGAAGAGGAGCTGTTTCTAGGATGCTGCTCTCGAGAAACAGACTGCCTCCCTGCTGCTGAGATCTGAGCTAGGACGGCCACTCCCCTCTCCTTTTCACTGCCCTCAGTTCCAACTCTAAACAGCATGTTTATAGGCAGGAGTGAAGGAAACTTGCACTTACCTTGATGAAGTCTATAAGCTAATGGGGCACAAGGCTGGTGGTGGTGCTGAGGAAAGCAAGTATAGTAATAAAGTGTCATAAGGGGAGAGAGAAACACCAGCAGCTTCAGGAGATGAAGCACTTCCCCCAGCAGGAGGGAGGGAGGGGGTGATCCTGGAGGTGTTTATATTTGATTTGGAGTTTGAATGAGCAAAACTTCAACAGATGGAGCGACCAGCATGGTGCTTGACACTTAGTAAAGTGAACTGACAAGTCATTCTAGAACAGTGATTAAGCTGAGAAGTTTGGGTGGAGCAAGGTCAGCAGCGAGTCATGGCTTCTGGATAGCACATCCTTGATGTCACCCATCTCTCTCGTTAATGTGAGAAGTGATAGACACAAAAAACAGCAATTTGAGGGTCTTTTGGGTTTCCACCACCCCACTAAGCCCCCTTCTACTCCAAGGCCACAAAACACACAGACCACAACTATAAACTGAGCAAAACTAAAAACAAAAAAGAACACCTGCCTGAAGATACTAAAGAGTGACAAAAAGAGGGTAGATGCTGCAGATAAAAGTTTGATACTTGCAAGGGGAATGGCCCTGGGCAAATCCCCCCCAGGGTGGGGCGGTGTAGAGAAACTGGATGTCACTGGTGTGCAGAACTAGAGAATGGAGATGAAGGTAACCACAGCAGCTGGAAGGTAAGCAGGGGAAGGACCCCCCACCCCCCAACAAAGAAAACTGAACTGGGAGAACCCTGAACATTGCCTGTGAATTCTGCCCAGATCCCCAACTGGCTCCTGAAGGACACTCGTGTGGGGCAGATTCCAGAGAGCTGCAGTTACAGCTGCAAGAGCAGAGCAGAGCGGGGGTGGGGATATGTGTGGGGGTGCCGGCGGCTCCCATGCAGGTTGGGCTCCATTTCCCGAGGGAGCAGGGGAGTTAACCATTAGACTCTTGCTGGGTGGCACTGACACCCACGCTCGGCGGCTACCAGACACACCCTGACAGTGCAGTACGGAGGAAGGTGGTCCTCCCGGGAGTTGAGGCCTGTAGCCCTGGAGTCGGGGCTCGGCCACACTCCCGGTTCACACCGTGACTTGGGCAAGTCACTTCTTTCCTCTACTTTACAATGAGAACCAGACACCTGAGCCCGCAGGGGCTCGCTAAGAGAATTAAGTAGGATAACCCTGAAAAGTACAACTTTGCAATCTCAATCAAAGCCACCAGACACCAGTCTCTTCCCCATACCCACACTTCGCTGGGGTAACAGCCTTGGGGGAGTGGGCAGACAGTGAGGACACCAGACTCTGCACAAGATGATGCCTCGCTAGAGCGTGTTCCTGCCTTCCTGACCTTCCCAGCTGCCACCACTTACAAAAATTGAAAATGACACGATGCCCCTTCTTGCATCCAGGCGCCTGGCGAAGTCAGTGTGTGCATGCTGCCCAGGATGCCAACCAGCTTGGTACACATGGGTGGAGGAGTTGTCCTCAGTGTAGGGCATTTAACTTGGTTCTGTTATTTCTAAAGCTATAGGGCTTCTTTTTCAGCTTCCACACACCCCTTAGGAAGAACACGCCACCGTAAAGTGCTACACAACCAGCAATCCTATGAGGTACAGAGGATAAAGAAGAGATTGAGTCCTGTGAGTATTTTCAGCTGCAGCCACGCTTTGCATTTGTGCACAACACTTGATTTTTAGAGTTCACATTTCCTCTGGGACTGAGACAAAAAAAAATTTCATTAAAGTCTACTTTCTTGCAGAGCTTTTAACACAAAGCCCTTATATTTCATAGGCTGGTGATGGAAAAAAAAAACGGGCTATTGTTATGAAAATATAAGGGTGATGTACATGGAGAGCAAACTACATGCACGCCAATCTAGCTTCCCGCAACAATCCTGGCAAGACTCAAGTTTGTGTTTCCTCATTGGATTCAGGGAACTGAATATTAAAAATGACAATTACAAATTTACTCTTACAGAATAGTAAAAAAAAAAGAAAAAAAAAGAAATTAGAAATTCTATTCTTGCTATAGATTCCGCCCCTACCTCCAATTAAGAAGCCCCTTTATCTCCCCCCAGGGCACACAGGCAGAAGAAAAAGCAGGGGGTGGCGAGAACCCCGTGCTGCAGACCTTCCGGAAGGACCCCATCTCACCTCCAGCACGCTCCTGCTCTACCCTTGCTTCCCCTGCTGGGTGCCATGAAGCCATCTTCACTTTGCTCTTGCGCTTAACTTCTGCTCGCTCTATGCTGGGCTAAGCCGGCCAGCACACGACGGGGCGGCCACACAAACCAGATCTGTAATTTCTGATGTATTCCCACAGACCAGGGACGATGTGGCAGAGACACGAGGAAGGAAGGGGGCAGCCGCCAGCCAAGGAACGACGTTGTCAGGAAGTGACATTCAAGGTGGGTCTTGAGGTCAGACTGTCCCTGTCCAGCTGACACTGGAGGTGCCTCAGGGGGCAGCCACACCTGAGGCTGAGCGACAGTGACCGAGTCACGTGGGTGGCCTTCTCAGCATCTACTGCTAGCTTCTTGTGCCAGACCAGGAGATCTTCCACACACTGAGGCAGAAACTCAGAACAGAACAGAATGGGGAGGACAATGCTCACCAGGGTCATTCTGGTTAACAGCGATACCTTCCTCAGGCTGACTAGAGGAAGCCTCCCTCAGAAGAGGAGGTATAGAGTATTTATTCCAGTTGTGGTTTATATTTTCAGATGGCCTAAAAGTGTGATATTAATTGTTATCAGCCAAAACGCTAACAGAAATGATCTTCTCTCACTTGTTAACCTGAAGAGCAAGATTCCACATAAAAGACCATGCAAAAGATCCACTATGCTATTTAAGAAGGTATGAGTCCTGTGGATTTTAAATATAGATGCCACAAACAGGGTGTGGTGGACTGTGAGCACCCAAGTTTTAGGTGTTTATACTGTTTGCTGAAAAGGAAAAAACACGCAAATTCTTCTATCAGGAGTCAGGCGGCTCCATGACAGGTATGTAAACAAGGGCAGGGAGGAGCAGAGAGTCTTGTTCCTAAACTCATTTTCTTGAAAGAGGGAATCCTGGCTCAGATGTTCACAAAGAGGCAATAGGAGTGGGGGGTGGGAGGGGATGGTGGCACCAAGACAGTCAGCCTCTATGCAAGCGAGTTCGTGCTGACCGAGGGCAGGGCCAGCAGGCCCAGCTTCAGGTTTCGGCTTTACTGTCAAATGTGCTGCGAGCCTATTTATCTGTGAAAGGGGGTAACAGTGTCACTTCATGGGGTGGTTCTGAGGCTTAAAATCAAGTATTTTATAGTGTCAAATTCTGCGCAAAGATCACCTGCTCTGAAGCGTGCCCACCTGCGTGACTCGAATTTCAGGGCTTCTAGACCCACAGGCCTCCAGCCCTCTAGGGACCCGCCGGTTTCCCCCCCTCCAGTGGAAACAGCACCAAGTATAACAGGAAGGAAGGGGTTGCGGGTGAGAAGAGGTGGCTCTTGTGTGAAGTCGGGTGTGAGTTTGGTAGAAGACTAAACTTTAGCAGCGATGTTTTGACTAAACGGACATTTCGGTCATCTAAATTAGAGAGCAGCAAACCACATTGCTTGGGCCTAACCCGGAATGCCCCTTTCATTAGGTGACCAGTGAGCTAAGAAAGGTTTTCATGATTTCAAAAGGTCAAAAAAAAGTCTAAAGAATAATTGATGACTATTATCTCTAATAAACCAACTGTTCTCACCCCCAAAGAATCACCTCTTTCCATTAGTAGAGCAGTCTTAGATAAAATAATACACTCAGTAAAAAACTGTAGACATTTTTCTGTCACTCTGTGATTTTACCATGTGGTCTTTTGCAGAAAAAAGTTTGCTGTCCCTGATCTACATCAGAGGCTTCCAAAGCAGCTGTTCATCAAAGCTTCCTGTGTTAACACACATCCAGAAACTGGGTCTCTGTGATGTTTTAGGCGCTCAGGCGCCCGGGTCACCTGCAGCATGACGGCCGCCAGGGAGAGACTAGGAACAGCTCCCAGGCAGCCTCCAAGTTACGGAGGCAACGCCCTGACAACAGTGGGTGAGACCCTTAGCATTCTCACCCTGCTTACTGCTCTAATTAATGAAAACAAAATGATCAAGGAACACAGAGAGCAGAAGAGGGAGGTATTACTCTTGGTTGTAAAGGACAAGTTCCCTTGTGTCTTTAATGAGCCTATGATGATGTACCGATACATTCATTCGACCGCTATTTGGCACTGGTGGATGCCAGATGCTGGGAATACAGCAGGGAACAAGACAGACCTCAGCCTCTGCCTTCAGGGAACTCACATTTTAGTGGACAGAAAACTCCGACAGCTCTAAAATACTGCTTCCTAAAAGGCTCAAAGGTGTGAAAGAACAGCCTGCGACAGTCCCAAACCTCAGTTTACTGTTGCAAGAGAGAAGCAGACCAGGGAGACCAGAGCTGCTTCCACAGCTGGTGAAGGTGAGATGTGGGCGCTCCAGACCTTCAGTAAACAAAGTCTGAGGCCAGGACAGCCACAGCACATCCTGGGGTGTTCGCATAAGTACTGGTCGGGGGATGCTTGTAAAACAGCTGCCACCGCCCATTGGTCCATATGAACACTGGCAGCTGCGAAGATGCAGCATCAATGTGCTGCTACCCCCACCCACTGTTGCTGTCTTTTTCTTCTCTTTCAGACACGACTGACTTTCAGACTAAGGGGCTTAAAGCACACTCAGGTGAGGTAAATGGCGGTCCCTCCTCTAGTGAACATCACTCTCTGAGGTTCTCCCTGTGGGGTGGGTGAGAGATGGCTATGTTCACAGGCATGAGGAGTGACTCCTGTGGAAAGCGTCTGCGCCCTCCAGGAGCAGCCTGGCCAGCCCGGCCTCCTGCCACCACGTTCACCTGCCCACAGTGGGCGCGAGGTTAAAGGGGAAGGGACAGTGAAGGAAAGAGGAGCAGACGTACTGCTACCAACTGCTGCTTCCTAAAACCACCTTCTGTGAGTCCATCTTCCCTTTCAAAACACATTCAAAAGAGAAAAATCCCTTCCCTGGCTGCAAGTGTGGGGCTCAGTCACTGTCCTGTTTGCAGGAATGAACACGCTTGTTGACGAAGGCCTGAGAGGAGGCCACTCACCGCTCAGGGGCTGGGCTGCAGCCAGGCGGCTGGGCTTCAGGATGAACTGGCACTGCATCTCGCGGGGCAGCTGCTCCATGAGGAAGGGCTCCTGCAGGTTGGCAGGTGAGGCTGAGTCCTTGGGCCCCGGGGCCAGGAGCGCTGTGTCGCGGAGGTGACTCATCTTGATTCCATAGGGATATTCATGCCCTGCGAGGAGAAAGAGCCAAGGTAGACCTCAGGCTGGCAGGCGCTCGGACACGCGTGCCATGTGTGGGGCCCCTGCGGCTTCCAGATGAAAAGTCCTCCAGCTGACTGACTACCGCGAATGCACTTTCAGCGCAGGTGCCTCGCCCGCGGCAAGCAGGAGGAGAAAAGCAAAGAGAAAGAAGTCTTTAAAGACTATCTTACAGGGGACACAGCAGTACCGGCTTCACCTCTCTCTGCCTCTGAGGATAGTCAAAGATACTCTGGCATCTCCTTTGAAACAAACTGTGAAGCTCAGCAAATCCTTGACCTCTCAGCTTCAAATTCATGATTTAACTATTTACCCTACGTATCACACCATAAGATTATCACACCTAATGATAAAGATCCTGTAAGTAAACCTTCGTGGTTAACAGTATTTAAAATAAATGGGTAACAGACTGCCTTTCAAGTATGACTACTACTGAATACAAGATGTCCGTCTGAAAACATTCATGACTTTTCATCAGTTTCTGTTAACTGAACTTCTATAGCTGTCTCTAATACTTTGAACCTTACTGTTTTTTTTTTTTTTAAATCATCTGACTTAAATAAGGTAATGCTCACCAGTAATGTCTCAAAAGAAATGCTGGAAAATTTGCTTAGAGAGATAGTAGCTGCCACTTCACTACCTTACTTTGCTAAGTCAAGAGTTTTAGGCATCTAAGTGAGCTCATTTCATTTTCTGTATGATGCCTAAAAATGTCCGGGGCCCAGGGCAGGTGTTACACACTCAATGGGAGACCAAGGGTCACCCCGGGATTCCCAGTGCCGCCCACAGAGGCAGCACAGCCAGTAGCGAAGGGAACAGGAAGTCAAGGACTGAACATGAAATGCAAAAAATACAAATATAGAGGGGGAAAGGAAGACCAGTACATAGTGCTTTCTTCCAGAAAACACTTTAAAAAAGGTTTGACAAGATAGTTCTGTTTGTAAACTAAAAAAAAAAAAAAAATGAAATTTACGTTTCTCTTCCCAACTCTACCATTGAGTGATTAGCACACAGGAAATGCTTGGTGCTCGAAATATTCATTTAATATTTGAGCTTAGGTGCATATGACCAGTTCTTGGAGACATTTAGAAGTCCACACAATGCAATCTTCGCGTTTTGCAAACACTTACCAATAAGTGGGTATGGTGCCTCTTCTTTGCCAGAATTGACCCATAATTGGTAATCTCGCTCAGAGCCCTTGGAGAGAAAAGAATCAACTTTCATGTTTGGTAATTGAATGAGGATAGCTGTGGGGTACTTTGTTTTAGAAAAAAATGAAAAAGGGGAACAATATCAATGTGATTCAGGTTATGGGGTTGGTTATAGGTTTGAAGATGCAGCCCTAATCCCTCCAACCCACTTCCCTCTCTCCAGTCCCTGACAGAGGACTCAGGAGTCCTGCCCTTCCTCCTGGTGGAGACCAGGGCTCCAGGCAGTGCAAGGGAATCAGCACCCCACTATATGGATAGTCCCCAAAATCCTATCCAAGATTCATACCTAAGCACTTTACAAAGGAAAAAAAAAGACTTTCTGGTTTTCTTCTTTAGAGTCCCAACTTCTGCTATGTCTCTAGAATTCTCAGAATATGGGGCTGAATCTCCAACACCCCCCTGCAAAGACAACCTTGTTACCCACAAAGTCCCTCACACTGCCATCAGAGAATAAGAGCTCAAAGGCTGATCAGTAGCTCAGCTCCTTCCTAATGAACAGAGAATGAGCGAGCCTTTGAGGACACAGGTGGCTGGCGCAGTCGACATTAGCTTTACTTGGGGCAAGACCAGTTCTGCCTAGAGACGAGGCCCAGTCATGCAAAACAATGGAGTGGTTCACGAGTAGAATTATAACCCAGTAACACTAGAAATTCTATTTTAAAGAACTAACAGTTAAGCAGATGTTGCTGTAACTTATAGGAGAGGACAGAGCAAAAACAACTGTAAATAAAGCTAGAACAGATTGGTAATATTTAACATTCCTGCCTTTGTTTTTTCATTAAAAATCATGCTGCTAACCTTATAACGGAGGGTACTGGCTGTGGAGAATTCCACTCCCTCCCCACTTGGTTTGTGATTTCCTTCCTCATCCCTTCCCTGGAAACTTTTATTGCAATTAGGAAGAACAATTTAATGAAAATCCTTTTTTTGTAGTGTCTGAAAACAATGTAATAAAACACTTTTCTCTTAGAACACCAATCATCAGTCTCTTTTTCTAATTACATTGAATAGAAATATTCAAGATATTTCAAATTAATAGAAATATTTGTAATAATATCTGAGGAGAGGGATCACTTTATCCAAAGGAATAGCCTAAGAAAATGAGTCATGTCAATTAATTAATTTCCCCTTCTTCCCTCTACACTGTTCCTCTAGGATATACTCATCTGAGCTTAGAAATCAACACAGATGCCTGCTCTACCCTGTGCATAAAAGTTTAATTACGTCCTATACTATTAAATTTTATAAATTAGATTTCTTATGCTAAATTTTGGTTGCCCTGAGTTCTTAGTTACTATAGGACTATGTGAGTGAGTGGCTCTCAAGCCAACTAACAAGCAAATGCTACAGCTTAACACATGTCAAGTCACACCCCAGAACAACAGTGTTTTCTTATTGAAGACTCTCCCCTCCAGAACTGGTGCTCAGGTGCATCCTCTAGAACATCCTCCTGAACTTCACTCCTCCAGTGCATGGAGGTAGTCATCTCACAGGGCGGAGTGTAAAATTATAGTTTAATCTTTAGTTCACACAGGTTTTAAAATAGGAATAGAAAAATAGCACCTAGTATTAGTTAATCTTAGTGCCCTATTGTCCTTATTTTGGGAGATAAACGATGACTTTGGTATCTCTAGTAATCCACTATCTCAGGATGGGAATGATGATATTTACAGGACTCTAAAGTATCAATGGTTGTTTTCAATAGAAAGTATCAAGCACAATACTTACAGTTATCCCCAGCATTGGCAGTGACATGTTGATAACTTCATTCACTGTATCTGAATTCGTTACTGTTATAGTTTTAGACTGTAGGGAAAAAAAGAAATACAACTATAAATATGGACTTTAAAATAGGTGAACACAAAATTATTGTCAAATGATTTTCCAAAGGCAAATCTTGGTTTCAAGTGTTGACAGAGCAAAGCATGTGATCTTAGAACATAAACCCGACTGTAAATTACTTTCTTCCCATTATATATTATATCTTTTAGTAAAACATCTACTTCCCTTAAAGAATATGTGCTCACAAGATATAAGATATTAAGCAAGAAAAGAATAACTATGTTTTGAGTGAGGATGTCGACTGCCCTCTGCAGTGACCCAGGGCAAGTGCTGGCTTGGGGACGGTTTCCACAGTGTGGGTTTCTGTTTCTCTGCATGGCAAAATATCAGGACAGGTAAAAGCAGAAAGAAGTTAAACTTTAGAATTTCTAAAACCCACTATTTCTTGAGTACTTTCCACAGGCTGGGCACTGTGGCTAATGAGGTTGGCACAGTTGGAATCTTTAAAGGCCTGTGAGCCAGTGAGTCTAACAAACAGGACAGACAATTCCAGAAAGCATGGTTCTGTTACCAGCTCTGCCTCTGAAGAAGGTCTCCACAACAGCTCTGCACTAAACCACTCTGAGGAATCACCACTTAAAAACAGACACTTCACAACAACCAGGAAAAGGATCAGCAAGATACAGATGCCCATGGCTTCAATGACTTCCAAGACCTTGTCTAACTACCAGGCAATGTTGTGCTACAAAAAAAAAACAACAACAAAAAACAAAACAAAACAAAACAAAAACAAAAAAACCAACCAACAAAAAACAAAACACAAAAACACACACATACACACACACACAAAAAAAAAAAAAACCCAAAAAACCACTTACTATGCTCATAGGTTATACATAGTGTAATTATTAGAGAAATCAGTTCTGCTGGGGCTGAAATGACCAATAGGTAGTATCAATAGAAACAAAATGATATAAACACAAACATGCCATAAAAACAAAGCTAAGTGAAATCCACTGACTGTTCATCATGTATCCTTCCATCTAGATTCTTCCATTTTTCTCTACAAGCCAATTATTTGACATGACAAATTGCCCCTGAAGGTTATTAATTTCAAGCCATGCTCTTTGCAACTCCAAAAATTATGCAAAGTTGCCTCAAAACCTAGCAAGGAGGGGTCAGAGCACCTAACAGAGTTTGTCTTCTATCAGAGTGGCAGAGCTGTACTTGAGATGTAATTTCATGAAAGGTTTCTGGATGTTTATTTTTTCCCCTTCATTTTTTAAGTGGAAAACCCTTCATTTATTTTAAAGAAACTCGCTCATGAAGTCTTTGCAAAGAGAATAGTCTATCTTGTAACACTAATAATCACTCCCCATGCACCTCCTAAGATAATGATTTTTCTTAACAGTAGGCCCATACATTCAAAACAGTAATTATAGGATGTGTGTTTTTCCCTGCATGCCTCTCTGGTAAACAAAACAAATGAATTTCAGCAGTTAGTGCTCCTTGGCTAGTAAACAATTCCACAGACAAAACGGAAAAGGGGGTTATTTTCCACAGGCTGTCAGGCTGTGTACCCCCAAAGGCCAAGGGGGTGCATGCTTCTCCTACGTGCACCGCTAACTGGGGGACAGCACTTTCTCTGGAAGCAGGTCTCCCTCAAAGGAGACTCGGGGGGACACAGAAAGCGGCTCCCTCACCACAGGATGGCGAGTCTGGCCCCCTGGAGGGAGCCAGGTGCTGGTGATGAGAACCACACACCCAGTCTGACCACACGCTGGCCTTCCAAAATCAGAGCAGGCCATGGGTCCCTTCTCAAGCAAGCGCTGTCCACACGCTGAAAATAACACATTAAATAAATTGAAGGGATTTTCCATGAAAATTCTGAATGGAACCAGCTGCCACCGCTGAACCGAAGCTGGCCGACTGATGGGGATGGGGGTTTTGGTTTTCGCCTTTGCTACTGGCCATCTCTGTCGTCTCATTCCATAAAAATTTGAGTATTTACCTCAAGCATGGACATCTGCACCTCTGTCTGCACATCTGCATAATTTCTACTTTTGCCCAAAACGTAACTGGTTTTTATGACATGTTTCTAGACAGGGCTGCTCTGCGGGGCCCAGATGCCCTGCGGGCGCGTCTCTAACCTTCCCTCCTATTTCTCTCCCATGACAGCTCAGCGCCTGCCCTGGGTTCCCAACATCAAATCCCACCTAGTAACTAGGGCTGAAGGCTGACTTTGTGTTGTGAGGGAGACATGCGCCCACCCCTTAGAAGCATCTCCTCTCCTAGCCAACCGAAGGGATTCAATCCCCAAAGACTCAAAGGATGATCAACAGTCCAGAATCCGCTCTCCACTTTCCCAGTGCCAGCGGGGGAGACCTGCTTCCTGCAGGCAGGACTAGAGGAGCCCTTGAGCCCGAGGGAGTGCAGAGGCCTCTGGCAAAGTAACATTAAACACTGTAGTTAATAGGAATTCCCCTTGCTTCTAAGTGCCACTTTGCACATACACAGAGACAGACGCACACCCAGGACAGCCCATTTCTCCCACAAACACACTAAATGCCTCCCGTCCCCAGACAGCACACTGCCCGCCTCGTGTGTCTCTTTATTCTTACGCAGGGGCTTGGGATGTAATTGTCTGGCTGAGGAACACTTACATAGGCACAATTCCCAATGTCCTTGGCGAAGATTTTGAGGGGAATGCTCTTCGGGTAGTCCTTCTCTTTCTCTAGGTGGATGTATCTGACGGGTGCAACAACGCAGAACAACACTGAGTCAGACGGTTCCGTGGCCGCTTGTTATACTACTGAATCTACTGTGCAAATACCGCGGCCACTTGTTAGTTCAATGGTTTACTACTGATTCTAGTGTGCAAATATCTTCAATATACTTACAGGCTATTTAAAAATAATAATAGTAATAATAGTAATAATAATAATAGTAATAAAAAACAGATGGACAGACTCAGCCGGGCCGGATTACATTACGGGTTGGAAAAGAATTAAGTAAAAATCCTCGGGACACAGACACAGGCCCAGGAGCACGGCGGGCCCTTCTGGTGTGAGGCCTGAGAGCACACACAGGGAGCTTATTCTGGAAGCCCCCCTGCTTCCTCCGGGGAGGACCAGCACCTCACTGCTAAGAGCAGGAGGACACGCGATGCTCTGCTGGACCCCCAGAACAAAGGCCTTTTACTTCCCAGGTGCAAGTCTTGGTTCTCCCGTAGGCTGGGGCGGGAGTGGGAGGAAGGACAGGGCTGTAGGTCTAGGACATGAAGCCCAGTGATCCACGTATAGTTTGCATGCTCAAAGGCAGGGGTGCTTGACTTTTGAGGGGCTCAGCAGGAAAGCCTCCACAAATGGCAACTTAACCCATGCTTTGAGGAAACTATTAGCTCCAAGCAGAAGGTTGGACACACTCAAGGAGATGAGATGCAAGAGATTATTCACCAATTTGGTGAATAATGACAAATGAACAATTTCTACCATGGAAAAGGGACAGAGGTTAAAAATACGTGAGCATCATTACAAAGCATGAAAAAAATACCTCTGAAGGAGAGAGAGCCATTTGTCCTTTTGTTCTGGAGAACTGCAATCAAAGGAAGCGGGAAAGAAAAATTAAACGGCATCGAATACTGACAGCGAGGTAGCTGAGATCGCAGAGCCAGTGGAGGGCCCGCCAGTGCTGCCCAGGATGCTGCCCCGGCCTGCGCGCGTCCCAGCCGTTGCTGCAGTGAAGTCCCTCTGGGAAAAACAACACCCCTTGGCTAGATCTACTACATTTTCTGCTCTTTCAGGAGGATTATCCCAGGGGGAGGGAGCTCTGACAGGGGAACAGGCACTTGGTGCAGAATCCAAACTCGTGGCCTCAAAACCATGTGACAGCGATACCTGGGTCCACCCCTGAGCAGCGCTACCCCTGAGTGTCCCCATCTGCAAAAGTGGCTTCCTATGGCCGCGGGCCAGCCAGCCAAGGCATAATTAATTAGAGACTAAGGGATAAAAGAGAAATCTGGCATGCAGTTGGAAATATCCTGGTCCAGAAATCAGTTCATTATGAAAAATTTTTATACTCACAAAAGAATTGCAATTTAGCCAATTTCTTCATAGAAAACGTATGATAATCTTCTCATTAAGAGGCAACTACTTAAAGTGCTACTAATGTTTTTTCCTGAAGCCCCTAGTACATTTAATTCTTAGGCATTATAAAAATTTAAGGTGTATTTTTACATGGTCTTGATCTTACTAGTTTTAAAGACCTTATTTTTAGTCATCAAGATGTTGGAAGCCTTATTTTCTTATTCCAGAAAAATGCACTTATCAAGTATTTGTAGTTTTTTCCTAATCCTGTTGCTTAGCAACTTTCTCCTTAAGTCATCTCCAGGACTGGTCATCAGAAAGTGATGGTCCAATTTTCATCTTTCACAATTTCTTATGATCTCCTGACCTATTTATTCCCTCAAACAGAAGATTTTCTAGGTTCATCTATGTCAAGTCTCAGATTTACTTAGCAAAAATCTATGCTAAAACTTGATGAATTTTCTTTAAGACTATTTTCAAATCTGTTAAATAAAAATACCCTTATAAAAAACACCTCTTTTTTATTAGGTATTGTGGTAATATGGGTTTACAACACCCTATGTGACTCAAAGCCTCAGGACCCCAGCTCCTCAGCGGCAGCTCCCCACATCCACCCCAAGGCAACTTCAGCCTCCACCACAGTCCACTGTGGCCCCCCACTGTCCCCCCTCCCCATCTTACAGCCCCAAACCCATAGTCAGATGTCTCAGTTTTGTTACTGGTTTGGTTTGCCTGATCTTTTGTTTCTCTATATTCCATAAATAACATTATTTTTAAGTCACAATTTGTTACTGACATATAAGATACATAGAGAAAACTGCCCAGTGTTTAAGTGTAAAGCCTGAAGAATCTTCATAGCTAAACCCACCCGCCTGACCAGCACCAGGCTTGGACCCGGAAGGCCGCCCGGGTGGTCTCCTGTCCCCCTTGGCAGGCGCCAGCCACCACTTCTCATGCACTAGTTTTCTGGTTTGCTACTTGATATAAATGTAACCGGGCGGTGGGTACTAGTTTATGCCCGGCTGCTTTCATCCAACGTTAAATTTGTGGCTGTGATTGTATTATCGCAGGTGGTCTGAGTTCGTCCACTCTTGCTGCTGTGCAGAGTTCACTGAATATTCGGCACACATTAAAGACAAATCGCGAAACGTGTCAGGTTAATGTCACGAGATAAAATTTAAAAACGAGAGCCTGTGTTTCCCCCTTTTCTCCTGCTCTATGCAAGAACCCCAGACTTCTCTTTCCTGAGTTATTCTTATCTCGAGCATTTTTAAAGAACTAAAACTAGAAGTGCTCCAAAGTCAAGGTTATCTCAGAATTTCATAAACATGTAAGCTCATCTGGGAAGAGTCAGGGGAGGAGAAAACAGTGTGTGTTGCAGAAAGGAAAAGGGAACAGCGGATTGAGAGGTTTCCTCATTTCTGGCAGGAGACAGAGTCCGTCATCCTTCAGAGTGAGGGAGGAATCAAACAGCACTTTTGGAGGTGCCTCAGCAAACAGAACCCAGATGAAATGGCTGTAAGGAGGGACCAGGGTAAGTCTTTCCTGGGGACCCAGGATTTTCTATCAGCAAAGACCTGTGTCCCACCAGGGCAGGACTCGGGTACCTCTGGACATTAGGGGATAACTTGGGGTAGAAAAAACATGTCAGCATGTTTGCAACAGGCTGAAGGTCAGAGGCTTGTCTCCTGTATCCTGGTTCTACCCTAGAATACAAGTTTTCCAGTACCGAAGACCATTTGAAGGGCCTCCCTGGTGGTGGGGCGGGTTGAGAGCCGCGCTGTGAAGCTGTCTGCAGCCTCTGCAGCGTGGGTTCAATTCCCGGCCGGCCAGGGAGATACTCACATGGCGCAGCAGACCTCTCCTGTCTCACCCGCTGCTCCCCTCAGCAGCGTGTTTTGGTCCTTCTGCCTGTTCTGTTCCCCACTCTGTCTCTGGTGAATCCTCTCACCCTCCGGCGCCTGTGACTAGTACCCCAGCTCTTGTATAAATAAATAAATCTTAAAAAAACCCAAATATTTGAGTCTCTACCAGGCTGGCAAAATGAGGGCTCAAGGTGGATTTTAGCTTGGCAGTATTTTCTCGAATACCTGAAGACTAAGTTTCATACGAGGGGCTTAAGTTAATAGCATTCTTTTCCTTTTGTCATCGATTGTCGTCAGGTCTACACCCTTGCTGTCTTTTGAATGGTGTTCTCATTTCCCTCTGCTGTAGTCTTCAAACTCGAGGCAGCTATAGATCCAAGGTTTGTGAACAGGAGTACAGGTGGTGATGGAGATATGAGGTTACTTTTGGCCTTTTTTGAGATGTGATGATCTTTTGCCTCTTCCCAAGGTCAAGAGTGGAAAGTTCACATTCGTGGTTTGTTCCGTCCCCAGTCTGACGCATCAGGGAGGGGATTCCCCAGAGCTGACCGCTGTTGGTTAGTCTTAGAATCCAAAGCTATTAGACTCTACTTTCTGGTTTCTTTATTGATATTAGGAGAGGAAGCTTCTTCACTTGTTGGCCCAGTGACATTGGTTATGGTCTAGATTTTCTTAATACACACACACACACACACACACACACACACACTCACTCTCTCTTTCTCATCCCATTTCAAGTTTCCCTCTGGTATTATTTCACTTCAGGTTGAAAAACTTCCATCAGCATTTTTTTCTTATAGTACAGGTCTGCTGGCAATAAATGCTTACATTTTAGGAGAAAAAAACATCATTATTTCACCTTCATTGTTAAAGAATATCTCTGCAGAGGGTAGTATTCCAGGTTGAAAGATAACACCCTGCTGTTTCTGACCCCCCCGATTTCTGAAGGTGAGCCCAAAGAGGGAATCACTGATCTCCACGTGACGTGCTGGGTCTGCATCTTTCTCATCTTCAGTTCATAGCGGCTTGTAACGTGACTAGGCATAGTTTTCTGCAGACTCCTTTTGTGGTTCCCTGAGCTTATGAATATGCCCATTTATGTCTTTCACCAAATTTAGTAGGTTTTCAGCCATAATGTCTTCAAATATTTAATTTGGTCCATTCCCTCTCTCCAGTCTTTCTGGAATTCTACATGGAAGTATGCTATACCCTTTTGGTACTTTCCAACAAATCTCTGATGTATTTTTCATCACAAAATCTTTATTTTTCTCTGTTCTTCAGATTGGACAATTTGCATTGATTTATCTTCAAGTTCACTGACTCTTTCCTCTTTAACTTCCATTTTGCAACAAAGGCCACAGTGGGGACTTTGAAAATGTAGTTTCCACTTCTAGAATATTCATCTGGTTCTTTTTCCTATTCTCTGTCTTTATGGTGAGATTATCTTTTCATTCATTTAAATTGGCTTTTCTTTTTAGAAACCCAGCATAGTACCAAGAGCTGCTGGAAAGTTCCCTGGTTCTTCATATGTCAAGAAAGTTAGCTTGTATTCTGGATACCACCGTGGATTTAGCCATCCTGTTTCTTTGGTACTAGTCTATGAGAGTTTCTATGACTTCTGTTTTTTTTTTCTCTTGTGACCTTGGCAGTCTTGAGGATGCCTGCTCAGGTGACCTCACAGTCTGTCTCTCAGCTTGAGCCTGTCTGATGTTTAGCTCAGGGTTAGATTAGGATTATGGATTTTGGGAGGATGTCCACACAAGTGAGTAGCTCATTCCATCACAGTACTTTAAGGTGTATATGACATCACACAAATGATGTTAGTCTTGGTCATTTGGCTAAAACAGTATATACTTTTTGAGCAACACAATGTTAAACTTATGCCACATTTTCCCCTCTTAAAAAATGTTCCATGAAAACTCCTTGATTGAAGATGTCATGCATTCCCACCCTTTCCTGGAAATCATTTCCTTCTGCCTGTAACTTCAAGGAGATGGGGCAGTAAGAAATGATAACATCGACAGAAACCTGCCATGGGAAAGACAATATGGAGAGAGTGAGACAAATACATGTCTCTCCCAAGTCAGTTCTTAAAAATCTTGCAGTAGGATGTAATGACATGCCTTGCCTTTACTGTAAGATTAGCAACTTGGAAAATTCTAGTTATCAGGCTTTAGAATGATGCCTGAAAAGTCTGGTGGGGAGAAAAGAAGCAGAAAAGCAAGCTCTGCATGCATATGAGGAGCCACAGTTCTCAACTGCGACACATGCTGGACACAGGGGACAACTGTTCCAAAGTCACAGGTGTGAGTTTTGGTGTGTTCACCGTGAACCAAAACATGCCAGTTTAGTGTGTTTAGGGTAAGAGTACAAATATTTTGTACTTATGCATTCTCCAGCCTCATCCCAGCTTAAGAGTGAGTCTTGGAAATACTTTGATTCCTTGAATCATACACGGGTTTTGATTGTCACATCTCTAAAGCTATCAACTCAGCACCTCATGTACAGACCAGGATACCCATATTTCATGACATTAATTTTATTTCCATAATTAAAAACTATTTCTTTAGAGAATGTGGGTGTATAAACAAGTCATTTAAACTTTACTGGACTATCTCATAAAATTTGGTTGAGCGACGGTCTATTTCTATGGTTTGAAAAGACCAACTCGAAAGCTCGGTGTGTAAAACAGTACCCGAAGGTTAGGAAGGGGACACTGGAGGAGAGTCCTAGAGCTCTGCCCAGTTTATTGCTCTCTCAAAGTCCAAGTCCACTTAAAGGCACTGGTCAAGCCCAGATAAACAATCCCAAGAGTTCTCCGTATTTACCATTTCCTGCTCCCAGTAAGGGCTTCATCACTGTTCGTAGCTTC